>NC_136479.1:25336697-25759197 GCF_902686455.1 Sciurus vulgaris
AACAACTTTTTTTTAGTAATTGTTAGTTTAAAATAACTAACTGAGGGTGGTGACACATGCCTATAATCCCAGCAACTTGGAAGGCTGAGGCAGGAAAATCACAAGTTCAAAGCCATCCTGGGCAACTTAGCAAAACCCTGTCTCAAAATAAAATAAAAAGGACTGGGGATGTAGCTCAGTTGTAGGACATTCCTGGGTTCAATCCCTGGTACCAAAAAATTAATAAAAATAAAAACTAGTATAACAGTAAGTCCATTATGTGTTGACACAAATAACTTGTATTTGGGGAATGTAGTTTCTAAAACAAAACAGCAGAAGAGTTGCATAGCTCGTACATTTTGCAAATCTCTCTGCGTCCAGCTTGATGAGAGATGACTGGATTCTCACGTCTGCTTCTGCTCCTAGTCATGTGGAGCCTATGGTGCTTTGGTTGAAACAGGAAAAAGATGTGTCCCCATCCCTACTCACCTACAGTTGGAGAAGCAAAGGGCATTTTTAAAGCCTTTTCAGATAATCGTGGGTCCCCCACTCTGGTACCATGTGGTGCCAGGGGTACTAATGGACAGACATTGGTCCTGAGATTCCTTACTATGCAAGTGGAAGCTGCCCCAGGAACCCTCTGTACTCCCCACATTACAGGCCATCAGCCCTTCTTGCACTTTGACAATGACATGCACGTCCTCCCCCATGGAAGTGTCCGTCTCAGGAGAGCCTGGCTCCTGGGGAAAGGCAGGGTTTCTCTAGTTCCGATTCCTTGCTTGAAAGCCTGAATTTTATCCTTGGCCACAAATACTGCCCCTTGTTCTCCTTGGGGTGTAAGACTCACTCCATCCGTCTCCTGCCACATTCCCAGGTTTGTCAGTTTTCATCAGCAGTCATTCTTTCTAGCAAAAATAATGTATGTACCAGGGAGACGCCACCAGGTCCCCCCAGCTCAGCACAGCCTCTGCCCCTCGCCTGCCCTCAGCAAAGGATGAGCACAGTGGCCACAGATCATGCCCTGAGTATGTTGTGGATGTAGTTTTGACTCACAGATCCCTGAAGGGCCTGGACTCTTGGAGCATGCTTCAGAAACTGTTGCTGGTCTGGCATCAAGTTGTCTTGAGAACAAGGATCACACCAGCAGCAGAGATCCAGGCACCAGACGGAGGCGCTCTGGATAATGGAAGGAAGCTGGGGAGTAGAGGCTAATTTGAAATTGGCTTAAATACCAACAGTAACCAATGCCAGGCAGAGGCTCTGGCCTTCACTCCTCAACAGCCTCCTGCCCAGGGGCTAAATCCTGATGCAGCCCCACCATGTCCCACCCCAGCTTGCCTGCCTCCACGTCGACCACCACCATTCCGAGTTGGCCACAGCCTAGCCAGGGAGATTCCTGTGACCCAGGGCTGCCTGAGCTCCTTTCCACACACCCACCCTGCTTGCTACTGCTCAGCCCTCTTCATAGACACCGTGCCCCATGGCCCAGGCCCTTTAACCTCTCCAGGATCAGTGGAGCACATCCGCCCTGCACATTTGTTACTTCTCTATCTGTAGGAAAACAAGGCACAGACCCTCTGCCTGCCTCTCCCCATAAGCCCCTCCCACCATTTCCCACCTTTTCAACAATCCCCAGAGTAGTGGTCTGTGTGGCCTTTCTCCCCTCAGGTAGCACTGGGCGTAGCTGGTATTCACCCACCTGTCCCCTGCTGCCGGGCCTTCTCATCTCTGTCCCAAGAGCACCAGGTCCTTTGCCCCCTCCTTTGGAGATCTCACTGCCTTGCCTCAAGCACACCCAGATCCACACCTCTGGCAGGCCCCACTCTCGAACCCAGACAAGTGTCCATCTGTCTAGGGGTTATGGTTGACACCCAGGTAGAGCCGCTGCCCCTGCCTGCCCTCCCTGTTTTTCCCCAGGGGCCTCAATGGCTGTCGTCCTCCTAACTGAGGGTAGAGCCCAAGGGTCCTGCTGGATCCCCTCATACCCTCAGCAGCATGGGGTCAGCTCCACCTCAGGGCGCTTCTGTCCTCCCATCCCTGTCAAGACAGACTCAGGTCCTCACTGCCCTGCACACCCAGTTCCCTGGCCCCTTCTCCATGACTGCCAGTGCCCATGGGCTTCCCTCTTGATTCCAGCTGCTTGACACTGCTCGCTCTTCACTAGTGTGAGCCCCGTGGGAAAAGGTTGCAGTGCCCATAGCACTAGCACACAGTAGGTTTGCATCAAGTATGTGTTGAGAGTGGCATCGAGGAGGCTGGGGATACAGCTCAGTTGGTAGAGGGCTTGCCTAGCATGCACAAGGCCCCAGGTTCACCCCAGCACCACCAAAAATAAAGAGAGAGAGAGAGTTGGCATCGGTGGATAATTTATGGAGATTGTCTATTTCCGAGCTGGTTCATTTGCAGCACAGAACAAGTCTCAGAAAATGTCAATGGTGCTGGCTCTGAGACTTGAATAAATGTGAGCTTTCAGTAACATCATTTTAAAAGCAGTCTACTTGTTCATTGAAAGATTTCACCTTTCTAAGAATACTTCTAGGTGGGTTAGTGGATTAGTGGAGTGTGGGCTGCTTGGCTAGAGGGTGAAGCCATGCCAGAGGCCTCTGCTGGAGGGAAAGAGGCACTGGGAGCAAATGGGGGTGGCAGGAGCAGGAATCACCTGTCTCATATCACCTCTTTTGTTTCTTTGACTCAGACACCTGCGGGGCAGGGGCGCGAAACACATGGCTTGTTTTTTTTTTGTTTGTTTGTTTGTTTTTGTTAATTAGTACTTGGGATTGAATTTAGGGGTGCTCTACCACTAAGCTACATCCCCAGCTCTTTTAATTTTTTATTTTACAACAGTTCTCACTAAGTTACTTAGGCCCTAAGTTGCTGAGGCTGGCCTCCAACTTTTGATCCTCCTGCCTCAGCCTCCTGAGTCATTGGCATTACAGGTGTGACCTCTGTAGCCAATGGAAATATTTATATAAACTAGCAAAGAATTCATTGTTCATCCAAAATTTAAATTTAGGTAGGCATTGTCCTACAATCTGTTGAGCAATCCTAGTGATTCAAAAGGCTGGGGCAGGAAGACCTTGAGTTCAAGACCAACCTCAGCAACTTAGTGACCCCACTCTCAAAATAAAAAGAGCTGGGGGTCAAATGTCCTCTCTGATATGCAGATGCTAACACACAATAAGAGAGGGGAGGGGAGAATAGAAGTTCATTGAACTAGACTAAGGGGAGTGAAGGGAAGGGAGGGGGATGAGAATAGGGAAGATAGTAGAATAAATCGGACATCACTTTCCTGTGTTCATATATGAATACACAACCAGTGAAACCTCACATCATGTACAACCACAAGAATGGGAAGTTAGACTCCATGTATGTATAATATGTCAACACACACTTGACTGTCGTGTACAACTAAAACGAAAAAATAAAAAAAATTTTTAGAAATATGAAGCCAGTTGAACTAGAAAAGATTAGAGAAGGAGAAATTTTGATAGGAAGTAAATGGAAGAAAGATTTCTAAGTAAAATAATTTCATGATTCAAAGGTCGGGAAAGGCCATAAGAAAACATCAAAGTTGATCAATGCAGTTGTAATATCTTTACCTTTTACTCACTCTCCTTACATCCTAGCAACCCTCTTAATCCTTCTACCACTGCTGAGCTTAGGAATCCATGACAAGTATAGATTCATGATATATTATGCAAATGATTATTTAACCATTTACCTTTGTTTATTTTACTCACAAATCCATCATTAACAAAATCAATACAAGCTGATCTCCACTATTCTAAAAATGACAGCAAGTTATTTCAAACAAGAAACATCATGAAAAACTAATTACATTTTTATTTTTAAACAAAAATGTTATTTTTCAAATTAAAAAAAGTGGGGGGTCTGTGGGTATAGCTCAGTGGTAGAACACCCCTGAGTTCAATCCCCAGTGCCAAGAAAAAAAATTCCAAAACAGTTCTTCAGATGCTACCAAGGCCCTGAGGTTACGTGGGAGACGTCCGTGCTAGGTTCCTCCAGCAGCCAGCTCCAAGGGGACTGTCCTAAGTTCCTCCTGCCCGCACTGTGACTTTCTCTGTGACCTCATCGGCCTGGGAAATGCTCACACAGGCTGACCGGGGAGCTTGTGTGCGGAGCCCTGAGGCTGCTCACTGTTGGCTTCTGGCTCCTTCAAGGTGTTCTGCTGTTTTACAGAGGTTCTCAAAGAGGGCAGCATCCTGTTTCCAGATCTCCTGGTGCGTGAGACTGAGGCCGTCATCCACAAGCACCGCTCGGCCACCTACTGTGAGCAGCTCCTGCAGCACATGCAGGCTGCTTCGGCTGCTCAGTGACCACAGGCTGCGGGGCCAGCACCATGGCTCAGCCTCAGCCATGACACCTGACTCGCAGCCCAGGATGCCCACAGCAAGAAGAGCGCACCAAGATACACCCTGCTGTTCATCCTCCCAGATGGTGCTCTGGGCCCACTTTGAGTAACATGCTGGTGGTTCTGTATTTTTGTTTTATTCAGGGGTCCCCAAAAGTCCCATCTGAGTTAAAGTTAAAGTTGAATGCCAACTACCACATAGGCAAGCAAGTTAGCAGACGCTTTTCTTCCCTCATGTGCATCCCTGGGTCCTGTCCTGTTTAAATGCCCACCAATAACGTTCTTAACTATTCAAGAACAAAGAAAAAAAGCCAAAGTGATTAAAAAGGAAATTTCATCATTCTTTGGGTTCTATCTCAGCCTGAAAGCAGTTTGAAATCTTACCTGTTATCAGTGGACGTTTTCCCATTTTAAATGTACTGGAACTTGCTCCTGGAGGTGCCCGACCACAGGTTTTCATCAGTGACGCTGACAACATTGAGAGCAGCTCCTCGGACCTCAGCTGGCTGCTCTGAGTAGCAGTGAAGATTGTATTTTATTCTTCAGCACTTTCTACACCCAAGTGCCTAAATGATTTTAATTGGGTGTTATTACCGTGAACCAGTGTTTATGGGGAAACATGGGGAAAGGCTGTGTATATTTTCCAACAATCAAATATTAACATTTATGCTTTAGTGTTTGAAATTTTAATTAAATTATTTATTGTAGTTCTGCCTGCCTCGCCTTTATGGGTTTGAGTAATGAATCAACATTTTTGGAGACATCTGGGGCTCCATTAGTTCCAGTCTCGTGGTGATCCAGCCTGAAGAGTTCTGGGGTTTGCCGTACCGTGGGCTCCTGAGAGTGCTGGACACCACAGGCTGTGGTGTCCCCTCTGGATACCAGGCAGCTGGAGCTCCACATAAACCAGAGACATTGCTGGTGTCAGCAGAGAAGGAGCTGGAGCTTCCAGGTGGAAGGGGAGGCTTATCCTTGAAGGAAGGTTGAAGGGGAACTTAGAGGGTGGGGGAGGCAGGGAGTCTTTGGAAGGGCAGAGGAAAGAGGGGAGGGGTGACCTTGGAGGGACTGTGGGAGAAGGGTGGCCTTGGAGGGGACTAGGGAGAGGGGGATGGCCTTGGAGGGATCAGGGAGAGTGTGGAGAGGGAGGGCACCCTGCAAAGGTCTAATACTTAGGAAGCAGCATTAATTCTTTGAAATTCTCATAAATTTGCTCAATTCAGTAGCAAATTTTTATGGAGTCCTCTGTGCCAGGCGCCAGGTGGTACAGAAGGATCTGGTAGTGCAAACCCTGTAGTCAACTTTAACAGCATTACTGAGGTATAATTTACAGATCATAAAGTTTGCCCATTCTAAGTGTGCTGCTTGGTGAGTTTTAATTAATTTACAGAGCCGTGCGGTCATCACCACAGCCCAGCCTCAGAGGATTCCTGCACCCTGTGACTCTCTTCCAGTCTGCAGCACTGTGTCCCCTAGCCCCAGCACTCCTGCTCTGCTTCCCATCTCTGTAGTTTTATCTTTTTAAAGTATTTCTGTATAAATGGGATCATGTACTCCATGGCTTTCTGCATCTGACTTTTTCCCTTGGCATGGTGAAAAAGCCAAGTCAATTTGAGGTTGGTCGTCTCTAATGAGACCCCAGATCGGCTGTCTCCTTCTGTGAAGGCGTTGTGCCCTTTACAGTCTCTGCTGCAAGTGCTCTGCCCCACTGTCACGCTTAGGTAGTAGCTAGTAGTGAAATGCATGGCAAGGTCACAGGTGTTCCCTTAAGTTACTTTTAGAGTCTTTACACTACTTTCTAGGCAGATGAGAAAGCAACTGGTAACAAATAACCTGTAGGAACACACTGAGTGCCCAGACCTTGAGAATAAGCAAAAGGAGCTTATTGGGGAAATACATCAAGAAAGAAGGATTAATGGGATTAACTCTTGACAGGGTCCACTGAGATCATGTGAAGCTAGGAATTAGGGCCATCAGTGCCTCCATTTGTCTTGGAAGGAAGGTTTCTTTCATGGCACAAGTGCACTAAGGCAATTTCTGACCAGCCACTGACCCCAATACCCACATTAACATAGGATTGACTTGTAGATGCAGCCCCCTGAATAGGGTGGCCACCATGACAGTTCCAGAGAGGACCAATTAGGGTCAAAAAACTCCACCACCCAATATGAAGGAGGAGTTTGATACCTGATTGATGAAGAGTGCAGAGGTGGACCCCAGTTCTCCAAGCAAACAAAATAGCAATAAGTTTGGAGAGGCACTGTTACTCCGTCTTTCTCTGCTCAGAGATGACCCACTCTCTTGAGAGTGCTCTCTGCTTGAACTTTACTCTGCTTTTTCTTTTCTTGCACTTACAGTAAAGTTCTCTTACATGGCTCTTGGTGACTGACTTTAAATTTTCTCTCATCGGAACACCAGAATCGAGGTTTAGAGTTTCAGCTCCCCACTCTCCTGTGACATCTAACCTGGTGCCTCAACTCGGATCCACAGCCATGTACAGGACAGGTATTTAAACTTCACCTCATTCATCTCCCAACCTGATTGAGATGATGTGCAACAGCCTCTGACATCTTGCCTTTTACCTTCAATGTCTTATGTCATCTTGTTGTATTTCTTCAGCTTTTCTGCAGTCAGCAACCTGTTTCACCTTGTTTTTTCTGACTGGCATGCAGACTTGCACTCTCAGCCATCTTTTTGAGCAGGGCCACTACAGGGGAAACAGGATAACTCCACTGTCGAGTCTGTTGTCTGATGGCAACTTTACACCTGACTCTCTTCAGAATCAGGCATCATCCCATCTTCTACCTGAGGCCATATCCAGAATCTGGAGGGTAATGAGTTCACCATCTTTACCTACTTACAAATCACCTCACTGGGCACTAGTTAGTTTAAGATACCTCATAGGTAATAAACCTCTTCTCAGCTGGTTTTCTTTTTTTCACCAAAACAGTAATTTTGTATAGCGACTCTGTGGATTGACAGTATAGCTCAGCAGTGAAGTGTTTGCCTAGCATACATGAAGCCTTAGGTTCAATTCCCAGCTTCACTTCATAAAAAAATAATAACAATAATAATGAAGTGGGACTGTATAGGGACTCTGCATGAACACTATGTCCCCTCACATTTATTATTTGAAGGAAAAGCTGAACAATACTATAATTCTTGTTCTTTTCTATGTCACTTAGCCTGTTATTTTCAGATTTGCTACATTTCCAACGTCGTGACACAAAAACACTGCTCCCTTCTACTCTCTGACCTCAGGCCCGTGCTGCTCTTAGAATTCTATGCAAAAGGATTAAGGGTCACACCCCCAAGTTATATCAACTGACTGGCATAAAGTTATTAAAAATATTTCTTAAATTATAATCTTAAGTAACAGAGGGTTCAGCAAATAAGCCACAAGTTGCAGAGCTTGGACCATGCAGGACCAAGTTCTTGGGAACCATGCAGGGACACCTCCTGTTTCTGGGTTTAAAATGGAATGTGCGGAAGGGACACTTTCAGGTCTTCATCTCTCTTGGAAGTCAGTACTGCTGAGGGACATCTGGGGTATTAATAGAGTCTGGCTTTATTTGTTTTATAAATGGGAAATCAACTGTCAATTTCGTCTACCACCCCCCTGGGGTGCATTTTGAGAAACTGGGACTGTTTTGACCCAGAGACCCTTAAGAAGAGATTAATTTTCTTTTGTAACGTTGCATGTATGCCTCAGTATGATTTAGGGGATAAAGAGAAATGGTCCATCAGTGGGATTCCAAACTATAATATTCTCCCAATTAGATTCATTTTGCGGAAAGGAAGGGAAATGGTCAGAAGTCCTCTATGTACAGGCTTTCTTTTTATCAAGGGATCAAAAAGATTTATGTGCTAAGTGTGGCATTGATGATGCTCTTCTAGCTATGACGAGTCAGGACATTGCTAGCCTAGGAGATCCCCAAAACTACACCTTCTTCCCTCTCAACAATGTGCTTCACACTCGGATCCATCAACGTCTAACTCTCCCACTCTTCCTCTGTGCCCACATTACCTGCTGCTCCTGTTTGCCTCGTCACAAGCTGTCCCCACTGAGCTCACTACCAGGTTACACCCATTACAAGAAGAAGTGGAGAATTTGGACCGGACAGAATACAGGTGACTTTTTCTTTTTCTTTTTCTTTTTTTTTCTTTTATATTTTTGCCAACAGAGATTGAACTCAGGGGCACTCAACCACATCCCCAGCCCTATTTTGTATTTTTGTATTTTATTTAGAGAGAGGGTCTCACTGAGTTGCTTAGTGCCTTGTGGTTGCTGAGGCTGGCTTTGAACTTGTGTTCCTCCTATCTCAGCCTCCCGAGCCCCTGGAATTACAGGCATGAGCCACCACGCCTGGCTACAAGTTCCTTTTTCCATGTGAGATCTAAAACAAATCAAACAGGATTTGGAAAAGTTTTCTAATGACCCTGATAAACATATAGAGAGATTCCAACATTCAAACTTTAAGCTTCTGAGCTAACCTGGGGAGATAAGAGAGTAATTTTGAGTCAAACTCCAGCAGACACAGAGAGACATCTGATAACAGAAGAGGCTAGGCCTTTTGGAAATGATTTACATTTTTTCTACACTTTATACTCTGTGAGTCCTTCAGCTGTCCCAACTGAGGACCCTCAATGAAATTATGATGAATCAAGTGGCAGGTAGCATAGGGATCCCATGATCACTTGTCTCATGGCAGAACTTAAAAACAGTAGGATGAAACCTATTAATTACATGAAATTGGCAACTATTGATCAGAAGTTAGAGGAAAATCCCATGGCTTTTCTAGAAAGATTGAAGGGAGCCTTACTAAAATATACACCGTTAGAGCTTACATCTCTTGAAAGGCAACTTATTTTAAAAAATAAATTCATCATTCAGTCCACTCCAGATATTAGAAAGAAGTTACAAAAATTGACAACGGGTCCTGGGACTTCCCTCAATGACCTACTCCAGGTACCCTCCCAGGTCTTCTATAACCGAGACAGGAAACTAAGGGACAGGAGAAAGGAGAAAAAGAGGGATGAGAGAAAGGCTGCAGCTCTTAGGGGACACCTCTTCCTTCTTCCACAGGACCTCTAGCCCCTGAAGACATCTGTCATCGTTGCAGAAAACCAGGACACTGAAAGAAAGATTGCTCAATTAAGGGCAGGCTTCCAAAGACTCCTGCCCTGAATGTGATAGAGAGGCCATTGGAAAGCTGACTGCCCTAAGGTCGAAGGGGCCTCAGATCAGACACTGTCCGAATGATGGCCCAAGAATGAGGAGACTTCGGAATCCATCGGCAGCCCAGTTGCCATCAGTGGGGCTGAACCTAGGGTAACTTTGGAGGTAAGAACTAGGTCATTCAATTCCTTTTGGATACTGATGCTACCTATAGTACTTTAATCTTGCTCCCTGGACAGCTTTCTGCAGATTCCAGTGGAAATTGATGGAATACCCAGGATAAGACCTTTTACTCCTCCTCTCTGTTGCAGTTGGGAAGAAAGAACAGTCACTCATTCTTTTTTGGTAAATGGCTAAATGTCCAACTCCGTTATTGGGTTGTGATATCTTAAATACAGTTAGGAGTTTGTCTAAGTTTTCAGTTTTCCACTCAAGGAACTCCAAGTTTTTTTCTTTCTTCCCCTTTTTTTTTTTTTTGTTTGTTTGTTTGTTTGTTTGTTTTTTGGTACTGGGGATTGAATCCAGAGGCACTTAACCACTAAGCCACATCCTCATCCACTAAGGTCCTGTGGAAGAAGGTCCTATTTATATTTAGTTTGAGACAGAGTCTTGCTAAGTTGCTGAGTCTGGTCTCAAACTTGTGATCTTCCTGCCTCAGCCTCACAAGACTCTGGGACTATAGGCATGTGCCACTGCACCCAGCAAATTTTCTTTCTTTCTTTCTTTCTTTCTTTCTTTCTTTCTTTCTTTCTTTCTTTCTTTCTTTCTTTCTCTCTCTCTCTCTCTCTCTCTCTCTCTCTCTCTCTCTCTCTTTCTTTCTTTGTCTTTTTTTTTATGTTCTCACTAGTTTACCTTGTTGGGTATCTTTCTAAAAAGGAATGACTAGATAAAATTACAATCTTTAATGCTAGAACAAAAGAAAAAGATGTACTCATCATGAACTGCTACTTGTGCCGATGTTTATATTATGGCCTATAAATAAGAATGTCACACCCAGGTTATAGCAAAAAAACTTTACTTTAGAGCAAACCAATTTCCGAGCTTTTGCAGCCGTAAAGCCACACTTGAGCCTATCTACTCCTCATCTTCCGTGATTAATGCCAGAATGTTGAAGATATTAGTATGGTTACTATCAAATTTGGGATGAATATAGCCAGGTGTGGTGGCACATGCCTATGATCTCAGCAACTCAGGAGGCTAAGGCAGGAGGATCACAAGTTCAAGGCCAGCCTCAGCAACTTAGTGAGGTCCTAAGCAACTTAGTAAGACCCTGTCTCAAAATTAAAAATTAAAAAAAGGATAGGAATGTGGCTCAGTGGTTAAATGCCCCTGGGCTTGATTCCCAGTTTAAAGAAAAATGGGGAGATGAATATATATGGCTTACACCCACCCCAGGACATCTACATCAGAAGACCCCAATCCATTGGGAACAATGTAATTATACTTATGATAAGTGGCCTAATTCCACTCAGGAGTTAAGATGGACCCCAGAATCTCCATGTCAACATATTATGGTTTTATAGACCGATGATTGATTTGGGACTAATTGGTTCATCAAGACCTGGAATTAGATGCCCAGCACCCAATGGGACCCAGTGAATATATGGGAACAACTATGGACCTGGCTTCCTCCAGGGTAGATGGGAATATGTAGTATTGGGAGGTAGACACAAAAAACAGGACAACATACAAAGCTCCCCAGTCTGAGATGGGGATGATCTGCTTTTCATTGGTATGACCATTTAGCTTCACTGTTTGTCCCAAGATTTGTTCTGAAGGATGTAACATGGCATGTGGAAGCTCTGACCAATTATACCTCAAAAGCTGTCCATGACACTGAGAGAGGTGTTCCTCTCCTTAATACAGAGGTGGCACTCATGAGAAAAGCTTTTCCACCACATCGAATTCAGACTGAGTGTTGTGTTTACATACATCAACTCTGACAATGTGACCAAATTCCTCAAAGATTTACACTTCCAAATAGATGCCACGCCCTCTCCAGCTTTATCGTGGGGGCAACCTTTTAGTTCATGATTTTCTGGCACTTCCTGATGGAGGAAATTGCTGGTGTCTGTCGTCATTATCATACTCATTGATATATTTAGATGTTTCTCTAGCTATTGTATCCATCTCATTCTGCTATTTATGTCTTCTTGTTCTTCTCATAGGGCATCTGTCTCACAGATGGTTTTACAATCTGTTTCGACTAAATCAGAAATTTACCATGGTCTCCTGGATGACCTTACTCATAATCCATAACATTTCACTGATGGCAAGGACTGGGGATACCTACCCTAAAGGCCTATACCCCTAATCAGCAAGAAGTAGCTAATGATTTGATTTCATCACCCTTGTTCCGTCTATGATTTAGGGTCTCCAATCCTTGAGGGGGGAATGTTAGGTAGTAGCTAGTAAAGAGCAGTGAAATGCATGGCAAGGTCACAGTTATCCTATAAATTACTTTCAGAGTCTTCTTTAAAGTATTTTCAAGGCAGATGAGAAAACAACAGATAACCTATGGGGAAACATCAAGGGCCCAGATCTTAAGAAGGAACAAACAGAAGCAAAAGGAACTAATTGGAGAAGTATATCAAGAAGGATTAATGGGACTAACTCTTGACAGGGTCCACTGAGGTCCATGTGAAGCTAGGAGTTAGGCCACGGTGCCTCCATTTATCTTGGAGGGGAGGTCTCTTTAGTAGCACAGTCACACTAAGGCAACTTTTTTTTATTTTTTATTTTTTTGCACCAGGGAGTGAACACAGGGGCACTTAACCACTGAGCCACATCCCCATCCTTTTTTTACTTTTTCTTTTGAGATGGGGGTCTCACTAAGTTGCTTAGGGCCTTGCTAAGCTGCTGAGGCTGGCATTGAACTGGAAATCCTCACTCCTCAATCTCCTGCCTCAGCTGAGACTACAGGTATGTCATTGCATAAGGAAACTTCTGACCAGCCACTGACCCCAATCCCCACATTAACATAGGATTGACTTGTAGATGCAGCCCCCTGAATAGGGTGGCCACCATAACAGTTCCAGAGAGGACCAATTAGGGTCAAAAACTCCACCACTCCACATGAAGGAAGAGTTTGACAGTTGATTGGTAGAGTGCAGAAGGTGAACCCCAGTTCTGAGAGACCACCCACTCTCCTTCTGCTCTCCAGGGTGCTCTCTGCTTGAGCCTTACTTTGCTTTTACTTAAAAAGTTCTCTCGCATGGCTTTTAGTGACTAACTTTAAATTTTCTTTCATCAAAACGACAGAACCAAGGCTTGGAACTTTAGCTTCTCACTCTCCTGTGACATTACCATTCACCTGTCATGGACATTTGGACTGTGTGTGTGTGGCTTTTGTGACTGAAACTGTCCTGAACTAGTGTCTTTCTCTGTAGGCACCCGGGAGCAGAATCATGAGGTCACCTCTCTTAAGTGTGGTCCCTGAGTGGATTGATGGCTATTTTTAACCACTGTATTGACCTGCAATTAACTACACATATTTAAAACGTGCAATTTGGTGATTCAGACATATGTATGCACCCATGATACCCCACCATGCCTGGGGCAGGGGGCCTCTCCTGGACACCAGGACTCTGCAGCCCCACCCTCCCTCTACTCAAGGTCACCTGCTTTTAGTCACTACACAGTCATTTGCATTTTTAGTTATGTATAAATGGATTTATTTACCCTGCTTATTTCATGCAATGTAATTATTCTTTTTTTCTTTTTTCCTTTTGTACTGGGGATTGAACCCAGGGGTGCTTAACTGTTGGGCCACATCCCCAGCACTTTTCTATTTATTTGTTTGTTTGAGATAGGATCTCACTAAGTTGCTTTGGGCCTCGCTAGGTTGCTAAGGCTGGCTTTGAACTTGTGATCCTCCTGACTCAGCCTCCTGAGTCACTGTAATTACAGGTGTGTGCCATGACACTGGAACAATGGAATTATGTTGAGAGCCACCCATGCTGGAGGGTCCCTCATTGCTCCATCACTTTGTATTCCTGAATGGTCTCACTGTAGCTGGACAGTGTATCACTCCACTCAGCTGCTGATGGGCTTCAGCTTGAGCTTGTTCTAGCTTTTGGATATTAACAAAAAAGCTACTTGGAACACTTATGTATGAAGTTTTGTATGATAGATGTTTTCGTTTTTCTTGGGTACACTTCTTGGAGTAGAATGGCCATCACTATAAACATTTTATTTAAGAAACTGACAAACTTCTTGTTGGGGGCTGTGCCATGTTGGCGGCGCCAGGATGGCGCCTGATCACATCGGCAGCGAGGAGGTTAATAGACATAAGCACACTCAGGTGACTTTTCTCGTCCACGCACACAATGTATGCGCATGTGTTCTCGAGCACTAATTGCCTGCTCGGAGTGTCTCGCCTAATCTTTGCGTGAGAGGCGTGGCCCTGCTCTCCGCGTCCTGGAGGTGATACAAGCGTAGGCGGAGCGAGACAGAGATATAGCGGCCATTAGAAGCAGCCAGAGGGAAAAACACGGACAGCAGCCATTAGCAGAAAAGCAGTAGCAGAAGACACGGGGTGTGGCAGTAGCCAGAGAAGACACGCCACAGCAACCATTAGCAAAAAAGCCAGAAGAAAACATAGCAGCGAGTAGGGGCAGCGGCAGAAGGCAGATCGCAGAATGGAGAACTGAGACGCATCACTAGGGCACAGGGTGGCCTCTAAGCAAAGCCTGTCTTTCAAAGTTTCTCTTAAGCAAAGTCTCTCTCTCTCTGATAAGCGGGGTCTCTCTCTCTCTCCTCTCAAAGCAAGTAAACCTCATTTCCTCTATCCTCTATAAACAAGCAAGAAAGCAGTGCACCAAAGAGAAAGATAAAGTGCCTCAGTTTCCACTCCACCACCCATAAGACCCGTGCAAGTTGTTGCTGCAGGCGGTGACAAATATCCACGGATTTTGGAACCGCAAAGAGCCAGTGACACTTCTTTCCAAAGTTATTGTACCATTTTATATTTTCAACAGCAGCCTCTGAGAGTTGGTCCCCCATCTTTGCCATACTTGATAGGTGGGTTTTTAATTTTTGCCATTCTCATAGATGTGAAGTCATGTCTCAGGATGGGTTTTTTTAAATATTTTTTAGATGTTGATAAATCTTTATTTATATGTGAGAATTGAACCCAGTGCCTCACACATGCTAGGCAAGCACTCCTACCACTGAGCCACAACCCAGCCCTGGATGGTTTTAATTTGCGTTTCCCTAGTCTCTAATGACATTGAGCATCTTTTCATGTGCTTATTTTATAGCAGTGTATCTTTTCTGTTCTAAAAAATATTTTGTGCAACATTTTAAAACGGGGTTGTTGTAGACTACTGAGAATGTTTCATCTATTCTGGTATAAGTGTTCTGTCATATAGATGACTTGCAAATGTTCTCTTCTGTCCCTTGTCTTTCATTCTTTCAACAGCATCTTTTGAAGTTTTTAATTTTGAATGAAGTCTAACTTACTGATTTGTTGTTTGATTTGTACTTTTGGTTTTGTAGCTGTGAAATCTTTACTTAACTCAAGGCCAGACAGATTTCAGTTCCTGAATTTTAAGAAGCTCAAAAAGTTACTGTCATAAGGCTAATTAGTGGGAGCTGTCTATGCCTTTTGGTGCCTTTGAATTTGCGATTGGTGCCTGTATCACTCAGTCAAAATAGCTTCACTGAGACTGTAATTTAGGACCAGAAGCCTGACAGTGGTGACTCCTTCCTCTCCAGTAAGCACTCCTGTTTCTTCGGGTTCCTGAAGGATGTCGGGATGTCAAAGCAAAAGGTTTATCAGAAAGTTATCTGATAGTCAGGTGTGGGGACACAGGCCTATCATCTCAGGAGGCTGAGGCAGGATCCCAAGTTCAAGGCCAGACTGCGCAACTTATTGAGACTATCTCAAAATAAATGAAAAGGGGGCTGGGGTTGTAGAGCGCTCGCCTCCCACATGTGGGGCACTGGGTTCCATCCTCAGCATCACAGAAAAATAAGTAAATAAAATAAAGGTATTGCATCCATCTACCAAAAAAAAAAAAAAAAACTTTAAAAAAATAAATAAATAAAAATAAAAAGGACTGAGTGGGTAGCTCCCCCTGGGGATGATAGAACACCCCTGGGTTTAATCCCTAGTACTGGGGTGGGAGACTTGAGGCTTGTACTAAATGTTCATAGTGGCCTTATTCCAGGCCCAAACTGGCAATAAACGAACTGCCCACTGACAGGACTGAATCTGTAAACAATCGATAGCACACAGAGTAACAGAATGCCACACTGCCACAAGAACAAGCCAATGACTGGCACCACGGGACAAAGATGGTTCTCACAGCTGAATGAAGCCAGACCTAAGAGCAAATCAGGAAAAAGAGCGCGCGTGCAAATCAGGGCCTGCTTTCCTGTGAGAGTCTAGAACTGTCAAAGCTATCCTCGCTACCTTTAAGATCCCTGAATCAGTGAGTATACCTGGGTTCATACTGTTCTGCTTGTGTGTATGTGGATATTGTGTGAGGTTTTCATACTGAAAGTGTTAGAACGTTGAAGACAACACCCTGGCTGATCTCGGGGTGAAGGCTGCCTCTGGTCGGCCTGCCTCCTCAAGGCAGGGAAGTGTGGCCCCTTTGTAGCAGGCTCAGGCTGGCCTTTTCCTACAGTTGTCTCCTGAGCAGCCTTGGGACTTGGTTTTCTGTGAGGAGAGGTCTTTCTCTCATTTCCCAGGGCTCTCTGAGTGGCCAGTACCAAACAGACATGGAGTCCTTGCCCTTGTGAGGCCAGGGCGCCTCCCCCCACACCAGGATGGTGGCCGTGAGTACCTTTGCTTGTCCTTCCAGGATTTCGAGTCACTTTTGACTTTGAAAGCATCTTCAGTGATGGCATTTGGTGCTGGCAACCTCCCTCCTTTTGCCTGGGAGTGGCCTGGCTCTCGCCCCAGGGTCACCTATGAGCAGGTGTCTCAGGGCACACACTGAGGCCCAGAGCCTGCTGGGGCAGAAGCCCTTGCTCACCAGTGCTCACTCAGGTGTCCACTCCAGAGTTTCTTGATGAGGAAAGTGAAATTTGAAGGGCCGAGGCAGCGCTCTTGATGACAATAAACCCAGCCAATGGCAACAGTGTACAGAACCTGCTCAGAAGTCCAGGCATCCTTTCCCTGACCTAACGTCCGCCACTTTTATTCTAAGACTGTTAGTTTACTTATGTTTCTTTAAAAAGCAAGTTGGTTTTGGCGGAGGTGGAGAGGGAAGAGGTAGTGACAATAGCAGGCGTGTCTGTTAGTTTTGTGTGGTGTCATTGCTGTGACCAAAATACCCAAGGAGAACAATGTAGAGGAAGAAAGATTATCTTGGCTCTTGGTTCAGTCCATGGTGGGCGGCTCCTTCGGCTTTGGGCCTGAGGGGAGGCAGAGCATCCGGGGAGTCGGAGGACTACTGTCAGTTCAGGGAAGCGGGAGGCACAGAGGGAGAGAGCACACCCCAAGTGCTGCAGCCCGAACCTCTTTCTCTAATTAGTGAAATTGGTTTGGAAACTACTATGAAAGACTCACAAACAAGTTAAAACTTTGGGTGATATGCAATGACAAAACCCAGGTCAGAAGCTGAGTCTGGAGTACAGAACAGGGGCGGCGCAGAGGAGTCTTAGAGCCCAGCGACTCAGATTTCACAGACTGTGACCCTGCACCTCTCTTCTCCCCAGACGCCCCGGCGCTGCCTCCCCCTGGTTGTCAACTTTTACTTTTTCCAATTTGGGTACCTCCCCAGCCTCTCGGGTGCTACAAAGTGACTGTGTTTAACATTGAATCTAAAATAAACCCAGTGAGGGTGGAGAGGAGAAGATGGACCCTGAACTGCTCCAATTTCATTCTTCTGGGACCACTTACAGGTTAATTTGCAGCAAAACTTTGAAACAGTGAATAGCATACAAGTCGCAAGCTGGGATATTTTTGTTTGCTAAGTGAAGATTTTAGTTCCATCATGAACTATTTTGCTATATTTGAATAAGGTCCTTAACAGTGAAATCATGATACAAGACAGAACTAAGAAAACGATGGAATATTTATTCTGATTATTTGTAAAATATATTTGTTACATAGAGGAAGGAGGTATTTTAAGTGACCACTCTGGGCATAAGTGCTCGGAAACTAGGTTTGCGACTAACGACCTGGACATTTTGCAGTGCCCCCCATCCCCCAGGAACCCCGGCTAAAGACAGGTGCACATGGTGGGCAAAGCCTCCATCTGGGGCCAGGTCTAGGAGGTCCCAGGCTCCCTCCCTCTGGAAAGTGAACCACCTTGATCCCTTCCTTCTGGGGAGGTGCCCACACCAGGCCACTTTGTGCTCATCCAGATGGAGAATGCCCCTCATAGAGACGGTGCTCTGGTCTTACAGCCTGGACATTTATTTAAATCATAATTAATAGTTCTGTTCATTGCCTGGAGGACGAGATATTTCCAACAAGAAGACACCCTGAAAAAGACAAAGCCAGAGGCAGGAAAGGAAAGCAGCTCTGCACTGCTCAGGCCCTGCTGGGGTTGGCCACCAGGAAGGAGGCAGAGCCAAAGGCGGTTTGGGTCACTTAGAAGACTCCAGACACTCTGGCAGCTGACTTGGTGGCCTGTCCTTCAAACCAACTCCTGACTGGCATTGAAGGGTTTCTCACAAGGAATATGGACCAGAGGACAATAGGATAGGATGGGACATTTTAATGACTGTTGAATTAGGTTCAGGGGCTCCATGATATAGTTTGGGTGGGATTCTCCCCACCCCAGTGCCAGCGGTGTGTTCTTAAATTCTACCTCTTATCCTTCCTGATAGTGTGAGGCAGTGGTTCTCAGACCCAGAGCAGTGGTAGCACTGGTCCAGGGCTTCTGAACTATTGGGAATGGGGTGGAATTTGCATTTCTTTCCAATTCTAGGTGTGATGCTGATCTGAGGAACCACACTTTGAGATCCCTGGGTTAGCCAGGCTGTACAGAGCCTTGCCCTGCAGATTAGCTGTCCAGGGGTGGCCCAAAGGAGAACACTGTTTATTTGTTCACATGTTGTTAGGTTTTTTTTTTTTTTAATCTTAGTTTCTTTTTTCTTTTTAAATTTTTTTTAGTTGTAGACGGACACAATACTTTTATTTTATTTATTTTTACATGGTGCCTCACACATACTAGGCAAGTGCTATACCACTGAGATACAACTACAGCCCCTGCTGTTGGGGTTTTTGATGAATGCAAAGAAAGGTTATTCTCTTTTTATTTTGTCTGTCCAAGAAATTTCTCTCTCCTGATCAAATTATATCTGCAGTCTAGTAGCACACATCTGTAATCCCAGTTACTCAGGTGGTTGAGGCAGGAGGATAGCAGGTTCAAGGCCAGCTTGGGCAGATTACCAAGAACCTGTCTCAAAAAGTGATAAAAGAAAAAATTTAAAAATAAAAACAGGGCTGGGAATATGGCTCAGTTGGTAGAGTGCCTGCCTCGCAAGCATAAGGCCCTGGGTTCAATCCCCAGCACCGCAAAAAAAAAAATAATAAAAATAAAAACAGTTGAATATAACTCAGTGGTAGCTTGCCCCCTGGATTCAATCACTAGTACAGGAAAAAAAAAAAAAAAAAAGTATCTTCAATCTAACTCAAGTCTTCTTGTTCCTTGTGTCCCTAAAACCTGTACTACTTAAGCCAGTTTTTTTTGAGCTAGATGTATTACTTATAAAACAAAACATCAGAATTGAAACAGAACTAGAGGTAAATACTTACTACATTGACCTGGAAACCACCAACTCTGCACATCCTAAACTCACATTTAGATGAGTAAGTGGTTGGGCTACTAGGAATTGAACTCCCATTTATCTGATGGTGGTTCACTTGTTACCATACCCAGCTCTCTAAGATCTGGAGGGACAACTGAGCATAGTAGGGTGGGGAGTCCTACTGACTGTCCACCCTCCCTGCTGAAAACTGAGAGCTTACCCACCATACTCTCGAATCCAGCTCTGTACCCCAAATGCCACCACAGGGCCCTGACTTGGGTTCAATATGGTTGATGTGGTCCATGAAGAGCCTCCCTTCCTATCAGCTGCATCCTTCATGAAGGGAAGAAATCCAACCTGGGAGAGAATGCTTCACTGGGGCAGGGGGAAGTCAAGGGCATAACCCCTGCCTTCCTTCTCCACCTAACTCCCTCCTTTCCTTTTTCTGCGACATAAGAGTGCTCGGAGTCAACCACATATAAAAGTCCAAAACTGATTCCAGGCTGGGCCCAGTAGCACATGCCTGTAATCCCAGCAACTCCAGAGTCTGTGGCAGAAGGATCGCAAATTCAAGGCCAGTCAGATACTTAGTGAGACCCTTTCTCAAAATAAAAAGGGGTAGGGTGTAGTGGTAGAGTTCCCTGGGTACAATCTGCGGTAGCACAAAACAAACAAAACCTGTCTGATTCCAAGGCCAGGGCAGGGGAAACATGAGCCTGGTGCTCTGTCTGCACAGGGTGGAAGCCAAGAGTTTCAGCCAAGAGAGGCTATGGGAGATTCAAGAGCCAGCCCAGAGGCGCCCCTAGTGGCCAAGGCTGAAACCACATGAGCAAGGAAGGCAGGGTGCTGTTGGAACAGAACACCTGTGGTGCCCTAAGAATAAGCAAGGAGCAGGGGAAGGGATGGTTCTTCCTTACAGAAATGTTCCTTTAGATGAGGCAGAAGCAAGGGAAATAGAAAGTCAGCTTTAGGCAGACACAGTAGTAGTAATGTCCATTGAGGGGGACCAAAAATAGTGGGAAAGACTTCTGAGACACATAGGTTATTTTCAAGATTTCAAATATCTCCCCCAAGATAGTTGTTTTTTTTTTTTATATAAAAAAGAAAAATAGTAACTTTCAGTGTCAAACTTGATCCAGGTTTAAGACATACAACTCTGTGTTCCCAGAGACCACACACCAAGAAGGACACAGGTCACATCAGTGCTGTTCTTGCCCATAAGGCATAACCTCATTCTAAGCATGGGAAACATCAGACAGACCCTGTTGCAGGACCCTGCAAGATGGCTGAGCAGTGCCCCTAAAGTGTCCCGCTCCCGTAACACAAGGGAATTGCAAGGACTGTCGAAACGGAGCAGCCTAGGAGACCCAGCAGGTAGAGGAAGCGTGGGACCCTGAAGTAGCCCAGAGCAGGAAAAGGACATGGGGAAAAACTGGCAGTCTGTGGTTTAGTTGACAATACTGTGCCAGGATTAAATTCCTGGCCTTGATGTTGTGCCTTGGTTATGTAAGATGTTAGTGTTAGGAGAAGCTGAGCAAAGAAAGAGTAGATGGGAACACTCTATTACTTTGGCTTTTTTTTTTTTTTTTTTTTTTTTTGCCACCAGGGATTGAATCCAGGGGTACTTAACTACTCAGCCACATCCCCAGTCCTTTTTATTGTTTATTTTATTTTATTTGTTTAATAACTTTACCATTTTTTTAAAAGTTTTTTTATGTGGTACTGAGGATCAAACCCAGTGCCTCACACATGCTAGGCAAGTGCTCTACTATTGAACCACAACCCCAGCCCTGATTTTTTATTTTGAAACAGGATCTCTCTAAGTTTTTTAGAGCCTCACTAATTTTCTGAGGCTGGCTTTGAATTTGCAATCCTCCTGCCTCAGCCTCCCAAGTTGCTGGGATTACAGGTGTGCAACACCATGCCCAGCACTTTTGCAATCTTTGTTAAAAAAAATCTAAAATTGTTTCAATATTGAACACACACACATACACACACATATACACACAGGTGGGTTAGAATAAACAGAAAACTTATCACTCTCCTGGGCAGGGTGATCAAGAACATCCAGCACTGGGACTGACCTCAAGTCATAGGAAGGTCAAGGCCAGGGCGAAGTTCATTTGGTAGAGTTCCAGCTCTGAACCTGACTCCACCAACTGTGCAAGAACAAATGCCGTGAGCGGAACACATTTGGCAAGTTGGAGGATCAGCAAGGAGGCCTGAGTCAGAGAGCCTCTCCCTGGGCAAGAGGAAGATGGCGGTTTGGGCAGGTGGCAGAGTCAGACCATGAGGCCTCCTTGGGTCAGGTTAGAGGAGGAGCACTCACCTCAAAGCTTCAGCATTAACTAATGTCCTGCACTTAAATCCCGCCTGTGTCCTCTGTGCCCCTCATCCTTCCCTCGGCCTCTCCCGGTTCATGGTGGCTGGTGTTTGATTTGCCTTGTGGGTGTCACTACAACAGTTAGAACAGACAGAGAATGTTCCATTTCATGGTTTGCTTGTATGTTGCTTCCAAAGGTCACCAGAGGGACCAGTTGTGTTTTCTGATTATGCCTACCTATATCTTTTATTTATTGAACAACCTAGTGACCAGAATTTCTCTCCCACTAAGTCCAGTTTTCTCAAAGAAAAAGATTATATACCACAAATTGTTCAAGATAATGCCACAAGGTGGCTTGCTTTGTATTTGGATCAAATTTCATCTACACCTTTTTATTTACTTACTGAATTTATAATTGCCCTTTTGGGGGGGTGGTAGTGGTGCTGGGCTTGAACACAGGACCTCACACATGCCAGGTGAGTGCTCTTCTGCGGAGCTGTACCCCAGGCCACCTTTCTTTGGTGCCTTTGCCGTCTCCTCACATTTGTCTGGTTTCCTGTTGCCCAGCACACCTGCCCTGCCCTGGAAGGTGTCCATCTGAAAGCCCTCCAGCCCTGCTGCCTTCAAGGCCTGCTGCCCTGCCATGGGGGGCATCACGGCCCTCCAGGTGGGCCCAGTGCTTGGCCGGCCAGCCGCTTTCTCCATTCATGATTTCCTTCTTGGTTTGCTGAGTTATGTCAAACATATCTTCAGAAGGAATGTCAGATCTAAAAATGCCTTTGATTTGCCCTTGTAACCAGGTACATGTTTCCAGATCCAAAGTTTTTCCTCAAAATTCAAAGGCAGGTCTCCATTGCCTTGCCGTGGACGGTTTGACAGTCATGCCTTCCCCAGAGTCTGTGAGCTTCTAGGATGTTTTCTTTATCCTTGATATCCTGAAGTTTCACTAGAGTAGTGTAGATAGGCCTCTGTGCTCGATGGACTCTCGCTTCTACAGATAAATTTTGTTTTTGTCCCCCCCAGGGGCTTTCCTCTGTTGTTTCCTCTCTCTTTCTGTAGCATCTTTGCATCCCGTGTTGAACATCCTGGACTGGTCCCTGACGTCTCTTATCATCTCTCATCTGTTTTCTGTTTTTCTTCACTTCCTTCTTTCCTTTTCATGATTTTTTTCTAAGTCCTAGAAGAGTTATCTTTATTTATTTTTTTCTTTTTTTGAGACAAGGTCTGGCCATCCTGCCTAGGCTGACCTTGAACTCCTGGGCTCAAATGATCCTTCTGCCTCAGCTTACAACCTTCCTGCTTCAGCCTCCCAAGTTGCAAGGGCTCCAGGCACCACAGCAGGTATATTTGTCTTTATTTTATAGCCCTTTGATTGACTCTTTTATTACCGTCTTTTAGTTTTTTAAAGTCTCTTTTCCTTTAAATTGACTTGATTGAGATTTAATGTACATGCAATGAGATGGTTCCAGTCTAGGTGTATATTTTGGCAAGTAGGTACAGTTATGTAATCACCACCACAGCAAGACAGAGGACATTTCCATTACCTTAGAGGTTCTAGGCCTCCCCACCCTCGGCCTCAGCCCTGGGCAAACCACACATCTGCCTTCTGTCACTGCAGATCAGAATCAACTGCTCTAGTGTCACGTCAGTGGGATCATGCAGCTTTTGTATCTGATTTTGAGACACCCATGTTGCCAACGAAATAGTTGCATTTTTATCACTGAGTAGTGTGCATTGCATGGATTTGCCACAGTTTGTCTGTTTACCAGTCAAGCGACAGTTGCGTTTTCCAGTTCCACTTTGAATAATGCTGCTTTAAGCATTCGTGTGCATTTCTTTGTTTCGGCAGGTGTTTTCATTAAACTTGGGTAGTTTATAGTTTAGATATGAGATGTCCCCCAAAAGCAACACAAGAATCTTCAGAGGTGAAATGATTAGATTATGGAGGCGTAACCCAATCAGTGGATTAATCCACTGATACGAATTAACTGGATAACTGTAGGTAGGAGGGATGTGGCTGGGGGGAGTGGGTTATTGGGGCCGTGACATGGGAGATTATATTTTGTCCCTGGTACAGAGTTAGCTCTCTGCTTCCTGTTGCCACGTCCTGAGTTGCTTTCCTCTGTCACAATATTCTGTCTCATCCCAGGCCCAGAGCTATGGAGTCCATCTATCATGGACTGAACCTCTGAAACTGTTGTTTTGGTAACAGGGATGCAAAGCTGACTAAAACAGGCAGGTAGCTAGGAGTGGGACTTCTGGATGGCATGGTAAGTGTGCGTTTAACCAGATGAATATCTGCTGTTCTACTCACCCTCCAACATTCCCTCCAGGGATGTCTGAGGGCTCTACCTGTTCCAGATATTTCCCTTCACCCAGCAATCGCCAGTTTGTCAAATGTCAGCCTTCTAGTGGGGTGCAGTGAGTCTCCATGTGCTCTTTACTTGTGCTTCATTTGTGACCGATGGTGATGGGCATCTCTATGTGCTCATTAGTCATTGCTGTATCTTTGGTGCAATGTCCATTTGGGCCCATTTTTGAGCTGTATTCTCTTCCTATTAGGTTGTGAGTTCTTTGCATAGATGTTCTTCAACTTACAAAGGGATTTGTTTTCCAACAGACTCCTTGTCAGTTGGAAATGCAGTCACAACCTTGCCTAGCAAATGTCCTAAGAGCTCACTGTGGTGTCAGTTGGTGCCAAGTGGGGGCCAGAATCAGGAAAGAGGTCTTACCACACACCAACAGCCCAGGAGATCCAAACTAAACACCTGGTTTTCACTGGAAGCTCATTGCTCTCATACGTTATAAAGTTAAACCATCCTAAGTGGAATCATTGCAAGTTGGGGTCCATCTGTATCCTCAATACAAGTTATTTGAGATACGTGTATTAAGAATGTATTCTCAGGCTGGGATTGTGGCTCAGTGGTAGAGCACTTGCCTAGCATGTGTGAGGCGCTAGGTTCAATCCTCCGCACCACTTAAAATAAATAAAGGTTTTATATCCATCTACATCTAAAAAATATTTTTTAAAGAATATATTCTCCCAACCTTTCTTGCTTATTAATTTTGTTACAAATGGTTTTTGGGAAAAAAAATTCATTTGAAATTTTTCTGTCAAATTTCTATGGCCTACGTTCATTAAACATTTATTTTTCAAAAACTTGTAGGGCTGGGGTTGTAGCTCAGTGGTAGAACACTTGCCTAGTATGTGTGAGGCACTGAGGTCTGTTCTCAGCACCACATACAAAAAAATAAAGGTTCATCAACAACTAATAAAAACATTTTTTTAAAAATTGCTTTAAAAAAACTTTCTTGCATAATTTTTCCTTTACAGCATCTGATTCTTGGTGGGTTTGTTTTTGGTACTAGGAATTGAACCCAGAGGCACTTAACCATTGAGCCACATCCCCAGTCCATTTTTATATCTTATTTAGAGACAGGGTCTTGCTGAGTTGATAAGAGCCTCACTAAATTGCTGAGGCTGGCTTTGAACTCACGATCCTTCTGCCTCAGCCTCCTGAGCTGCTGGGATTACGGGTGTGCACCACCATGTCTGGCCTAATTCTTGTTTTAAGACCTGATGGGATGGTGCACACCTCTAATCCCAGCAGGTCAGGAGGCTAAGGCAGGAGGATGGCAAGTTTGAGGGCAGTCTCAGCAAATTAGTGAGATCCTGTCTCAAAATGAAAAATAACAATGCGATGTGGCTCAGTGGTTAAGCACCCCTGGGTTCGATTCCCAGTACCAAAAAAACAAACTTGAAACAAGATCTTGTTCTAAGATATTACTTCAAATCTCCCTAAAGATTTCCAAGAGGATATTTCTAAAGCTCTCCTTTGTCTCCTGGTCACATCTCTTGGTCCTTCTCTTTCCTGATGCCAGTTCCCTGGTGTCTCCCACTTAGGGATGGATACTTGCTTAACTATTCCAGGTGACTCAGTTTCCTCCATGGGTCTCTCCCTCAGAGAAGTTGACTAGTGTGCTTTATCCAAGGCTGGTTTCCAAGTGTCCTTTCTTGTGAACTGTGGAAAGCCAAGGTGCCGGGAGTCCCCCTCAGGGCTGGAGCAATGAAGGAACTGTTTGAGAAGACCAAAGCGGCTCAGAAACCCTCCCATGCCAGTTGCCCTGTCTCTGGCCAGAGAGCCCACCAGCTGCGACTCGCTCAGGGCCTGGGTATGGCAGGGAGCAGCTGCTCCTGCCAGGTGCTGGACCCGTGGCTCTGCTCTGCTCTGCCCGCCGGGTGCCCATTCTGAGATGTACTTCCTCCTCTCCACCCTCTCATGCACTCTATAGCTTTAGCTTTCTGCCTTCCCCAAATTTATGGAAGCCTCAGTCTTTGACAACCTGCCTGTCTGCCTGCATTCTTAATGTGCTTCTCCATTTAGTCATTGAAGGGTCTCAGAGGGAAAGGGACACTTCCTTTTGCTCTGAACTCTGACCTCTGTGGACAGGGCAGAACATCCATGTGCTGTTAGGTAGGAAAGGAGATTCTAACACCTATCTAGAGGACTCACTTGTATGAAAATACACACCTGTGTTCATAGAAGAATAACAGGGCGGCCAGGAGAATGTTTGCAGAAGGTTCTCTGGGTGATGGGATTCAAGTGATCTCTGTTTAAGAGCTTGGTGTGATGTGGTTTGTGTGGTGACTGAAGCCTCAGGCTAGGGAGTCCCTGGTGTTGGGTGTGTGTTAGATCTGCAGCCCTTCCCAGAGTGAACAGGGGCAGTTCATCTCTCTTAAGAGCCACATCCTTGTCTTCATTGAGCTGTTCTGGGCAAAGACTCCAAAGAGTGCAAGACCTGCCATAGAAAATGCCCAGCAAATGATAGCTATTACTATCTTGTTTGTTTAAGATAAAAAACAAATGGTAAACAAACATTGCAGATCATTGAGCTTTGAGCAAATGCCTTTCCTGGACACCTTCCAAAGTGAGTTAGCTGTGCACGGTCAGTACTGCCAGAGAACTGGGCTGATCACCTCCTGGGGATAAAGAAATTGATTTTAGAGGAAATTTTCATCCAGCTCTTGGCTACTTTGATTTAAAAAAAAAAAAGTTTCAAATTGTCTTATTTCTGTGAAGATTTCAATGAAACTAAAGAAAACACATGGGCTGGAATGTAGCTCAGTGTTGCAGTACTTAGCATGCACAAGACCCTGGGTTCCATTCCCAGTACCACGAGAAAAGAAAAGAAAAAAAAAAAAGATTGTAGCTGGCTGCAGTGGTGCACACCTGTAATCCCAGCGGCTTAGGAAGCTGAGGCAGGAGGATCACGAGTTCAAAACCAGCCTCAGCAACAGCAAGGCACTAAGCAACTCAGTGAGACCCTGTCTCTAAATAAAATACAAAATAGGGCTGGGGAGGTGGCTCAGTGGTCTAGTGCCTCTGAGGTCAGTCTCCAGTACCCCCAACCTCCCCGCAAAGAAAGACTGTAGATATCTTGTCCAAACAAGAGAGACCACACTCTGTTCATCTGCAGGTTCGATGACAGTGCACATGTAGATCCTGGCGGGTGCAGTCTGTCATCTTATCACCAACAAATATGAAAATAGGGCCCCGGCTTCCTGCCCAGCTCCCCTTGTCGATGGCATCAAGAGTGAGGGTAAGAGTTGCTTACTGAGTCCCAAGGTTTCTAAGGGAAGTGTTGGTCATCCTGCAGTGAGACTGTCCTTCACAGGAAGGGAAAGTTGCCTGAGGGGTCTTTTTTTTTTTTTCCTTCAATATTTTTAGTTGTAGATGGACACAATACCTTTATTTATTTATTTACTTACTTACTTATGTGATACTGAGGATTAAACCCAGTGCCTCACACGTGCTAGGCAAGCACTCTACCACTGTGCCACGACCCCAGCCCCACTTGAGGGGTTTCTACTGTCAGCTGTGACTTTGCCAGTCGCAGAAAGACTTACAATGCTGGCCTGTCATGAAATCTTAGTTTTCTAAGTAGGGGACAAGAAGAATCTCCTCTCCTAGTTTGGAAATACACTGAGGATTAAAACAGGAAGAGAGACAACAGGACAACAAAAGGTTTGTGCTCGTTCAGAGAGGCCAAGTTAGGGGCACGGCCTCCCAAGCGGCTCCTTGTTCTCTGTTGGTTGGGATGACACAACGACTCACTTTTTGGAAATAAGATACTTCAGAACTCAATGTCACCAGAAAGGGCAGCACGGAAAGACACGACTTTCTCCCTCCTTCACTCAAGCCTGAACTTACAGTGCAATTTGGCTCCAGTTTCAGGTTTGCATTTCCTTTGCTCTAAAAGCATCTCTCCTGAGAGCATGTTCAGCCACGATGACTCCCAGTATGCTCCAGTGTTTAAAAATACACATCCTAGACAGGACAGCTCACACGATAAATTTATAGATGCAAGAAGCCCAATTTACAGACAGCCGGTCAACTAAAATAAGCCTGTCGACATAAGTAGACGGACCACTGAGCTACATCCACAGCTCTTTTTTAAAATTTGAGACAGAGTCTAATTAGGTTGCTGAGGCCGACCCTGAGTATCCGATCCTCTGGCCTCAGCCTCCTAAATCGCTGGGATTACAGGCATGCACCATAGCGCCCAGCCTTAGAGGGACATTTCCTGAGAGGCAGAAGTTAATTCCCACAAGTCCAGCCTGGGGCTCTGGGGAGGTGGCACCGTACTGGGCTTTGCTAGCCATGAGGGGGTCAGCACTTCACACAGCAGAGCTCTATGGGGTCACACATGCTGCCATGCTCCATTCTCCTGCACAGGGGAAGAAGACACCGCCGCCATGGGCAGTTCAGAGAAAGACTGCCAGGACGGAACCAGGTGAAAATCCTGCCACATCAAGGGACAGATAGAAATGCACCACTATCATTTTGTATGAAATACAGGCAATATCGTTTCATTAGCCCCACCATTATTTGTATTCTCCTTTCTAAATCTTGCATTAGTAAGGAACAAAAGATTGATACACTTAGCTTGGAGGAAACTCCAGAGAATAATGCTGAATGCAATGGCACATACCACCTGCTCCATTTATATGATGTTGTGGAAATCAGAATTTTAGAAACTCGGGGCAGATGAGTGGTCAGGGGTTAGGGACCAGAAGAGTGAAAAACCCCTGGTGCACAAATGACAAGAGGTGAGCTGGAGGAGACCGAGTAGAACTGGCAGATTGTATCCCTGTCCTTGTCCTGGTCATGACATTGTACTGTGTCCTGCAAAACGTCTCATCCCTTAGAAGAATCTATAGTTTCCTCCATAACTGTAGTTTTATATATCTCGCATGCCTATGAGATTCAATAACTAATAAAGAGTTTTTAAAAACTTCAAATAAATTGCTGAATCAGATAATATTATTTTTAGTTGGGCACAGTGGCACACGCCTGTAATCCCAGTGACTTGGGAAGCAGAGGTAGGAGGATCATGAGTTCAAGACCAACTTCAGCAATTTAGTGAGAAACCTGCCTCAAAATAACAAATAAAAAGGGTTGGGAATGGAGCTCAATGGTAAAGTGCTCCTGGGTTCAACCCCAAAACCAAAAAAATATATGTATTTATATTATATATATATAATTTATATATATACATAATTTTATTTTGTATAACTAATATGCACTAAAGATTATTAAAAAAATATTATTTTTTCTCACTATTCCCACTAAGGATTCCTATTAATTGCCATTGTTAACTAGCCCTGTGTTTGTTTGATTTAAATAATAACTTACGTACCAAAGAGGTAAATGATACCCAACAGTACATGTTTTCAAAGAAACACCTTTCATGTTTTTTGTGTTAAAGTGCTGGCTTGTATGTAGAATGATTTATTACATCTTGCAGTACTGTGTTTTGGGGGTCTGTCAGAGCTGTGTCTGGGTCCCCAGCCCATTAAGGTTGACATCAGGCTGAGAAGGCTGAGGCTCCCCAGGTCAGCCCTCCACTCAGCTTTTCTGGAGGGGAAGTCCTGAAAACACCTCTTCCTCAACCATGATTACCCTTCTAGGGATTTATTCCAAGGAGATATAAGGATGGGGTGAAATCAAGTGTCCAGAATATTCTAGAGGTGCTGGGAATATTGGCGGGGGCACTTCACTGCCCAGGGCATCTCACTACAGGGAATACGGGGAGACAGATATGAGACGGGCAGAACAGGCAGGTCACTTGAACATGTGCAGATGACTGTTTGGTCTATACAGAGAAGTGTAACGGTGCATATCTGTAATCCCAGCACCTCAAGAGGCTAAGGCAAGGAGGAGTGCAAGTTCCAGGCCAGCCTCAACAAACTTAGTGAGACCCTGACTCAAAGTAAAATAAAAAGGGCTAGGGATGTAGCTCAGTGGTGGAGCACCCCTGGGTTCAATCCCCAGTATGAAGAAGTAAAATAAAATACAAGCCAAGGGCTAGGGGGTGCGGCTCAGGGGTAGAGTGCTTGCCTAGCAAGTGCCAGGCCCTGGGTTTGATCCCTAATGCCAAATGAAGAGTAAAAAATAAAAAAGGGACCAGTGTCAGGAAATCTTCCAAAAAAGCAATGGCAGCCATTCTTCACAGATCTCTCTAGGGAAAGCTTTCCCCACTTTTTGCAGAGAGGTTTTGTTTCTTAAAAGGGCTTTGACAACCTGTGATGGAAACATAACAAGGACTTAAAACCAGGTGCCTCAGCGACAGTCACTTTCCTCCTTAGACCTCCACACCTCAGTGGGCATCTTTCCTCAAAGTTCTGCGGGCTCTGGCCTCAGTACCCCAACTGCCTCCTGCATTTCTCCAGCTTTTTCCTAGGCAAGTTCTGGAAGGTGGCCTTCAGCCCAAAGGCCCAGGACAATGCTTCCCCCACCAAAACAGAAGCCTGGCCTGGTCCCTATTGTCACTGTTTTCATCCTGCCCCTTTCTCTCTGCACAAGTAAAGCTCCAGACTGGTGGGTTTACAATTGGGTGGAGGGTTTCATCCACAGGAGACCCTGGGGCAGCTGCTTTCCAGACTGCTGGGCAGCCTGGCTGACTAGTTTCTGAGCCCTCCCCGCAATTCAATACCTGAGGGCTGAAGGTGTCTGCGGTTGGATCAGTTGGATGGTGGAGAGGCGTCTGGGATGTGAACTGCCTGGGAGCCACCCATCTGTGCTGAAAGGAAGGGCCTTTCTCCTCTGCCTACTGGGTGTGGCCATGGGACAGGTTGGTACTGCCAGCCGCTCTGATTTCTCAAGAGAAGCTGGAAGACCAGATTTTTAATATTCAAGTCCTGGCTCTCTGCCTGAGAGTGCTGAGCTAGGAGCGAGTTGGTGGCATGGCTGCATCACAGCGGGGAGGGCTGCACTGGGGACGTTCTGCAACCATGTTTCCATGGGCTCCCCGCGCTGTCCCTGGGATGTCATGCAGCTCCTCCCAGGATGGTAGCCTCTGGTGATAGCAGGCAGCTGAATCCATGTCTGGCCTCAGTGCTAGGAGGACATGCAGGAGAGAGAATGAGCCAGAGGGACACGCTGGAGCATGTTTGCCTGGGGTTGTGACGGTACAGTGGAAGCTATCCTGACATGTCCACAGGAAGTTGTAAAAACGCAGCAGCAATTATCTTTGGTGAGACTTTATCTCGGAAGATCAGCTGAACACTATGGCTGGAGCCAGTGGCAACCAAGTCATGTCCCCTGGACCTCTCCATTGCCTGAAGGTGATCTTGGGGAAAAAAGGGCCTCACTTCTTATTTAAAGGATTCGGCCCCAATTTTGTGGGGATGGCCCCTTCCAGGAATGCATTGTTAATTCCACTTCACAATCTGGCATAAAGTGTATCCTGTTTTTTCTTTCTCATAAAGTATTTTTTAAACTAATTTCCCTTTTTTCTTAAGTCCATTAAAAAAGACACAGCAGTGGGAAAAATATTAAAGCCCTTTAGGCCACTAATTCACATTTTCCAAAAACACTGTGCAGGGTCAACAGTGCATCTATCTGCATCAAGCCCACAGCTGCTCATCTGGAAACTCAGATACAGAAACACCGGTCTTCGTCTGAGAAGCTCAGTACCAAGTTGCCCACGAAGGCCTGATTGTGCCAGATTTGGGGGACAGAGGAAGATGCCATCCCATGGGGTAGTTGTGTTCCCATGGTGGGGAGACAGATACCAAATGAGATAAATTAGGGAAGCAGTGATGAGTTAAACAAAGCCAGAGGGAGAAGGTTCCAGAACTCCATGTAGGTGGTGGCTACCCACATAATAAGTGGACTACATTCTACTGAATTGCATACTTTAAAATGGTTAGCTTTTTAAAATTGTGGTAAGATATACATCACAGAAAGGTTGCCATCACTACCATTTTTATCTATTTATTTTGGGTACTGGGGATTGAACCCAGGGGCACTTAACCATTAAGCCACATCCCAGCACTTTTTAATTTTTGAGACAGGGTCTTGCTAAGTTGTTGAGGGCCTCAATGAGTTGCTGAGGCTGACCTCTAACTTACAGTCCTCCTGCCTCAGCCTCACAAGTCACTGGGGATTACAGACAGGCACCACCATGAACCACTTCACTACCATTCTTAAATGGACTGTTTAGTAACACATTCTTGTTGCTATGCAACCATCAACACCTTTGGTCTCTAAACCTTTTTCATCTTGAAAAACAAACTGCCCATTAAACAACTCTCCATTTCCTCCTGCTTTCCATTTCTGGATCTGACAACTCCAGGAACTCATAGAAGTAGAATCACACTGTCGATCCCTTTGTGTCTGGCTTATGTGACTGAGCATCACGTCCACAAGGTTCATCCATGTGGTAGCATTTGTCAGACTCTCCCTTAAAAAAAAAAAAAAAAAAAAAAAAAAAAAAAAATTGTAGTTGTGTATGCACAGTATGCTTTTATTTGTTTATTTTTATGTGGTGCCAAGGAGCAAACTCAGTTCCTCACACATGCTAGGCAAGCACTCTGCCACTGAGCTACAGCCCCAGCCCAAGACTCTCCCTTTTTGAGGACAACATTCCACTCTGTGTGTATACCACAGTTAACATTTTTTTTTCTTCTTTTGGTACTGGGGACTGAACTTGGGGGCACTTTACCACTGAGCCACATCCCCAGCCCTTTTTATATTTTGAGACAGGTTCTCATGAAATTGCTGAGGCTGGCCTCAAACTTGTGATCCTCCTGCCTCAGCCACCCAAGCAGCTGGGGTTATAGGCATGCACCACCACACCTGACTCACCAGTTTCTTTATCCATTCACCGTAGGTGGACACTTGAGTGATTCAGGCTGTGCACACGGGTGACTAATTATCCCTTTAAAACCCTCCTTTCAATTCTTTTGGGTATAGATCCAGAAGTTGGAATTTCTGGATCCTATGGTCCAATCAATGGTAATTATGTATATTGTGTTTTTAATTGTGTGTGTGTGTGTGGTACTGGGGATTCAACCCAGCAGTACTCTAGCACTGGGTCACATTCCTACCCCTTTTTATTTTGAGACAGTGTCTCACTTAGTTGCCCAGGTGAGGCTTGAACTTGGGATCCTCCTGTCTCGAGCACTCAAGTAGCTCTGATTATAGGTGTGCCACCGTGCCTGGCATGTTTTTAATTTTTTGAGGAAATGCCATACTGGTTTCCATAGTCACTGAACCACTGTACATTTTCATTGTAAGCAAAAATAACCAACACACAGTATGCACAGTATGCATCGTAATGAAAATACAAATAACCAGGACAGAAGCAAACCTCAAACGGATCAGCAAGTTTTCCTTTATTCCATAGTGCAGTCATTCAGTCAGGCACAGGAGGACAGATTTTCCAGGTACGAAAATGGCCCCAGGGCTACAGAAGCAATCTGAGTTTTATGGTTTACAATGAGGGTGAATTAATCATTGGAAACTGCGCATGTGCTGATCAGACAGGGAACTAGTTGAGCAGGTTAAAATTTTAACTCAGGAAGGTAGTTGTAAAAAGTTTGAAACTCATTGTTACCAGGAGAGATAGGAGCTCTGATCCCTAGGGATGAGTGAGTACTTGAACCCCACCATTGCCTTTCTTCCCCCTCTGAGATTCATTGTTTCCCAGAGCTTCACTATTAGCTTTTCTCCTTCTGGGACTCACTGGCAAGGGGACAAGGTAAAGTCCAGGGCCCAGGGTTTCACTATCTGCTTCCTCCCTTCAGGGCTTGTTGTTCCTGGAAAAGGATTTACTGGGAGAGGTTTAATGTTTGGCTAATTTCTCTCTCTCCCTCCTGAGCCACACCGTCTTTCCATTTTCCTGGGGGCTGTCTTGTAGGAATATTATTTTCCATAACCCTGCACTCATAAAATGGTTAATTTTATGTCACATGGATTTTACCTAAACTGAAAAACAATGAAGGGAGAAAGGGGCAGAGGTCATGGAAGGCCATCAATTAGATGTGGTGCTTCTCCTCTGGATGATTTTGGAGCCCTTATAGATTGAGCCTGGAATGATTGGATCTGCCCAGCTGCTGGACTGCATGGGGAAATCAGAAGGCCAATATATAGGGAGGCCAGGCCAGCTGTGCAGGGCTGCTGTGGTCCAGCCAGGGCTATGGGTGGCTTAGGCTGAGTTAGCAGCAAAGGGGCAAACATGCTGAGATTCTGGATCTGTTTTCAAGGTAGAGCCAGAGCATTACCCAAGGGTGTGTGTGACAGAGGGAGGGGCCAAGGGGGCTTCAGGAAGAGAAGGAACAGGTTGTCCTTGACTGATGTGAGGAAGGAAGACCTGAGGAGGAAGAGTTGGGTGAGATTAGGAATTCCAGTTTGGAGATGTCAAGTTGGAGATGCCATGAGATACCCAAGAGTAGGTGGGGGACATTTGTATCTGGGGCTCAGGGACATCAGCATCTGGTAGTCAGAGGGATAGGAGGATCCTGCAAAGAAGGCAGGAAGAAGCCAGGGACAGGCAGAGATCCAGGTGTGGCCCTGGTCAAATGCCAAAAGTTAAGGGGCGCTGGGGCTTAAGAACAAGCCCCAAGCTTCAAGAAGTGGGAGCTGCCAGTGGCCTCCACAAGTTGGTGATCTCTGCAGTGTGGAGAGGACGGGCTCAAGCAGAAAAGACAGGTGGAGGGAAGGAGTGCAGAAAACTGAGGAAAACTCAGTTGCTAAAAAGGTGCAAGTGGGTTTTCTGAGCTCATCCAGGTGTAGGGTGGATGAGTTCAACCAGGTGTACGGTGGGCCCCAAATCTAATGACGAGTGGCCTTTAGCAAAAGACATACAGAAAAAGGAGACACTGAGGCTCAGCGAAAGACAGGCAAAGACTGGCCTCTGTATGATATGGCCTCAGGTCCAGGGACTCCTGGAACCTCCAGAAACTGAGAGGGACAAGCAAAGACCCTTTCCTAGAGTCCATCCAGATCCTGCCACCTAAGGTGAGCTCTGCACTGCAGGGACATACCCCACCAGTGGGAGTAAGGACTGTTCTTGTCTTTGAGCAATGCTCTTGGTAGTGGTTGTAGGGACAGAGGGGGAGTAGAAACAGAGGAGCCCTTTTCTGTAGTGACCTTTGGTGTAAGAATTCTGGATTTTGGAAAAGCTGGCTAAGTGAGGTCATCTCACCTCTCTGCCTTGTTCTTTTACCACTCTCTAAGGACTTCCACACCCCAAACCACAGCAGGACTAGGAGCCGCCCCGCTAGCCGCAGGGCACAACCACCAGGGGCAGAGACCATTTCCTCTATGGTGTTAAAGCAGGAACCAGAAGCCAGAGGGCTTAGGACTGGCTCGTGGAGAAGTCCAATTGTTTCCTTAAGAGGAAGGGATTTCCTGAGCCCAGAGGGTCGGCTGCTTTCTTTTCCTTCACCCCATTCTCTGCTGGCCCTGCCCCTTGACCCCCTTGTAGCACCCTAATCCACATGGCACAAAGCCTCCAGGCTCGGGTTACCCAGCCTGTCCTTACTTCTCTCTCAGGAGTCAGGTTCTGTTTACAACTGACAGGCAGAAATGCTGCCAATTCTGAGGTGTGAGATCACCAAGACATAAGCACTCCTGCCTCCTGGGAGCTTAGCAAAATAGGCGTGGCTGCCCCAGGCCCTGCAGCAGACCGTGGCCTTGATGACAGAGAGGCCTGCCTGGCTACATAGGCTACTGTCTGAGCCTGCCTCAGTTTCCCTTGCTGAGAAACGGGAATAGCCATACTGCTTGTCCTGCTAGACGTAGTAGGGGAGATGGGAAGAGCCTCAGGGACAGATGCTCTTCTGGGGCACAATGTGTGGCCAGCATCCTACTGTGAAGTGAGACTGGCCAGGCTGTACCAGACCCAGGCTGTGCTCTGGGGACACAGAGTCCCCAAACTTCCTGCCTTTTTCTTCCTTGTTCTTCATTCAATATGGCCTCAGTCTGGGTGGTGTGCTGGCCTCCAGAATGGACAAGGTAGAGGCAGCACTTTCAGGGGTAAAAGCCTAGAACTTGAATTGTCTGTGTCTCTAGTGAGAAACCCAGGCAATGGGCTCTGGTTGTAGGGGACAGAACCATGTGTCAAAATCTCTCCCCTACAAATTGGACTGAACAACAGATATAATCTAAGGTTACAATAGTCACATAAGTGCCATTGAAGTGCACTATTAAAAAAGTCAAATTTTATACATCCAAACTATTATGGAGAGAAAAGTAGGGAACAGATAATAAACTCACAGAACTAAGAGAAATGTACACATGAGAAATATCTACCTGTGAAGGTTTATAAAGGCTTTTATCATAATAGTCCCAAGCTGGACAAAATCCAGATGTCCACCAACAGATCATAGCCATGGGGCCTGTGGAGTCGATCACCTGTGGTTTCCCTGGAACACAACTGTGTGCATCTACTTTCCCTAACTGTGGACTTGAACATTTGCTATGGAGGCCACATGGCCCATGACCCCTCAAATGTCTACCAGCTGGGCCTTTGCAAACCCCTCATCTACTGAATGTACTAGATTAACAAACCCGAATGCTAGCTGCATAAGGGGAACAGCTACATACAACATGGATGAGGTTCAAAAGTGTCCCACAAAAAGCAACTGTGTGTTGTCCCAGCTGCCCAGCTGCCCAGCTGCTCAGGAGGGTGAGGGGAGCTAGCTGCTCGAGCACAGGAGTTGAAGGCCAGTCTGGAGAGAGCCAACCTCAAAAAAAAAAAAAAAAAAAAAAAAAAAAAAAGACAAAAAAGTTGCAAGCTAAGCAAAAGAAAACATCTTGAAGGGGTTCCATTCACAGCACCTTCTGAAAGGCAAGGCTAGAGGATAGAGGACACAATGGGTGGGATGGGCAGAGGGCAGTGACCGCATGGGGAGGAGGGAACTTTTTGGGGTGAGGGAAATGTCCCATATTTTTATTATGGTGGCAGCTATACAACTACATGTATTTGTCAAAACAAATCAAGGTGAGCACTGTAAAAAGGTTAATGTATGGTCTGTAAATAATACTTCAATTAAAAAATGCAAAAAACAAACCAATATTTGCCCATGCATGTAGGTAAGGGCACTTGTGAAATTCCAAGAGCAGACCCACCCTTCTTAGGGTCAGTCGCCCCGCCCCGCCACCACCCATCTCCCTCCCGCAGCCAGGAGAGAAAACAAACAGGAGGCTCACGTTGTCTCCGGTAGGTACCAGCCTCTTGCGTGCTTGTTCCACCGAAGGCAGACACCAGACGCGCGGTCCCAAAGCGGCACAATACAGTGGGCCCCTGACCCAGATAGAGGAGTTAGGTTGGAGCTAAGGGCAGTTGCACAGGACTGCCTAGGTGGGCCGAGCGGACCGGGGCCTGACCGCGCCACCGCCAGGGAGCTTCGCATTGCGGCGTGCAGCAAGGACCCTCCGGTTGGGTGGGTCTGAAGGGGCATGGCTGGGGCGGGGCGTGGGGACCGAGGAGGGACGCCGGCAAGGCCAGGAGGGGAGTAGGGCTCCTTGAGAGCATCACGGAGGCGGGGCGCCCCAGAGGCTGCCCCTTCTCGGGATGAGACCTTCTTCCCGACCTGAGATCCTTCCCCGCGATAAGACCCTTTCCTGAGAGACCCTTCATCAGAACGAGAGACCCCGAGATGAAACCCTTCCTCCAATGCGGCCCCTCGGGGAAATGCGGACCTTCCTCCAACAAGACACCACGGCACCAGAGACACGACCCCTCCCTTCCGAGGAGCGCCCACCCCGCCCCGCGACGCAATCCCGGCCCCGCCCTCTCTTCCTACCCCTCCCTAGGGCCCGCCCCGCCCTTGCGTCCGCGGCCCGCTGCTGACTCTTCATTGGCCCGGGTCTTTAGGTGACGGGCTCTGTATTGGCTAACGTTTGCATCGCTCCCGCCCCTGGCCCAGACGCGGCGCGCGATTGGCTGGCACGGCGGGCTCCTCCAGGACTGGCCTGGGCGGCGCGGACCAGGCCTGAGGCGGCGGCGCGAGGCAGGTGAGCTTCGCGGGGCTGGCCCGGGCGGGGGCTGGGGGCTGCCGGGTTCGCACCTGTGCCCCGGACGACCCTCACGGTGGGTGGAGGCGGCGACGGCAGGGCCGGGCTGCAGAGCCGTCAACGGTCTCTGTGCTGGCCAGCCCGTCGCCCCTGTTCGCGGCCAGGCCGCGGCGCCCTTGTACCCCCCTTCCCCGGTGCCCGGAGCTCCTTGGTGCCGGAGTCCGCCCCCAGTACCAAAGCTCGGCCCCCAAGCGCGCTGGTACCTGAGCCGGTCCTGGGTTCCCTGAGTGTCTAGGTGCTGGAGCCTGGTGCCCAAGCCCAGCCCCCAAGCTCAGCCCCCAAGCTCCCGGTGTCCTGGTTTTCCCCGAACCCGACCCGGTTCTCCCCGGGAGCCTTGGTGCCCACGCTCCGCCCCAGAGCCCGGGCCCCATTTCCCCGAGCTCCCATGCCCGGTGTACCCCGCAGCCGGAGCCCGGCCCTGCGGCGCAGACCCCACGGACGCAGGTGCCTGGCGGGGCACAGAGCGGGCAGTGTCGCCGGTGTCCCGGCTGCCCGCCTTCGCACGCCCAGCTCGTGGGCCTTGGCCCGCGTTGTCCGTGGTCGCCGTCCGTCGTTGAATGCTTCGCAGTGACGCTGAGTCTGAACACTCGTGGCCGTTAGTTTTGGGGAGTATCTTCTGACTTGTCTGCTGTGGGGTTTCTTTTTCTTTTGAAGAGCGGACGGGGTACTGGGAATTGTACCCTGTGTGCTTTACACTGAGCTACTCCCGCCTTCTTAAATTTTTTTTTTTTTCTACGCGACAGGGTTTTGCTAAATTGCCTAGGTTGGCCTGGAGCTCGTGATCCTCCTGCCTCAGCCTTCCAAGGCGCTGGGGTTTTAAGCGTGCGCCACCGAGCCAGGCTTCTTGGTACTAGACCCCTGAGAAGGTGCTAGACCCCTAACTTGTGTTTTGTTTTCTTTGCTAGGTTACCTGGGTCTTTTCTAATAGTGCACCTGTTCGTGTTTTAGTTTGACTACCCTATCTATTTTAAATTTCCTTGAGCATGTTTTCCCTTTCTGAACGTGACCAAGTCTTAGACTCCCGTGTCTCTCACCATGCCTGATAACAGCTGGGGGTGATGGCCGATCAGCGTCCTGAGGAAACCTCCCTGTCATCCCCTTTTGGTCTTTTTCTCTGGGTTTTATATTCCCAGTGAAGGGCACTCGAACCTGCCTCACTTGAGACTTGAGGGGAAGAGTTGTCAATGCGGAGAGGCATTTATCCTATCACCTGGGTCTAGAGGAACCTCAGATTACCCTTCCTTTTGGGGGGTGAGCAGGAAGGGGATAGGCATGGTAGCTCGCTGCCTTTTTCTCTTTCTTTTTTCTTTTTTCTTTTTTTTTTTTTTTTTTTTTGGTAAAATGCACATAAACTTTACCATTTTAACCATTTTAAATTGTACAGTTAGGTGGTATTAAGTACATTCATGGGGTTATGCAACCACCACATCTATTTAGTTCCAAAACTTTGCATCACCCTAAACGGAAACCCTGTAGCCATTAAGCAGTCACGCCCAGCTTTTCTTTCTCCCCACCCACTGGCAGCCACTGATCTGCTACTTACCTTTGGATTTACCTGTTCTGGATATTTCTTATCATTGGAATAATGCAGCATGTAACCCTTTGTGTCTGCCTTTTTTTGACTTAACATGCTGTACCACTTACCAGTGTTTCCTTCCTTTTTATGGCTAAATAATTTTACAATGTATATATGTACCCAATTTTATTTTTCTGTCATCTGTTGATGGACATTTGGGTTGTATCTCCCTGGTTCTATTGTGAATAGTGCTGCTGTGAACATTTGTGTACAAGATTTTATTTGAGCACCTGTTTCCAATTTTTGGAGTATATTCCTAGGAGTAGAGTTTTTTTTTTTGTTTTTTTGTTTTTTTTTTTTTGAGAAACAGCCAGACTGTTTTTCACAGTGGCTGCACTATTTTACATTCACCAATAATATATGAGAGTTCCACTTTCTCTGCATTCTTGCCAACACTCATTACTTTCCTTTTTTAAAATTGGACTTTCTAGTGGGTGTGAAGTGGCATCTCATTTTGTTTTGATTAGCATTTCCCAAATGACACAATGCTGTTGAATGTTATTTCATGTCTTTTTTGTATATCTTTGGAGAAATGTTTGTTTCCTTTTTTTGTGTTTTAGTTGGGTTGTTTATCTTCTTGTTAAGTTGTAGGAATTCTTTATATATTCTGGATACTTAGCAGATATAAAAGGCTATCTCTTCACTGTCTTTTAATGTACAAATTGATGGAGTCCAAGTATTTGTTTTTCTTTTGCTGCTTGTACTTTTGGTATCACACCTTGGAAGGCTTTGCCAAATCCTCAGTCACAAAGACTTACCTGTTTTCTTCTGTGTTTTATAGTTTTAGCTCTGACATATAAGACTTCCGTCCATTTTGAATTGACTTGGGACATGATGTGTGGTAGGGGCCTGCTTACATCATCCTTGTGCTTGTGGAAGCTCAATTGTTCTAGCACCATTTGTCAAAAAGACTTTTTTCCCCTGTTGTGATTTTGACACTCTTGTCAAAATCAGTTGGACATAGATGTAAGATAATTGTTTCTGGATTCTGGATTCTCCTGCTATGTTGGTCTATATGTCTGTCCTTATGCCAGACTACATTGTTGTGTAGTGAGTTTTGAAATTGGAAAATGTACATCCTTCAACTTTGTTCTTTTTCCAAGATTGTTTTTTACTGTTTAGGACCCATTGCAGTTCCATGTGAATATAAGGTTTAGATTTTCCATGTCTGCAGAAAAGGCCATTGGGATTTTGATACGGATCATGGTGAATCTGTAGATCACTTTGGGAATATTGCCATCATCACAATATTAAGTTTTTTCATCCTTGAGCTTGAAAGGTAGAACTTTTTAAATTTCTTTCAACAGTATTTTTTGGTATTTAGTATGCGAGTCTTATACCTACTTGGTTAAATTCCGAAGGTTTTGTTTGTTGTTTGAAGTACTGGGGAGTGCTACCTCTGAGCTACTTTCCCAGCCCCACCTCCACTTTTCTTATTATTATTATTTTATTTTGAGACAGGATCTTGCTAAGTTGCCCAGGTTGGCTTTGAACTTTGATCCTCCTGTCTCAGCCTCCTGAGTCTCTGGAATTATTGGTGTGTACCACGGTACTCGGCTTTTAAGGTTTTTAATTCTTTTTGATGCTGTTGTAAAAGAACTTGCTTTAAATTCAGCTTCTTATTTTTCATTGATAGTATTTAGAAGTACAACTTTTTTGTGTGTGGATTTTGTATCCTATAACTTTGCTGCCTTTGGTTATTAGCTATAGTAGTTATTTTTAGGATTTTTTATGTATGAGATCATATCATCTGAGAAAGAAGGTAGTTTTACTTATTCCTTTCAATTGTTTGCTTCACACCTACCCTCAACCCCTTTTTTTTGACTAGTTGCTCTGGCTAGAACTTCCAGGATAGTATTGGACAGCAGTGGTGACAGTAGGCATCCATGTCTTATTCCTGATCTTAGGGGGAGCTTTTAACCTTTCACCTTTGAGTGTGATATTTATTAGCTGTGGGCTTTTCAAGGATGCCCCTATAGCACTGAGGAAGTTCCTTTCTATTCCTGGTTTATTGAGTGGTTTGTCATGAAGTAGTATGGGATTCTTAAGGGTATTTTCTGCACCTGTTAAGATGATCATGTGGTTTTGTCTAATTGTGTCTTAAACAGACTTTGAGGATTCAATTCCTCCTGTGTTTTTTAGTTCCACCCTCCACCCTCACTTCCAAATGTAAATAAGTGCAACAGTTCTTGAGTCTTGCGGAGGTGGCAGGTTTCTGTGATGAAAATCAGATATTTTTCAGCAATCCCCATAGCAAGCTTATTATACAGCTATTCTGGCCTAAATTAGTTTTTATTCATCTAATTTCCAAGTTTCTTTGTTGTGGCTCTTTTTGTTTTCATGGATATGTGCCTTTAAAAAACAACCATTTTTTGAAGATTCTAGAAGAGAGAAGAATCTGACATCTGTGTTCATCACAACATTTTTAACTGGAAATTCCTGGTGACCTATTTTCAAAGAATGCTGGTGTTTAATGGAGTATGCTGTCAGCTCATAACCATTGTCTCTTGGTTCTGAATTTATGACAGTCGAATGGTCTCCTAGTCTGCTTATAGCCTTTCCAGATCCTGGAAACAAAGCCAACCTGAATATGCTTACAAAAAAATGCAGGCACATTGTTAGGAGAAGTTGGGGTTAGGGTTTGTGGTGACTGAGGAGACCTCCATTCAGCCTTGCAGCTCACTCTTCCCTGGACTTCTCAAAGGAGGGAAGTCTAGGGAACTACAGGAATTTCCTAAGGCCACTGTGCCTCAGGTAAGTGATCCTGAGCCATTAGGATTCTGTGAACATTCAGAGCGGGTGTGTGTGTGTTGCCTTTTGTTTATCTGTAGGAAGGGTTTCTATATTTAGTTGGTTGAAATTGGGCTCTTATCTTTTTCTCCCGAAATTTGGAACTGACTGCTTTTGGGGACTACTTGCACACTCAAATTCAGGTAGCGAATCTGGGAATGCTAACTCTGCATGTGAACAGTTTACTTCCACTGGCCAGAATAAATGAAGAGGTGACAGATGAAAAATATAGAGCATGGTACTGCTGCCTATAAAGCTGTTTATTATGTTATAGGTTATCATTTACTCTGTTTCATTAAGCAACTTGTATAACTCATTAGCCAGTTTTGCGACTCAACTTTGGCTGTAAGCAAATATACTTGTCATGCTGGTCCTTGGTTTTCATTTAATTGCTAGAGGCACCCAGTGAATGGCTGTAGGTTACAAATTTTAGTGTAGGAGATAAGATCTCTGTGAAGGGTGCTCTTTGACCTTTGTGCAAAATTAAACTGAAGATCAGATAAGTTGCTGTAAAGGTGCTCATTCTAGACCAGTGGTTGCCAGTGGGAGTGAGAGGGTTCCCCTGGGATGTGTGCAGTTTAAAAGTAAAGTAGCCCATTGTCTGTCTGCCTTTTTCTTAGTCATTCTATTTACTTTGATTTTCATGACTAGAAGATGGGAGCTATATCTGGAATATGAAAAACAGATCAATTTCTGATTTCTTTGCTTTCCATTTATATTCATGTGCAAACCTCTTCAGTACTGGAGAGTACTCATCTTTAGCCTGGCCCTTCCTCTTTGGGAGGACAGAGCAGCACAGGAGTGATCTAGAAAAGGTATGAATGGATGAGCTGTGTTCTTGGGACAAATAAAATCCTTTATTTGGTCCTCTTGTTACTATTCCCAGTTATAGTTGGAAATGAAATGACTGACCCATGAGCTTGGGCTGCATGAATCCATTAAGAGGAGGAATAAAGAGGCCCATGTACACTGTGACTGTTCCTGTTTTCATGAGTTCTTATAGCACTTTGCATAACAGTGAGCGCTCCTGCTTTGCAGGCACTTACATAGTGTGTGTCCTGCCATTGGGGGTTAGACCTGCAGGAGAACAGTGCACAGTTCCTGCCCTTGGAGTTCAGAGTCTGGTTAGAGACACTCATTACTACATAGTGGTTAGGGTTTGTGTTAATGAACAGAAGTCCTCGGGAGCATTAGCTTTGGGCTGGAGGACTGGGGTCCATGGAGCTTCTGATGTCACTGCTGAGCCTTTAAGGTGAGGAGGTTAGCCAGCACTTGGTAGCTAGACCCAGGGATGGAAAGGATATTAGAAAATAAAGTGGCTTTTTGTAGGTCAACTGTTCAGGTAGCTTTATAAAGGATTGACTTAAGGGGGAAAAAAGGGGGCTAGGAAGCCCATCTGAGTGCATGAAAGGGACTGGCCAAGGATGGCAGGTTGTGGGCAGAGTGAAGAGGAAGAAGGCGGCTTCTGGGATGATGGAGACTGGGGATGAGTGACTTGTTGGCAGACCTGGTGGAAAGGTCCAATAGGAAATAAAAACAGATGCCGTCCTCTCTGTATACAAACTTGAATTACAGATAAATCAAATAAATTATAAATGGCTCAATGTGGATAAGTCAGAGCAGTTAAGTAGGAGACTGTTATAGACCATCCCTCTGCTTTTGGCTTAGAGCACCTTTCTAGAAGTGGTACATGAGCCAGGGAAGACCAGGCCAAGATATGACAAGGGGCATCTCTGGCATGTGTCATGTGGAAAGAGCCAAGATCTTACATGATTGTGGTCCTCTAAGGAAATAGGAATGAGAAACCCCTAAGAGCATAAGAAATACAGTCAGCAAAAATACAGAAAAGGAAGATTCAAGTAACTGGTAACTAACACATGCTATCAGACTGGTGGCATATGTTCATGGCTTCAGTGGCCTCATCATGGCAGGCCCGTATGCAAGGCTGCTCCCCCCTACATGGGTCTTTGCTATAGAAATTTTGTGGGCAGTCCTAATTGTACTGCTCAGGAGGGAATTCAGTGCACTCTAGATTTCTGTCTAAACTGTGTAATATTTCTGTATTCCAGAAAGATACTTGACCTTAACATGTACAAGGCTGGAATAACTTGATCTTGGGCTCTTTGTCACTATAGGAAGAAATGAGGTTTTATTGGAAAGTCTGGAGCTCTTATCATTAGGAGATGCATACATGTGATCATGCCTCTTCACACTGAAGATCTCTCCTTACACGTGGAGCAATTTTCTTGATGCCAACAAGCATACATAGCTTAGCCTCTTCCTGTTGCTCATCATTTCCAAAAGTGTGTAGAAACTTTAGTGCAGCATGGTGAGAGGTCATCTTCCAGTCTAGAGCTACCACTGATGCTGATTCATTTTTAGGGATCGTTCCATGTACCGAGGTGGCCAGCGCTAAGCAGGCTGAGTATTAAAGCACTCCTCTAGCTGTACCATAAGTTGAGCTGCAATTTGTGTTTGTAGTTTCATCAGAGGTGAAGGCACTGTTGCTGCCTGGCTCACAGCTAGAGCCTTTGCCCTGCCTTGGGTCCTCTGGCTGGGAGAGTAAAAGAACCCAAGGGGTCTGGTTGCCCCATATCCCTTAACATGTGAAGATGGGTTTACCACAAATCTAGTATTGTACTTTTCTAAAAGATTTTTCTTGCTTTTGGTACTGGGGATTGGACCCTAACCCTAGGGCACTGTACTACTTAGCTACATTCCCAATCTTTTTATTTTTTATTTTGAGACAGGGTCTTACTAAGTTGCCCAGGCTAGCTTTTGAACTTTTGATTCTCCTGCCTCAGCCTCCTGAGGCATGCACCGCTGCTCTTGTGTTAATACTGATTTTATTTAAAGGACTGCTCAGAATTTTAGTTCATCTTTGTAATGAACTTCCTGATAGCAGCCTAGCTGCTGTAGAAAACTAAGTCCTACAGCGGTCAAGGCTTTATGAGATTGGGGTTACAAGTGTGTACACATGGATTTGTGTGTGTTGTGTTTGTATGTTGTTGGCGTTTCTCTAGAAGGTTAAGCATCTGCCTGGCAGGGTCAAGTGAGCATCCATTGTGCGCTATAGAGGGGGTCAGGAGCTTAGAGCATCCCTGAGGGAAGGGCCCTGTGGCAGATGCCACTTCCTGGGGAGTTGGGAGCAGGACCTGGGTTTCATGCCTTGGATTATAGTAAGGACTCAGAATGCTGTTATCTTGGATAAGCTACAGGATTGAGCCACAGGGTTAGATCTGGTGTTAGGGTAGAATGCCATCTGAAAGCAGGGCATGCTTCAGAGCCCAGGGGCCCAAGGGAAGTGCCACACACCAATTTTAAAGTTTGCCTTTCCTAGTTATATCTGGAACTGATAGTGTTTCCTATCATGAAATATTGTGTCCTGATTTTATTTCAGAAAGACAGTTTTATCTGGTCCTTAGGTTTGTACTGTTTTTAACCTCATGTGACTTGTTCTTTTTAAGATTTTTTTGCAGCCATGTTTTCTGAATTGCAGTGAGTTCAGATAGTCTAAATAGTAAAGATTCATATGATATGAGTGGCTTAAACCCATTTTGATGAAAGCATTAAAAAAAAATTAGGCTTTTATATTTTCATCTCAACCATATAATGTGAATCTTACAGTCGGTAATATAGGAGATAAATGGTTTGAAGGAGAAACCTGGTGTAACTGAAAAAGAATCTTGACATCTAATTTTAAAACCATGCTAGGACATGAATATTTATAAAGATACTTCTTTAGATTTGGAACCCAGCTCTGCTGTCTGAACAGATTCCCTCTCCTTTTGCCTATCATTGAGTTTTGTGTTCTCTTGGCCACCAGAAAACGCAGGACAAATGGGAGAACCTCTGCCTAGGTGACAGGTAGCAGTGCGTTCTTCTCTACTCGAAGGTATCTCTCTTGGCTGCATCTCATACGGTGTGTGTTTTCTGATATGCTGGCTCTTCATGGTCCCTTCTCTTGCCAGGCTCAGGAGTGATCCTCCATTGGTCAGTGCACTGAGCTGACCCTCAGAAACCTGGGCCATGCATGGGGCCCTCTGAGATGATGCAGGCCCAGCTCCTGTTTTGAGTTCTGCACAAAATTGGGTTCAAGTTGTTCCCTTCTTAGAGTCCATGGCACCCATTAGGAGGAGCACAGCTTGAACTAGATGATGGCAGTTGTGACACTTGACACAGGGCTGTAGGAGGGCATTATAGGAGCAAGGAGCATGAAGCCTGAAGACAGGGTCTCTCCTGTGACATGTCTGTTTGCAAACTGTTAACTTAGAGGTTCTTTCCAAGATCTTCTGATGCCATCAAAAACATTTGCAATCCCTTTTTTCAGTTAGTCATTACTATTCAGATTGTGAGTGCAGATTTCCTCTCCTCTGAGTCTCAGGCTGCAGCCCCACCCCAGTGGAAGTGGAAATGCTAAGCACTTCCTTTAGCCACCAGTAGAACTGGTGTCACTAAATCTCACCCCCAAGTGTTCAGCTGTGTCTGTGAGAAGCCGATGCTCTGTGCCTGACTGAGCCGTGTGCGCTGACCAGGGGCTTATTTAGAGCAGCAACAGTTAATCTTTCACTTTGAGGATTGCTGACCTAGGAGGGAAAATGCCGTCGTCTTTTTTTGTTTGTTTTAATTTAAAGCATAGATTATCTAACTTTATTCCATTGAATAATTATGGTTAGCATTTGCGTTTTGGCCAATATCAGGCACTGCCTTACATGCATTGTGTCATTTAGTCCTTTTTAAACTTTATTTTATCCTACAATTTTATTTAACATTCAGTCTTAGCACTGAAGATGAAAATGTTCTGAGTCGTTCTCATGATCTGTTGAGAAGGAAAGAGGCAGGAAAAGAAGGACCAAGGATGGGGAGAGTTCAGTTGTGCCTGGCACTGCTGAGCTGTGAATGTGAAGTCTCTTCTCCACAGTTGCCTTCTCTTTTTTCATGGTCCTACCCTAGGCCTGGCTGCCCAGAGTTAACACATGTGCACCTTGGTTCTCTGTGGTGATGTGGGCTTTGTCATATTTGTAGCTCCACTCATCAAACTTTTCCCCCATGGGTCCTTCTCTGGTGTTCTCTGCTATAGACTGTTGTGTCCCACATACGAAGTTGAACTCATGGCATGTAGCTGCTTTGGTTCTTCAACAGACTTTGATTCAGAGGTGGCAGTTACATTGCTCCTTAGATTGTGGCATGGGGCTCTGCTGTATATGGCCCAGGTCGATTACACATCCCACTGACTGCAGGAGCCATGATGGTTGCTGATCCTGTGTGCGTCCAGATGCTCAGGTTCCTTTGTTACCCTGGGTCTCTCATGTGTATGTGGTTGCTTGTGTCCTGGCATCCATTGTCTAAGAGCCACACACTCCCCTGTGTGTGCCTTAGCCTGAGCCATGCCCACCTTTGCCCACCCGGTTGGCCTCACCCAACAAGCCTAAGGCAGGTCATTCAGCAACAGGGGCAGAGGAGGGGGTCTAAGTCCACGCCTGCATGCGTGTGTCCTCATCACCCAAATGCCAGGATGCATCCATTTGCTCATGGCATTGTTCTGCAGACTTCAGCCATGTGAAGCCAGTCCCAGGCCCAGTTCACTAGTACCTGTAGACTCTTGATTGCAGGGCTTGGTAGAAATCAGTACACTTTTAACCTCGGGTTAATGGTGGGAAACAGTGCAGGCAGTGAAATATGAAAGTGAAAATCACTTTGGAGAATGAAGTAGAAGTTTGGTTTTGATGGGGAGTAAGAGGGGATGAAAACAAATCAGTTTGGTGTCTACCCTAAAGGATGAAACGGTAATGGGATATAAAATTGTTACTCATCCAGTGTTATGGTTGCCTAGTGAATCATTACCAAACACAAGGGCAGCCAGAAGCCATTATTACATTGCTGCTGGGGTGTGGCTCTGTTCCACAGGGCAGCGTGCTTGGGGCTCTCTTAACGGCTCACAGAGCAAGTGTAGAGGCGGGACGCTCTATACCTTGACATTCTCTAGGTGTTGATTAAAGTAGGAAAAGGGAGATTAAGGCAGTTAAACAGGTATTAAACCTTACATGGATTAAATAAGTGTAGTTAATTTTACTTGCAAAAAACATTGTTATGTAAATGAATAGAAAGCCAACTAAGAGTGCACTGTGCTTGTTGAGTATATTCTGGTGGGCCAGGTGCCCCAAGAAGAACCCAAGGGTTACCAGATGTTCTTCATGTGCAGGAGCTTTGTGATATTTGTTGAGATTAATAGATATGCTGAGTGTGATGGTGGCAGTAGTAGTAGATGGTAGTCCCAGCTACTTGGGAGGCTAAGGCCTCTTGAATCTGGTTCTCTAAATTCAGGAGTTAGAGGTCAGCCTGGGCAGCATAGAGACTCGATTTTGAAAAAGAAATTAGTAGATGCAGTAACATTTATATGCATGCACACATACCCACCCAGTGTTCTTTATTTGTATATGAGTATTTAATTTTCAAAAGAATATTTGTTGGGCTGGAGGGGTATGTAGCTCAGTGGCAGAGTGCTTGCCTAGTGTACAGGAGACCCTGGGTTTGATCCCCAGTACTGTAAAAGAAAGGAAGGAGGGGTCGGGGAGTTTGGGCCATTTAAAAAAAAAAAAATGATATGCGTTAAAGTACTTTTGTTTTAGTTTATAGAGCTCAATCATTTATACACAAATACTTCCTTGTCCAGAGTGTTATTTAGATTTGTTTTTTCTTCCTTAGATTTTTCAACAACAGGTTTTGATTCACATTACTACTATGGGTACTCCTAAATTCAGAGTGTGTGTGTTGTGCAATGTGTGCACTCTTGGGTGAATATTTTTAGCTAGTGGAAAGTTTGAGTCATTCCAAAGAAATTAAAATGGCAACCTGAAGAACAATGTGCTCACACACACATACCCTGCCTTTTTTTTTTTTTTTTTTTTTTGCTACTAGGAATTAGACCCAAGGGCCCTCTGAGCTACACCCCAGCCTTTTTATTTTTTATCTTAAAATGGGGGTCTCACTAAGTTGTTGATGCTGACTATAAACCTGTGATCCTCCTGCCTCAACCTTATGAGTCATTGGGATTACTGTGTGCATAACTCACTACCCTTTAATTAAAAACAATCTGTTTTCAGAGGGTGTATAATCAATGCCCTAAACTTTTTCAAAAAAATTCATCCCATACCATAGTTTGTTTTCTGATTCTGAGGTACTTGTGAAAACTTCAGCTAATTAGTGAATAAAGTATTATAATGCCACTTTCTGACTGTGGAATAAGAATTAGTTCTGTCTTAGTAACAATAAAACTCTTCCAGAAGACTTAAGAGCATTTTGACCCCTTTAGGAATTTAAAAATACATTTCAAAAAAGGATTCTGAATACTTTGAGTATTTCTTTGAAAGTGCCAAATTTTCATGATGCTAAGTCCTGCCCAGGATTTCTCCCATTACTTTGCTATGGATATGCTGGGGACTAGATGTAGCAGAAGTCCTTGGCTTTTAACATAGAAACCTTGTCTCCTTTGTTAGAAATCAAAAACCACTGAGACTGGCTCATGTCGTCAGAGTTCTTACCACCCTTTCTCTGCCTCTGCAGCATGATCTGAGACGGCGAACATGGACTTCTCTCGGCTGCACACGTATACCCCGCCCCAGTGTGTGCCGGAGAATACCGGCTACACCTACGCACTCAGGTGAGGTGCAGTGCCCACCAGGGCCTGGCCATGAGGCCACACATTGCTCGAGTTGGTAGAGCTACAGGGGCTGCAGAGCACCGCCAGCAATGGGTCAGGTGGTGAAACTGAAGAAACCTGCAGCCTTCGTGTCTCATTAGATTACAGAACTGATGTGTTGATACAGAGACTGAGAGGCTGATCTGAGAGCTACATACTTCTGAGTTAGCTTACCTGTGCGTGAGCACGCCAGTCATTGCAAATGACTCGCAGATTTAGGTCCCACCTCAGGGCTGAGATCTCAGGAATAAGTCTGTGGCTGTGACCAGTTTTGGGGGATTTATACAGATGGCATGGTGTATGTAATAACCTGGAAAAGGGTTTGCCTTTGGAGAGCCCATGGTTTCAAGATTGTGACTTTTATTGAGTGCTGTTTGTTTTAATTCATGGTCTGATATCCTAAAGTTTGACAGTTGAGTCTTAAAAGTTGCCCACTCGCCCTGTCCCCAATAAAAAGTATGACTGAAATGGAAGTTGAGTCTTGTACCTTTGTGGCTTAGTGCCAAAGGAGAATACATGACTAAGTTGGTGAGGATCTGATTGGAAGGAGAAAAATCTGGGCACCTGCCAGCTGCATAAGGCACGTGGGGAAGCTGCTTGTATCATTATTTAGTGACTTGTTTAGAAAATGTGAAAAAGTGTTAAAATATAATGGAAACCTTAAGAAAATTAGCAACTATTTTAAGAAAAAAATACTTTTTTGGGGAGCGGGTACCAGGAATTGAACTCAGGGGCACTTGACCCCTGAACCACTTCCCCAGCCCTATTTTCTATTTTGTTTAGAGACAGGGTCTCACTGAGTTCCTTAGTGCCTCACTTTTGCTGAGGCTGGCTTTGAACTCTTGGTCCTCCTCTCTCAGCCTCCCAAGCCACTGGAATTATAGGTGTGCACCACCATGCCCGGCTAAGAAAAATACTTTTTTAACAGTGCTGGTCAGAGCTCACATTTGATGATTGAGCTTTTTTTGTTCACAATTCCAGGTCATAGTGCATTCACACTGGGATGTGCTCTGTTGGAGGCCTGTCATTTGCCAGCTGAAGTTAAAATGTTCTCTGTTCCTGTAGTGGAGCATAGAAAGTTATTCTTGGTAATTTATTTTTAGCTCTTATGACTTATTCTAAAGACAGTTTTAGAAAATGCTACATGTAGGGTCTCTCCATTGGGAAATCTACCCTTAATTTCAGTAAAATTCACATCCTTTCTGCAGTTGGACCTGTGGGTAAACCTGTGGGCAGGTGGAGTGAAAAATGAAGGAAAGTTAGGCAGAGGCTGGCCAGGTGTGGTTCCACATGCTGTTTCGGGGATTTAGATTTTATTTAAGGGGGGTGCAAGACAACAGAGGATTTTAATCTAGGGAGCTATGTGTAAAGTCTAGGAAGGATAGAGTGGGAGGGGCCTGGCCAGAAGACAGGTGCCCTGGAACTGGCTGTATGGGGCAGAGTGAAGTCCTGAGTCAGAGGTTCAGGAAGAGCAGTGGGTGAATGGGCTTGGGGGCTGGCTGGTATTCACATCCTGGCTTGGGCCACCAGAGTGGGAGCTCAGAGGAGGAAGGGTTGGGAGAACTTGGCCAACAACAGAAAATGGGAGATTTGGCATTCTGACTCCGTGAGCAGGTTGGAGCCATTCATCAGCCTGTAGCGAATGGGTCCTAAGGGTGAGTGAGATTGCCACAGGCTGAGGGAAGCAGGGCCCAGGCAGACTAGAGGGACAGGGACTGGGGCTGGCAGAGCTAGTGGAAGACCCACTGAGAGCAGCAACCCACGGTCTCTGTGTCACAGAGAGCCTGTGGTGTGGCTTCTGGGGCTGGCCAGTCCTACTGCAGTTGCCAGTGTCCCGTCCTCATGTAGTAGCTGCTCTGTCTGCCCTTCTTTTCCTGTGCTTGGCTCTATAGATTCCCAGTCTCTTCTCTGAAAACTGAGCATCTTCCAACCTGAGGGGAGCCTGGTTCCTTGGGTGCTGCTGGAGGTGAGCAGTCACCTTGGCTTTCTTTGATATCACCTGGGTCCTCCATATCCTGTGACTGTGCTCTGGCAGGATTCTAATCAGAGTTCTTAACAGTTTCACTGAACATACAAAGGATCTTTAATGTCCTGACCACTCCACACTCCATGTATTTAATAGTTTTTTTTTTTTTTTTTCTTGTGGAAATGTCACACAGTGTGAAGGTTTGGAGTAGCAAGAAGTGTGTTTGCCTTCCATGAGCCCAACACTGTCAGCACTGGTCTGCCCAGGCCCTTTCTACTGGTTGTCCTGAGTAACTAACCAAAACACCAGCCTCACCCCATACCACCCATCATCCCTTCTCCTGTGCTATTGGGTTTTTCAGTATTATCAACTTGATCTGTCTGTTTTCAAGTTCCCATCAGCTTCCCATACCATAGTTACTGTATTACCTTTCCTTTGAAGTCAGAGAGGACACTCCTGGGAACCATAAGAGGCCTGAGATCTATAGGCATAGGTCCTGTTGCCTGCACATGTTCTTGAGGCAAGCAAAGCTGGAACTGGCACTCTCTGACTCTCAGCTTCTGGTGGGAGGTGAGCTGCCAGCAGGAGGTGGGAAAGTGGCTGTGGGTGCCTGCCCCAGGGCTTCCTGTCTGCCTGGAGCCAGGTACCCCTGGACTGCTGGGCAAGATGAGGCTGGTATGCCAGGGCATGGAAGTAGGGGCCCTGGCTGAGCCATGTGAGAATAGGACAGACAGAGCTGGCATAGTGGCTTTCAGAGCCCAACTGATGCAGGTGAGGGGTATGGCAGCGAGTGGAAGTTATTTTTTCCACAGGGTTGGCTAAGAGTCTGTGTAGATGCTGATGGTAAGGAGCAGTAGAGAGAGCTGAAAATTCAGGAGAGAGGGCGAGAAATGACAGAAGGGAAGGTCCTTGGAGAGTGGGAAACTTGGTCCAGAGCACATAGGCTCGGCTGTAGGATTCTCTTTCCATTGCAGAAGGAAGGAAGGCTATGTGAGTCAGGTTCCCTAGAGGAGCCAGACCGGTATAACGTATGTGTGCGGGTGTGTGGTGACAGACTGAGGACAAGGAACTGGCAAGTCCCAAGACATGCAGGTGAGTCAGCAGCTGTGGCCAGTAGAGCCAAAGGTGCAGATGCAGTTTGAAGGCGCAGGACTTGCAGCCCAGGAAGAGCTGGTGTCCCAGGTTGGAGGCCTTAGGGCTGAAGTGACTCCTTTCTGCTCTGGGAGAGCCTTCTGTTCTGCTCAGCCCTTCATCTGATTGGGCAAGGCCCACCATGTTGTGAGTGCCTGCTGTTTTCCCGTGTTTTGATTCAGATTTTAATCTCATCCAGAAGCCCCCTCCTAATCACAGAAATTTTATGACCAAATATTTGAGCACCTCATTGCCAGTCAAGACAGCACACAAAACTAACTACAAAGGTACAGAAGCATCCTGAGACTGGCTGTCATGTGGATCTGGTAGGGATGAGGTAGCACTCTTACAGTGTCTGGCATTTCTGGGAAGGAAGAAAGAAGTGGGTCTTCCATATGGAAGGGAGGAGACATCAGAGGGTAGATGGAGAACTGGTAGCCAACAGATGGCTAGGTGGCGTGAGGCTCTGCAGAGAGGAGACAGGGATGGGGTGCCTGCCTGGTGAGGAACTTCTGAGTTTGCCACAATGCAGAATGTAGGGATCTGCCCTGCCAGGGCCATCTGTGCAGCTTCCTTCCTGGCCAGTTGTAGCTCCTGTCTTGATTATGCAGGGGTTGCCTCCACTGTTGGGCAGCTTGACATGTGTAGCACCTGCCCTCTCCCAGGGACACAGACTACTCAGTGTTTTGACTTGGAAACTTGCTAGCCGCACAGTAGAGCACAATTCTTTATTTGATTGCGTTGGATTAAAGGTCGCATGGCAGGTACTGGGAGTGACTTTGTCATGGACTTGTGGTGGATTTGCTTTCATCTTTAGCTTTAGTGTTAGACACAGTGCACTGTGGATGGCTCTGGAGCTGGCCTTCCCTTTCTTATGTTGACTCATTCAGTGACATACTGGCCTACTGGGTTAATTTTCACACCATGGTCACTCCTCTAAATTGCTCTGTCAGGCCTGGTGTCTACTAGTAGTGTACTTAGATTTTCCACACTGTCAACATCATTCCCCATAGATGGGGATTCTTATAACTCATCCTAAAGCAGCTGCTCTCAGGGAACTTCTGGCATCTGCATCTAAAGGAGGAGTGGTGAGGATGTATGTGTCAGACCCTCATTGGCTGGCTATTGTGCCACCTGCATTTTGCTTTCTAATAAAGTTATTATATGATAAAAATTGCTCTTTACAATACCTGATAGATCACGCATTATTTGGTCAGTTTGTTTCAGCCCTGAGACTGTAAGCTTTATTTATCTCTGGCACATTTCATTCCTTCCAGTTCAAGTTATTCTTCTGATGCTCTGGATTTTGAGACTGAGCACAAATTGGATCCTGTATTTGATTCTCCGAGGATGTCCCGTCGTAGTTTGCGCCTAGTCACAACAACCTATGGCAGCGGGGATGGCCAGGCTGTGGACCTGCACTCCTGCACCAGCAGGGCTGCCTCCCACCAGGGTGGAGCTGCCAGGTGAGCACTGCTGGTCTTGCCATCACATGACTTCCAATACTAGTTAAATAAATCCAAGCTTACAAGCTCTTTTGGTCTGTGAAACCATGCAGTCCCTCTTGAATTTAACAAAATGTGTGTGTTGTACACACATGCTCAGGTGTTCCCTACAAAGTCACATCTTTGCTATGAATAAAGACTGAAACTAATTCTGGAATGTGTGAGGGTGTCTGGGATGGATGTTCTGCAGAGTATAGCTGAGGTGGCTCACTCCCTGTGGCACAGATATGCTCCATGTGCTCTAGGGAGATATGCCTTGTCTTTGAATAAGCACTTCACCTGCGTACTTGATATTGAAGGGAAAGAGGCTTGTGGAATGCCACGGGCCACAGAGCTGGTGTCTGTTGTTAAATGAGTTAAGTCTGTTTATTAAGACATGTGAGTCAGTGGTCAGAGGTACAGTTGAGGTACTTTCTTGTGTTTGATTGTCAAGTACATTTGCCTCTGAACAGTGTCCCATCACAGCTCCTGTTCCAGAAGGAACAAAGTTTGCAGAATCTGTGCCATTTAAAGACAATGAACAGAAGTCATCTTTTATGTTGCTCACAGGGGGGAGGTGGGAGTACTGGTGCCTCACCATGCTGCCCAGGGACCTGTAATAGTGCTCGCCATGGCTTGCCTGGGCTGTTCTCTTGAGGAGTTGGGAAGCCTCTGTGGAGCCTGGTCAGCAGGTGCTTGGCAGCAGCTGAGAACCAATTGACACAGTGTGTAGCTCAGTGCCAGGCTCTTCCAGCTGCACTGCAGCACGTAGAAACCAGGGGGCTTCTGTGACAGAAGACCAGGCTGTGGTTACACTGTGCTCAGGCAGTAATTCTTGGATGTTGCTATCAGTGCTGGCTTTTATCCATCACTGAGTCTCAGGAGGGAAGAGTCTTGTTCCTTTGACCTGTATGTCCCCCCCCATTAACTCAATGCCAAGTGTTTGTACAGTTTATTTTTAAGGGCTTTACTCTTTGTTATTTGTGGTTAACATTTTTATTTTTATTTTTATTTTCTTTTTATTTTCTGGGGGATACCAGGGATTGAACTCAGAGGCATTCAAACACTGAGCAACATCCCCAGCCCTATTTTGTATTTTATTTAGAGACAAGGTTTCACTGAGGCAAAAGCACCTTGCCTTTGAGGCTGGCTTTGAACTCGTGATCCTCCTGACTCAGCCTCCTGAGCTGCTGGGATTAAAGGCATACACCACCTCACCTGGCTCATTTGTGGTTAATATGAATGCAGAAATTATCTTAGGTTACAATTTATTTTTGCTGTACTTAACATAGGAGGGCATGTTTATGTGTATGCAATTGCTTCTTTAGAAAAGGTGAGGGCTCAAACTCATAAATCATAGATTTTTAGGTCATATTTATTTTTAGGTTATTTTAGGTTTGAACCACTTTGGATCACTGGGCCTAAAACTATCTGAATTATTTTGTGTTTATGACTTTAGAGGTACTTCTTGGTTCCTGCTTAGAAATCTTTTTTTAAATAAATGGATAATTTCACACAGCAGGAAAGGCATAAGAAAATGGTTTACCTTAAAATGCTGTATTTATTCTTGGTCACAGATTTTGTGTTGGTAAACTCTAATCATTTTGTATTTACTAGAAAAGGTCTATAAAATTGTTTCTCATTCCTTTCTTTTTAGAACAGCCAAGCAGCGCAAAAGTGCAAGCAAGCCAGCATTTAGTATCAACCACCTGTCAGGGAAGGCCACATCCTCAGGCACCAACCAGGGCAGCTCTCGCAGTATGCGGGGCACTGCAGCCCCGCGGCCACCCGTGCTGGATGAGTCTCTGATTCGTGAACAGACCAAAGTGGACCACTTCTGGGGTGAGTTGCTGTGAGGCATTATGGACTCATCCACAATGTGGTCACTTCTGAGATTGTTTTGGGAAGAAGGCAAGATATGGCTAGGTGGTTGGTTTGCTGTGCTCTGGGGGGAGCACTGGTGAGGTCAGACTTGCTCCAGACTCAAGTAGGAATGCACTGGGCACTGTCCCATCTGTTACCGGCTGCTTAGCAAGTGTGTAATTGCTTATTATGGTGTGTAAGATTAAGTGATCAGGCAGTAATCCGATAACTTTTTCTAAACGCATTGCTTTTGTAGGATGTTTAAACAAAGGCAGTATAAAAATTGACCGGTAAATTTCCAGAAAGCTCTAAGCAACAAAACAACCAGAGTATTTTCTAAGTCATTGGAGCTCTGGTGTGGAGAAACTGGCACAGAGAAGGAGCTGGCTGCCCTGACAAAAGCAGCAGTAGCAATGTGATGCACACCCTGTGGGAAGCTATGGTGCCACTGGGGCTTAGCAAGGGTGATGGCCCTTTGGTGAGAAATGAGGAGCTGCTTGTCAAGTGCAGCTTGTGGTCTGCTTGACCCTTGCGAGGCAGCGGAGAACCAGATCAGTTCCAGAAGTGCTGCATGGGTGTTGATGTTCACTCCTTTGCTGAGAGCAGTCACCAGGCAAGAGCAGTGTTGCTAGGTAGGGGCTGTGCTTCCTGGACCAGGCACTGAGTGACCTTACCAGTCTGTTCCACACTTCCTGCTCCCTCTTTGGGTCAGAGTATATGTTGGTATGCGTGGGCCCTGAAGTGTGCCTCCACCTGCTCAAATCTGGAGAAGTCTCCGTGGGTCTGTGCAGTGTAGATGAATCCTGACCAGGGCCATGATGCTGACTTAGCAACCATCTTAGCCTTTACTTTCATTTAACACACACCATCGCCACCACCACCACCACCAACACACACGTGTACACACACACACACACACACACACACACACACACACCCCGTGGGTTTTGTTCTGTTCAACAGTGAAAATGTGTGTGTTTTTCAGGTCTGGATGATGATGGTGATCTTAAAGGTAATTATTTTAGATCTTCTGTATATTTTCAGGATAGAAGTTACAGTTAGTTATTTGTAGATTGTGATAAACAGGTTCTGTCTACTTCTTGAAAACTTTAGGTGGAAATAAAACTGCCACTCAGGGAAATGGCGACCTGGCAACAGATGCAGCTGCCCGCAATGGATACATCTGCAGGGACTGCAGCATGCTCTCCCAGCGCACAGAGGCTCTCACAGCACACCCGGCGTCCCAGGGACCCTCATCAAGGGTTTATTCTAGGGATAGGAACCCAAAACGTAAGTCTCACACTTCTAAAGTTAGAAAAAGATTCAGTGACCACAGGTCTCCTTTTCTTGTTCTGAAACTGACTTTATAAGGCCTCAGTGTCTGCACTATTTCTGTTGTAGACTTGACTTGAAATGATTTTCTGTAAATGTAAACAAATACACCCAGTTAGCTTTGTCGTACTTGTCTTCTTTCAGCCTGCACTTTATGTGTTCTTTTTTTTTTTTTTTTTTTTTATACCTAGAAAGATTTAAAATTTTATAAGTTGGAACTTTAAGCAAAAGAAAATTCCTACTTCAATATACTCTAATAAACATAGCCACTTGCAAATGTGTTTCTTCTTTCTTAGGAAGTGGTGCAGATGTTCAGATGTGCTTGAGTAATAGCACTTCCACCTTTGCTGCTGCCAGTGTCTATGCCAGTGTTGGGGGAGGTTCTTTCCATGGCTACTGGTCTGGTGGTCATGTGACAGTGTTGGGGCGGGGGGTCGGGATAGTGGGACTTTCTGGGCCCACAGGAAGGCAGCCACAGACCCCCACTTTCCAGGTAATAGGTATAACTGTGGTATCCCAGTAGGCTTGGGGACTCTACACCTTTCATGAGCCTGTCCTGAGGTCACACCTACGGCAAGAAGAGGTAAACCCTGATTGGTGTGAGCTGTCCCCTTCTGAGTTCTTTTTTTTTTTTTTAATATTTTTTAATTGTCTATAGACTCTTATTTTATTCATTTATTTATATGTGGTGCTGAGAATTGAACCCAGTGCCTCACACATGCTAGGCAAGCACTCTACCACTGAGCCACAACCCCAGCCCTCCTTCTGAGTTCTTGCGCCTATCTGTGGTGTCCCAGCCTGGCATTCTGGAGAAGCAGGATGGCCCAGAGGAGGGCATGTCTGTCAGTGCACCACCTCAACACTCAGTTTGTGCTTTTCCAGTGACTGGACATAATAAAGGATGGTAGTAGGGCTAAGAATGTAGTCCTCATTTATTTCTATTTTTCCAGCCTTATTCTTGTGCCTTAGCCTCTGGTTTGTCTGTTGTGGCATTGTGGATACTGTCAGCATTAATAGAACAAAATAACAAAGCTTGAAAGGGTAAGGAGTAGATGACAGAATCAAAATGATATGTGTTTCCTAATAATGCTTTGAGGACCACATAGTGCTCAAGTACCTTGATGCTAACCAGTGTTACTTGAGTACTTGTGCTGGACACGCACTCTGCACAGGTGATCACAACAGATGGGCAGACAAGGTGCAGCTAGCTTAGGAAGCCTGCTAATGGGGGGTGATGGGGCTTGGCCCTGATCCTCCAGTGCCTCTGGGAGTGCCTGGGGTATCAAGCACAGCTAACTTAGGTTGTCTCCTTTTCTAAGTGGAACATTTTAGTTTTTTTAATGACTTAACATTCAAAGAACATAAAATTAACCATTAATCATCTTAAAGTATACAATCAAGTGGAATTTAGTGTATTCAGAGAGTTGGCAATCATCACCCAGTTCTGCTTTTATGTACTAGGAAGGGAGATATCCTGTGTCTTCACTTGAATTCTGAGATGACATATGTCACCTCATAACCATTTTCATCTTACATGCTAGTTGAGATTAGCTTCATTCTTTTTGGGACTTATCACAATATTTGTGGTTGTGTCTAAATTTAGTTAGTTCCTGGATGAGCATCCAGGTTTATTTTTGTATGCCATTAAAAACATTTTCTTCAGTGAGTTTGCTTGTATGTTTGTGTATGTGTGCAAGCCTCTTGGGTAGATAAGCTAAAAGTAGAATGAATATATTCATTATTATGTGCAGTTTCAATTTAAACAGATGTCTGTAATCCCTGTGACTCGGGAGGGAGGCTGAGCTATCAGGATCGCAAGTTTGAGGCCAGTCTTGACAAGACCCTATCTGCAAATAAAAAATAAAAAGGAGGATTAGCTCAGTGGCAGAATGCCTGAATTCAACCCCCAGTACACCTAAATAGACATTCTTCTATTTACAGTTCCTGTCCCCTGCTGTGAAATAAGGATCCCCTCCACTCTACTTCTTTTGCTTTTGGTACTGAGGATAGAAGCCAGGCCTTGCATATGCTGAGTATGCACTCTGACAGTGAACTGTACCCCAGCACCCACTAATACTGATTTTCATATTTTTGACCTGTTTGAATCTTGTCAATTTGATGGACGATAAATGAAGTTTAATGTTTCTAATTATTAATAGGAGTGACATGCATTACCTCTAATTAAATTTTTGTCATTTTTGCCAGTGGTGCATGCCTGTAATTTCCGCAACTCTGGAGGCTGAGGCAAGAGATTCATAGTTCATGGCCAACCTTGGCAAGACCCTGTCTCAAAATAAAAAATAAAAGGGCTGAGGAGTGCTCAGTGGTAGAGCACCCTGGATTTAATGCCTAGTGCACAAAAGAAAATAAGGGGTTTTTTTTTTTTTTGATTTTTGGTTTTGCTTGTTTTCTCACAAGATTCCAGCTCACAAATAGCCTTTTTCGTATTCTTTTGAAAATTATAAAGCCCTATTTTAAATTTTTCTATAAAATCACTCTAGAGACTGATAGGTCAGAGGTCATATGAGGAGGCAGCTGCTTGGCAACATGTAAATGTCATGGTGTCTGTGTAGATAGTGCTGAATAGGATGGTCCCAAGGGTACCATATGGAAAGAGACCGGACGAGTGACTTCTTTTGCAGCTCTGTCTCTGTCACTAGTCAGGACACTCTTTGTAGGTGGTCCTCTCTGGTGTCCATTTAAAAAGTGTTTTCCTTATGCTTTTCTGGAAATTAGTGACTATTTGGCCAGTCGGGAGAAAATGCTGGCTTCATGGGAAGAAATAACGTGTGTTCACGGTTTTTTAATAGGCGGTGCATCTTTCTACGTGGATAGGATTTTGTGGCTGGCCAAATATACTTCGTCATCTTTTTCATCATTCTTAGTTCAACTTTTTCAAGTGGTTTTAATGAAGCTCAGTTATGCATCAGAAAATTACAAATTGAAAAGTTATGAATCAAAAGATTGTGAATCAGAAAGCTGTAAGTCAAAAAGCCATGAATTAAGAGGTATTTAAATATTTATTCCTCCCTTCTCCGCCAAATTCGCTTTCAAGGTGGAGAAGATGCTGCTCCTCTGCAAGCTCTTTTGGCTCTATCGCGGGTCTCCGCACTGCCTCCTCATGGCTGCTTTCAGTGATCTTCCATCGGGAGCTTGTGGGAGTGTTAACGTGATCTGTGTGTAACTCACCTTCCTGAAAGGTGGCCACTATTTAAATGTTAAGTTCCTTTTCTTTAAATAAAAAGTTAATATGCTCAGCCTTTGATTTTTGGTTATTCCCATTTAAAAGCAAAACCAGTTTATTTGAAAGGTCTTTAGAATCATATTCAAAAAATTTTTAGGCAAGCCAGTCTTTGTATGGTATTGTCCGTGCATATTATTAACCCAGAGGCTTTACAATCTCTTGTCATATCCAAAGCCCTGTCGCGTGTATTCACCCATATTGTGACTCTGAAACCCTGGGAAGCCTTCTCTGTCGCTCTGGCTTTGTGGGGCGTAGGAAGCATTTGAGCTTGTGCAATTAGCTTCCTAAGCCTCTTGCACATGTGTTGCAGCTCATCGCAGTTACCTCGGGAGGATGGCTGTCAGAGAGCTTTCCAGAGAGGATGGTCACCCCAGTGTGCATGGGGAGTCCCAGTGTGAGTACGGCTCCCCTCCCACACAAGCAGTTGGTCTTGGAAGTGCCTCCTCCCTCATTGTAATACTGGGACATTGACCATGGAGAACAAATAGCCTGCAGGAGCTTGGTGGCTTCATAATTAGGAGACTGTTAGAGCTCTTGCTAAACCCTCAATAATAGAAACTAATCACCACAGGCTGCATTTGCTATCCTTTTTTGGGAAATCAAGTGTCCTGGCTTTTCCAGCTGTTGTAATTGACAGGGTTTGCATATTAATCTGTCACTCCACTGCTTGTCCCCACACCCACAGGCGACGACTGTAAGGGGAAGAAACACCTTGAGACCCACACAACCGCCCACTTGCAGCCATCCAGGACACGCAGGGTGGCAGGGGCCATGGGGCGCCTCTTCACCCATGCAGGTTGTGTTTTGTATCTTGTTTGTGTTGTTTGTCTCATGCCTTTACAGTGTTGCTGTCCTTGTTTGATTTGTTTGCAATTCAAAAGTTCTAAACCACTTTAAAACCTGACTGAAGTAACATCAATTGTGGTTAAAAAAAATGTAGACTCTCTTTGTTGAAAAGCTTCTTTGTAAGTTTATTTAAGATGAGCTAGATATATAGAAAGCAGTTTAGTCGAGGTGAGAATGCAAGTTGAGAAAAGGCATATTGCCTCCTGTGTTGGAGTATGTGCTGGTAGCTGCTGGCCACCCCTTACTGCTGGACATCTCATTGAGTCCAGGAAGTATACACAAAGAAGAAGGTTACTTCAGCCCCGGGTGGTGGTGCCTACCTGTAATCCCACCACCGTGGGAAGCTGAGGCAGGAGATCGCAAGGTAAAAGCTAGCCTAAGCAACTTAGTGAGACCCTGTCTTAAAATAAAATATAAAAAGGACTGGGGATATGGCTTAGTTGTTAAGCACCCCTGGGTTCAATCTCCCGTACCAAAAAATAATAATAAAATTTTAGAAAACTGTCTCATAACAGTTAATAAACTTGAAACAGTGAAAAAAATCTTCAAGTTATATTTTTTTGTGCTTCAGCACAGTGAAGTGCTTAGTAGTTTCAGGAGTCGGTATGCAGATATTAAGTTACTATGAGGATAAGACTGTTAACAATTGCTCTTGAAAAAATGGAACAAAATTGATTTCATGAGTTTTCTCTCTTACATAGCATGTGATGTTCATGGCTGAATTCACTGGGTCCAGTTCATCATTCCCAAATACTTTTTCACTGGAAAATATTGCCTCTAAGATAATTTTCACTGTGGTCTTCGAGTAATCATTTTCTTACCCTGCACAAGTGACTGCTGATGTCTGGAATTTCAATACATCTCCAAGATTGCAATATTTCTGACACAAATTTCTGCCTGCACCAACTGTCAGCATTCATAGGACAGCTTCCAGTTCTGCCTGTGGATCTTGTAAAGGGGATGTATACATTTTACACTTTAAGTATCTGCAGGCAGGAGTGAATGAAAATGATTTAAAAAGCAGGATTTTCATTAGATAATTTCATTGAGTATCTTGCCTAGACTTGAATTTTTTTGCCCTTGAGCAGAGACCTCTCACTTACCAGATAAAGAGCTAATGTTGCAGCGTATTTTTTGCTGAGCTGTAAGCGTGTAGGCGGGCGCTCTGCTGCCTGTCTCAGGGTGCCTCCTGCTCCTGTCTCATCTATCGCAGGTCACTTCCTGATGCAGATGCTGCGAAGGGTCGGAGCTGCTGGATGGCTTGTGTCCGAGACAGTGCGGTCGGTCCTTTGGTTGGCTGTTGTTGCTCCAGGTGGTTATTTTGGGTTTCTGTGTTAGCATTCTCGCCAAGCTTTTGGCAGCTAAGCACCTGCAATAAGTAATTCCCCTAATCAAATAAAAAATTCATTGGAGGTTCCTATGTTTTAGCCCTTGATGTAGCACATTCCATTCTTCTTACTTAGAAATGTTAACATCCTATACTTTGGGTTGCATGGGCATTCTTTTTTCTCTGACGTGTTGGGTTTTGTGTAAGTCTAGCTGGCTGCTCAGCTTTCATGTACACAAGGTGCATGGACGTGGTGCCTCCTCAGGAGTCTCATCCGTGTGCTTGTCAACATTGAGCCTTGCTCTCCTGCTGTGGCCCCAGCATCATTCTGTGCACTCCTTTCCTCCCTGACTCATCTTAACATGCTGCCAGAAAACCTATAGCAAGTTTCCTCTGCTTCTAGCTCTGCCTTCACAGCCCACCTGGGATCTCAGTTCCTTAAACACATTTCCTCAGAATGTTTGACCTTTTCTCTCTCAGGGAAGGCAGCCTCTGGAACGCTTTGGTGGCTAGGGATTGGATGGTACCAGTTTGTTACTTTGATTTCCTGGCTGAATGTGTTTCTTCTTACAAGGTAAGGAAACTGATACCATGTCAGCATGGTGTTCTAAAGAACCAGTTCTGGCTGGGTGTGGTGGTGCATGCCTGTCATCCCAGCGGCTCCGGAAGCTGAGGCAGGAGGATCATGAGTTCAAAGCCAGCCTCAGCAACGTAGCAGGGCCCTAAGTAACTAGTGAGACCCTGTTTCTAAATAAAATATAAAAAAGGGTTGGGGATGTGGCTCAGTGGTTAAGTGCCCCTGGATTCACTCCCCAGTACCCCAAAAAAATGACAGTTCTGTTCTAACTGCAGGTTGAGTTATTTTATAATGATTTAGTTTATATTTATAGTGTTTTGTCATTTGTTATGTTCATTTCTTACATTTATTTATTAATAAATATAAATAAATTTATTAATATATTAATATATAAATTAATAAATAGAAATTATATTTCTCTTGGGGATTGCCTTGTACATGTTAGACAAATACTCAACCTCTGAGCCCTGGCTCATTTTATATTTTACAGTGTTTTCATGTTCATACTTGATTTTTCCAACCCACCTGTGAGAGCAAAGGATGGGTATCATTGTTAAGGAGAGTGAAAGTATGAGTGGTACCCAGCTAGAGGTCTAGTCATCCTGGAGCCGAACTAAGACAGCTGCTCACCTCAGTGGGCAGTGACCAGGCTTAGGGATGTGCGCCCCTGGGCTCTAGCCTGGCACCTTCACTGCAGATGATCTGAGTGTTTTGTAGGAATAGCCTCCTGTAGGTGTATCCAAGCCTTGCAGATAAAACTATAATGCATTTCTAATGTTGTAGGGGGTGGGTTGCATAAAATTATCAAGAGGGGGGAAATAGAATGGTGAACCCTGCTCTTTTCTTTTCCCAAGTTAAAAGTTTTCATTTTTATTCCCAGGTGCCTTCGAAATATTTGCAAGTTTTTAATCCTGCTCATTCCACTATTACTTTTACTAGGTGAGTAAAATTTGCTTCACTGCCTTAGATGATCCTCATGTGCACACAGGTGACTCGGTGGGAATCCCTCATTTCCGTGCATTTGGGGAGCCATGTTCATGTGTACATAGCTGTTTTCTTTCCTTCAAGGTGCAGGCCTCTCCCTGTGGGGCCAGGGTGACTTCCTTTCACTACTGCCTGTATTAAACTGGACAGATATGCATCCAGCACAGAGGGCTGATGACCCTAAGGACATGCTCAGACCTGGGGCTTCTTACCCAAACCAACCTATGCAGGTAACAGTGTGGATATTCTCACTGGCATTGCAAGAGCTGTTCAGTGTAAGTTACACACCTGACTGTGAATAGGGTGGCTCAGTTGGGGACCCTGCATAGAAAATATTGTTAAATGTCAAATAGGCAAGTTGTATAGCTCCTCAAATGTTCTAAAATAGCCAGCTAATGTATATTTAAATAATCTCATAATCAATTGAAGAATATCTGCTGTTACTTGTGCAGAATACAGCATGAAGAAGGAAACAGTGGCTTGTAGTCATCATGTGAGGATAGTTGCCAGCAGTCAAGGCTTGGCATGTCTCCCTCCTGTGTTGATACCCTGTAGTAGGCATCCTGCTAGAATGGCCCTCAGTGGTTTGACTGAAAATGCCTGGTTTTATCTCAGGCTGACCACAGGGCTTCCCAGTGGCATCAGGAGAGTGACGTGGGGCAGCAGGTGGCCTCTCTATCTGCACAGTGCCAGAACCATGACCAGAAGTTCAGAGAGCTGACAGTCTTACTCCAGAAGCTGCAGGTACGGGTGGACCAGATGGACGACGGCAGGGAAGGGCTATCGTCCTGGGTTAAGGACACAGTTGAACAGCACCTGCAAGAGATGGGCATTGCTGGGCTGCCAGGCACTGAGGTAAGACCCAGAAGTTCCTGGGAGAAACTTGACTTCCTGTCCTGTGAATTACCCCAGCCCGTGTGTTAGCTTTTGCAAACATACTGAACATAATACAAAGAAGTCTTGTTCATACTTTTACTTGCTCTGCTAGCACTAATTTGATTTGCAATTCCCTGTCACCACTAGTTTAAAAGTTCAGGTTGGTGAGCTGAACGAATGCTTCTTGAGACTATGAGGTAAATAGCCGAGAGTCACTGCTCTTCCATATGAAACCACAGGCCTCTGGCAGATGAGATGTGGCTTGTCACTCTCACTGAAAGATGTGTCAGTTCATTTCCTTAGATCTAGTAATTGTTTTCTTATGTTCCAAGATGATTTAATTGGTTGCAGTCTAACCCATATACTTCCCTTCACACTCTGGTGTCAGCTGGGAGCCCACTCCCTTTCCTTCTGTCCAAAGCCCAGCAATGACCTCACTTAGGGCTCTCCAGTTCAGCCCTCCAGCAGTGCTGCATGCCCTGAGCTGTATGTGCTATGGACACGAGGGTCCTTGTCACCTGCTGAGTGGAGCTTTTTCCCTCAGTCTCCCTCCTCTGAGCTTAAAGACTGTCTGAAACAGGCCTATCTTTTTTGGCCAGCTCCTACCTCAGGCTGGATGTCACCAAGCCTAGAACATTCCCAGTATGTGACTTGCTGCAGGTCTGGGTTCTGCCATCTTAGCCTTTTGTCACTGCTTTCTAATACCTGATAGGAGCTATAAAGAATGTCTGTGAATAATTGAATATTTCTCTGATTTGGCATTTGGCATATGAGTTGCTGAGTCATGTTGTAATGTGCTGACTCCAAGGGATCCTGAGGCCCCCAGGGTGTTCCCACCTTCTCTGAATAGCCCCAGAATGCCATTCCTGGAATTTTTGTATCAACTCGGAGAATACCTTGGTGTCGCACTTGGTTCCTTCCTATTTGCTTATTTTTAGTTTCTCAACCATAAATTGAGAATATTTCAGTAAGATCCAATTGGCATAGTATTGTTCTGTTCCTGTTGGCCATTTTCAAACCTTTTAGACAGAAGGGAGAAAGAAAAGCATAAATCTGAATTTTGCAGCTTCTTTGTAGATGTGGTAAAACTGTAGAAAGCGTTGAGACTAGCTCAACTCAGAAAGAGATGCTGGTGAAGAACCAGGAGCAGAATTCTCTTGATACATACAGAATCCTCTTGGTACAGATGAAAGAGTCCAGTCCCTATAGGCATGCAGTTGCATGGCAGTGACTCCCCAGAGAGAGTTGGTGTTCAGCAACACTGCCGTGTGGGGCAGCCCAAGGCACTCAGCCCACAGAATGGCTCGAAGTGGCCTGGTGACCTTTGGTTACAGGGTCACCCTTTCCTGTAAAGAAACAGTTGATAATTGCTCAAAAAACCCAAGGCAGCCAGGCACGGTGGTGCATGCCTGTAATCCCAGCAACTCAGAAAGCTGAAGTGGGAGGATCACAAGTTCAGGGCCAGACTGAGCAACTCAGTGAGGCCCTAAGCAACTTAGTAAGACCCTGTCTCAAAATAAAAAGGGCTGGCAAGGGCTGGGGATATAGCCCAGTTGGTAGAGTGCTTGCCGCACAAGCACAAGGCCCTGGGTTCAATCCCCAGCACTGGAAAAAAAAAAAAAAAAAGGGGGCTGGCAATGTAGCTCAGTTGTTAATTGCCTCCTGGGTTCAATCGCCAGTACCAAAAACCCCCCAAGACAAATGAAAATCAGTTTATCTGGTGTTTCATAAACTGAATTGTATGGATTTGGGGTTTGTTTTCATATTGGATACCCATACAGAGTTAGTTCATTCTTCTCATGTTGTCCCCTGTCCACGGGTATGATCCTGATAGTGATCCTGGTGCAGTCAGCTCATGCATGTGCAGTTTTCTAGTTACCTGATAATTAGTGCTCTGCAAGCATTTCCTGGGTCACTGCATGCATTTACCTCATGTTTGCACCATCTGATATAACATGCCACTAGCTACATGTAGCCATGTAAATTTAAGTTAATCTTAAATAAGATTTTACAGATATATTTTCTTAGGTCATTGGCTACTGTGCTCAGTGGCCATACATGACTGGTGGCTGCTATCTTGTACAGCTCAGCCATAGGACAGTCTGTCCTGGCCCACGGATCTGTGGACCAGGATGCTGATCTCAGGAGATTTTGAGAACCAAGTTGGTGCCAGGCTTTGTATGTGTCTATACCTGGGGTCATCTCTTTAGCTCACCTTCATCCCTTTGCTCTGGTTTGTCCCATTTATGCTTAGATTCCAGTCATTTAGTTGTTTTCTTCCTCCATTTTTGTCTTGTGGTCTAGGCCATGGTCATTCTTAATGCATGGGGCTTCTGTTATTGCTGCTCTCTGTTGTCACTGCCCTTTTTCCTGTGGCTCAGTGCTGTGTCTGTACCTTCTCAGGGAGTGTTCTTGATTATCTCAAATCATTTCACATTCCTAAGAATTGCCAAAGATGCTGGTGGAAACAAACCACTATTTTTAGCAGTTAGCTAATATTCAGAAAACCTTGTTCTTTGCTTTTTGGTGCTTTTGTTTATCACATGCCTCACTGAGCCTGAAAAGCCACTTCTTTGGTCACCTTCTTGTGTTCCTTTAGTCACCTGGTGAGAACTCTTCTGGATGTTGCTATGGGCAACCCTCTAATGGGTTGTTCCTAGTGAGTGTGAATATGTTGCAAGTTTTATATGAAAGTGAGATGATCAAGGGGAAGCAAGTGTATCACGAATCTCTTTGTCTAGGGTTGCTTTACTTTGAACCATTAAACATGGTGGTGTCTAGTGAGCTTTGCTGAATGAGGACCATTGATTTATTTTCTGCATCAGGTGTCTGCTGGTCTTCCTTAACACTCTCATATTACCAGAAGAGCATCTGTGCAGTTAGGCTTGGGCTAGAGATCTTGAGTCAGGTAGAGGATGTCATCAGGTGATGCCTCACCCAGGTGTCGAGCCACACAGTGACCCCAGAGCCTCTCACTTCCTTGTAATCTGGTTGTAGTGACTTGGCCTCACTCGCTAGCTTTTGTTTATTGCTTAACTTTAAAATTGTTCATTGATTTTTATTTCTCAGACTGACATCATGACTTTCCACCATGATCATGAAGTACGTCTCTCAAGTTTGGAAGATATTCTTGGAAAACTGAGAGAAACATCTGAGGTATTTATTCTTGACCTTATAATTGTAACTTCTAACAAAGTGACTTTCTTTTTTTTTTAAAATATTTTTTAGATGTTAATAGACCTTTACTTTTATTCATTTATTTATATGCAGTGCTGAGAATTGAACCCAGTGCCTCACACATGCTAGTAGGCAAGCGCTGTACCACTGAGCCATAACCCCAGTCCCCAGGTGGCTTTCTTAATAAAAGAAAAACCAACTACCAGTAATGTTTTTAAAAGTTCCCTAGACATGAATGTGCTTTCTGTAGGGTATTTTCCATTGTCTTTATAAAACGAGATCATTTGTTTGACCGTCCTTTTCCTTTGGCTGTCCACTTTATTGCTGGAGTGCTTGACCAGGATTCCTGGTTCCTGGTCACTCTTGGGGATGGAGTCAGGCTGTGTTTAAGAGGAGGCAGTTGGTTCTGGCTACACATCCAGCCCTCCCTGCTCTTCCTGGTACCATGCAGCTTAGGTTAAGTCTCCTTGTCTGGAGGGAGAATGAAAACCTGAATTAGTGGGCACAATTAATTTTGTCTGGGAAATCAGTCACTGTGTGGTGCAGGCAAAGCCAGGGATTTTTGCACAAGTCTGAGATGTGGAGTCAGGTTCTTGGCATCTCTAGAGCTTAGCCCAGAGCCTGGCATTGTAGATACTCATGTTCACTACAATGCATTTTATCTGGGGGTCAGTGAAATACAGCCCTGTGGGGATCTTGGGGCCAGAGTCTGTCACTGAGAGAGCCAGGTAAGTTCAGCAGGGTGAGGGACTCACCTTACCAGGGCGCTGCAAGTATGCGTCCCTTGGGGCAGCCTGAACACCACCTCTGATCAACCTGAAATGCAGGCTGCTAGTTGCCTGGCACATGCTGTGGTCTGGATGCCTCTGTACAACCCAGGTGAAGTTGCATCCTCAGGTGTGACTGCCCTTTCCCTAGCCTTCCATCTTGGCAGCATTCCTCTCTCGACCTGGTTGCCAGTTCCAGGGGCTGCGTGTTTGAAAGGTTCACCAGGCTGTTTCCATGTGATTTGCACACTTCTCTGAATACATTACTTTTAAAATTTACTTTGAAAAATGAAATAAGTATCCCTCTCCAACAGGTAGATCTGGGCTTTTAATTAAGGCCAAGGTTGGGGAAATTCCAGAAAAACATAATTTTAAGTTAATCAAGTAATAATTTTATGAAGTTTGTATGTGACATGTGTTGAAACAGATTGTTTCTCATACTTTTCAGGCCATCCAGAAGGAATTAGAACAGATCAAGCTGAGAACAATTAGGTAGGACGATTGCAAATGGTTCTGTAGTTTGTCCCTTGTGTTTCTTTTTCTGATTGTAAGATGACAGCAGTCATTGACAGTGGTGTTCTGATGTGCCCACTTGTATCTCACCTGAAGTCACTGGCCTGTACATCTTTCTGGGTGCCCTTTTGGGGCCATGGGAGGACAAAGAGCCCTGAGGAGCTTGTGACATCACCTCCCCATAGAGCATGGACAGGGCCTCTGCTTTACCCCAGGAACCTCAACTTGGTGTCCTTAGAGGGCTACCCTCAGGGATTAGATCAAGTGACCTGGGTTGGAGCTCATGTTGAAGGATGTGTGGATGAGGCCTCCACTGGCACCTTTAGTGTCTTGGTGAGCAGTCACTGTCTCTCTGCTCATAGCCCTCAGGTGGGCAGGACACCTGCCTGCTGGATGACCCTTCACATGCTGGAATCTGCCCACATTGTCAGGGCCTTTTCATAGCTGCAACTTAAGTTGGTGGCCCTAGCGTCATTTCCCAGCTTCTACACAGTTCTGTCCTCCAGCTGTTCTCAGGGCTCTGGTGCTTGTTGCCACTGCTTGCTTTTTCCTACAGGTTTTAGTTTGCCTGAGGCCCTCAGAGAGCATGTTCCTTTCTTTGATGTTCCCAGAGCTGCATCTTCCCACATGTGCCCCTAGTCCTCTCCACACAGCCAGCTCTCTGCCCCTCCTGGGTCTGTATGTGACAGCCTTTGCCATCCTGTTGTTCCTGTAACTGTGTTGAGGATGTTAGCTGATGAGAGGGTGGCTTGCGCGCATGCCCCATGTCTACTCCTATGCTAGGGGGATTCGAGTGCTCAGCGCACCCACCCCTGCAGCTTTGGTTTCAGTGGGAAGTGGTTTTGATATGCCATGATGCAGATTTCAAAGTGTTTTTGGAAGAGTGTGGTTTGAGATAGGAATTGTTAGCATCTCAGCAACTATTATAAGTATCATGTTGTATTGACATTATCTCTGTAAAGTAGAATTATCAAATTCTCAAGCCATTTGTTTTTAGTGCAGTTGTCATTCCATTAGCTTGAAAACTTTAGATTCAGTTTATAATAACTATTGATAAATTTTGCCTCTTATTTATAACTTTAAGGAATTAATATTTGAGTACCAAATAGTTTTCAGAAAGAACTTTTTCCTCATGAGCACATAATCGTTGCTGATAGCATCCTGGTAGGTGTCATGTGTTCATTGGAATATGCATACATGAAACTGATCCAGAAAAGATTCTGCATGATTCTGATTTGGACCACAGTTCTGCTTATCTCTTGACTGTGCTGACAGGGCCAGGGTGGGTTAGGTTCCTCCTAGTGTGTCTGGGTCTTGACTCACTTCTCCTTCCGATCGCTGCTTTACAGTGGAGCTGAGGAGCAGCCCCTCCTGCCCCATGTTCAGCGCCTGGAGCTGGAGCTGGGCCTGCTGAGAACACAGCTGTCAGACTGGCAGCATCAGAAGGCCAGCTGTGAGGAGGTAAGGGCAACCCTGGGAACTGCCAGGCTGCTGGGTTCCAGGCTTTTGCTTTGTAACAAAATAGAAGAAAGCCATGACCTTCGTTTATCAAAGTGTTTAATTTTGACTTCCTTTAAAAACTTATTTCACTATATTTTAAGTTCTTTTGTTTGTCTTGTGCTGGGGATGGAATGCAGGACCTCATGCCTGCCAGAGACATGCTCTACCACTGAGCCACAACTCCTCCCTGTTTTTTTTTTTTTTTTTTTTTTTTTTTTGCAGTCCTGGGGATTGAACTCAGGGCCTTGTGCTTGCAAGGCAAGCGCTCTACCAGCTGAGCTATCTCCCCAGCTCCCCTACCCTCTATTTGAAGTTTTTAAACATGTCAAAGTAACAAATTCATGGCTCCTTGAATTTCCCTCGTTATAGTGATGTAACATAAGCATGTGGCATGTGACTTTCCACATGTCCTTCTGTTCACAAATGTGTTACATTTGTGCATCATCTCACCACAGCACTCAGCTACCTGTGCACACAGGTGGCATTGTGGATGTGGCTTCAGGCCCACCTGTCCTTGGGCAGAGAACATCCAGATGCTTATGGCTGCTGGGAATGAAAGCAGACATCTGACTGACAGAAGTCCTCAGAAGTCCCAGATGGTCAGAGAGTTACTTGTGACAGGAGTGGTTAAGTTGTGTCTGCAGAAAGCTCTCAGAACTGACAAAAGAAACAGTGGAGAGGGCGGAGCATGTAGGCAGGGTGCTGGCTCATGGCTGATGAGCAAGTACAGGAACACAGCTGCCTCCAGCCACATGTGAACAGTGGCCACCTCTAGTACTAGCCATGCTGCAGGCATTCTTGCAGCTGGTTGACTGTGCATGTATACAGCTTTTGGGGTGAATTTTATGTTAACCAATTATAAATACAAATACTGTTTGAAACTGGCACCCACACTGTGCAGAAAGAGGCAGAGCAGAATCTGTGAGAGTGGAATGGGTAGGGCTCAGGGTACTACTGAAGAGGGAAGGGCAGGGGAAGTATAGTACATGGTGCAGCTATTCATGGAGTGCTAGACAGAAGCAGAGGAAGCAGAGGAATGAGGCAGGCCTACAGGCATTGTAAAAGAAGAGGTATGTTGCTGAGTGGAGTGGGGTACGTTTTGTTGATGAAGACAGCGTTGGTATACCTATAATCCCAGAAGCTCAGGAGGCTGAGGCAGGAGGATTGCAAGTTCAAAGCCAGCCTCAGCAACTTAGTGAGACCCTGTCTCAAAATAAAAAAATAAATTTAAAAAGTGCTGGGGGTGACTCAGGGGTTAAACGCCTCTGGGTTCAATCCCTGGTACAAAAATAAAATAACATAAAAGAAAGATGAACAGGGGTGTCTTGTGCAGTTGCCTGTACTCTGCTCCTTAGAAAGCAAGAAGTTCATGTGCACAGGTATGTCTAGAAATGTTAGCATTCATGATATTACTTTCTAAGTTTTATATTGACGCAGTTTTTTGTTTGTTGGTTGTTTTTGGTACTGGGACATTGAGCGACATCCCCAGCCCTTTTTATTTTTTGAGACGAGGTCTCCCTAAGATGCTTAGTGCCTCACTAAGTTGCTGAGGCTGGCTTTGAACTTGTGATCCTCCCACCTCAGCCTCCTGAGCTGCTGGTATTACAGGTGTGTGCCATTGTGCCTGGCTTGACCTGGTTTTTTCAACCAGGCCCAATATGTTGAAGATGAGTAGTTCTGTCATTCATCTTCATGCCTCACCTGTGGGGCTGCTGGCAGAGGCTTGTTGAGTGCAGACAGTGACTGAATGAGGACTCTACCCTCTTTCTTTAGTTTTGTGGTGTAAATTGCATTTACACAATACTCAATTTCTATTCTCATTTAAGTGTTAGCTGGGCGCAATGGCACACACCTATAATCACAGTGACTTGGGAGGCTGAGGCAGGAGGATGCCAAGTTTGTGGCCAGCCTGAGCAATAGCAAGACCATGTCTTAAAATAAAAATGAAGAAAGGGCTGGGGTATAGCTCACCCCAGGGTTCATTCCCTGGACCCCTAGAAAAAAAGTATTTCAGCATTTTTGGAAGGGGCCTTAAATTTAATATGAAGGGAAAAAATTGTGTCACATTTATATTAAATACTTTATAAAGTTATATGGTACTTCTGAGGCATCTATATTGTGTTGGTGTGGTTTATGTAAACAGCAAATTCACCCTGTATTTATTAATGACTGCCAGGTGGATTCCCAAGTCAGAGAAACCATCAAGCTCCTATTTTCCGAGGACCAGCAAGGTGGCTCCCTCGAGTGGCTGCTGCAGAGATTTTCTTCTCAGTTTGTGAGCAAGGATGACCTGCAGGTTTTGTTGCGAGACCTAGAGCTGAAGGTGCTGAAGAACATCACCCACCACATTACAGTGACAGGACGGGCCCCAACGTCTGAGGCTGTAGTGTCTGCCATGAGCGAGGCTGGAGTTTCTGGGATCACAGAGGAGGTGAGCAGGGGTGACAGGGTTCAGCCTGCATAGTCATGAGACTGGATATCTGGATATATGGGTGTCACATAGGCAGTCTGTGAAGCCTCATCCTGAGAATGGTCTCCAGGGCCATGTCAGTTCAACAAGGGGATGCAGAGGTGCAGGTGTAATACAGAGCCTGCAAAGGCCTGCTATAGGCATGGTCACATCCAGCTGCTTCCTGAAGCACTTTATACACTGAAACCTTTCATCCCAAAGATCCCATAGATCCCATCTACTTGTGTTGTGGTGTACTTTCTGGGAATTAGAGTTTTCAGTCATACACAAATTTCCCAGATTCCCAAATTAACAGCTCCAAAATCTAATCCCTACTTTGTTTTCCTTGGTGGCGCCCTGGGGAGATTTCTGGTTCAGTGACCTGTAACGTGTCTAAGTCCTAGTAAAGCGGGTCTGGCTCTTCTGCCCTTCCAATGTCTTGGCCCTCGAATGCAGGACCGGAGCATCCCCTACCTGTCACCCCAGTGTACTGCACTTCTGGTCTTTGTTCACATCACTGAACATGACTTTTCTCTCCCACACTGGTGTTTGGACTTCCCTTGCTCATGTGTCTGTCCAGCAAGTGCGTGTCCTTGTGAACAATGCTTTGAAGCTCTATTCCCAAGATAAGACCGGGATGGTGGACTTTGCTCTGGAATCCGGTGGTGAGTACACAGATATCTGAATCACCTGCTAGCAGGCTGGGAACTCAAAGTATTAAGGGACTTGGTGGAACATTGACCAATCTGAGAAAAGAGTGCAATTCTAGGCAAGTCCCTTGTGCTTTTTTCTCTCTGGACAGTTACCTTTTTGACAGAAGGGCTAAAACACTGGGCTAGAACACTGGGCCTGCATGCTCACAGGGCACATTCCTGAAGTTCAGGAATGTGCTAGGCCCACATGCTTGCAGGGCACACCCCAGAAGGGCTGGAACACACCAGGGCTATGCATTCACAGAGCACATCTGAGGTTGGTCAGTGTTGCCGATAATGAGTGTGGTGACTCTGCCTTCAGGAAAGATGATGAACAGGGCGGACAGTAGGGAAGAAGCTGAGAGTAGAAGCACGTAGTATTATTTTGGTCTTCCGAAGTTGTGGTCTGTAATGTGTGGGAAATCAGAACTCTGGATCTATATATGCTGGCAGTGGGTTTGGGACTGCATGCCAGGTCAGCACACCAGCATTCTACAGATACCACCTGGACAGCATTGGTGAGTTCATGATGGTTTCACCTCCATGGATAGTGCAGAAAATCTTGGTCTTTTGATACTTTTTTCTTTTTTTGCAATACCGGGGATTGAACCCAGGGCCTCACATATGCTAGACAAGCCCTGTACTACTAAGCTACATCCCCAGCCCTCTTGGTTTTATTTTGGGAAAGGGTCTTGCTGAGTTGCCCAGATTGGCTTCAAACTTGTGTTCCTCCTGCCTCAGGTTCCTGAGTAGCTGGGACTATAGGTGTGCACCATGAAACTCACCTTGAATTTTTAAATTTAGGAATTGTAGATGGGGGCTGGTGGACTAACGACTCTTGGGGAGATTAGGATATTTTGAATATTCACTAGTGTACAGAAGGGTTGGGGAGCCTGCAGAGGAAATAGGGATTTTAATAACCCACAATCTGTTTTCTTTGGCTTATCCCAGGTTAGGAAACCTGGCAATGGAGGTCATGCACCTAACCCCATTGTTGCTAGAATAGCTGGGTTTAAATCTGCACATTAACATCTCCTGGCTCTGAATGTGGTGGGTGAGCCCCAGTGCTCCACAGGGACACTAGACTCTTCATGTGCTCAACAGAAGCCAGCACTGATGTTCTTTGCTCTCAGCATGTATTATCTAAAATGTCTTTCTTTAGGGCATTGATTTTAGTTACACCTCTGAAATTCAACAACTTAGAGGTTACTCTGAGTTCAGAGGCATCAAGTAACATTTTAATCACATAGTAGAGCCAGTAGTCATCCTTCATTCTTGTAACCTTAATGGTCCTTACAGACTTGTATGTAATTAATTCAAAATCCTGGTGAACTGTGAGGCCCACCCAGGTTCCATCTGTCAGCTTTCAGCACTGTGTTTATGAAGACTCTTGTTTTTATTGATAGTAGAACATTTTTAAAAGGTATTTCAGTGGTTCTGAAAATCAAATCTCCAAATGCCACATCAAACACCTTTTTTTCTTGTTTAAATGTAAATCCTATCCCTCCCATCTCTTCCCAGGGGACACTCACTGCATTGGGGTCTTGTTGTGCAGCCACACGAGGGCCCAAGGGCAGAGACCCAGGGCTGACACAGCTCTGTCTTATCTACTTGTTTGTTGCTGTTCCCAGTGTCCTGTCTGCTGTGTTCTATGGAGCAAACTGGACCTTCTTTTGCTTCTTTGTTTTGATTGAGATTATAGTTCATATGACATAAGCATCTTCATTTAAAGTGTACAGCCCAGTGATTGTGAGTGTAGTCATCACCACCAATTCTGGAATTTTCCAGTTACCCTAAATAGACATATACCTGTTTGTCACTCCTGCCCCCCAAGACTTTGTTTTTTTTTTCCCCCTTTTTTATTTTTTTTATTGTAAACAAATGGGATACATGTTGTTTCTCTTTGTACATGCAGTAACAGCATACCATTTGCATATTCATACATTTACATAGAGTAATGATGTTTGATTCCTTCCATTATTTTTTCCTCCCCCCCACCTCTCTTTTCCCTCTATACAATCCCTCCTTCCTCCATTCTTGCCCCCCTCCCACCCCCCATTACGTGTCATCATCCGCTTATCAGTGAGATCATTCGTCTTTTGGATTTTTTAGATTGGCTTATCTCACTTAGCATGATATTCTCCAGTTTCATCTATTTGCCTGCAAATGCCATAATTTTATTATTCTTTATGGCTGAGTAATATTCCATAGTCTGGCTATTGTGAATTGAGTAGCTATGAACATTGAGGTGGCTGTATCTCTGTAGTATGGCTGATTTTAAGTCCTTTGGGTATAGGCCAAGGAGTGGGATAGCTGGGTCAAATGGTAGGTCCATTCCAAGTTTTGTAAGGAATCTCCACACTGCTTTCCAGAGTGGCTGCACTAATTTGCAGCCCCACCAGCAATGTATGAGTGTACCTTTTTCCCCACATCCTCACCAACACCTGTTGTTGCTTGTATTCTTGATAATCGCCCTTCTAATTGGGGTGAGATGGAATCTTAGTATAGTTTTGATTTGCATTTCTCTTATTACTAAAGATGGTGAACATTTTTTCATATGTTTGTTGATTGCTTGTAGATCTTCGGTGAAGTGTCTGTTCATTTCCTTAGCCCATTTGTTGATTGGGTTATTTGTATTCTTGGTGTAGAGTTTTTTGGAGTTCTTTATATATTCTGGAAATTGGTGCTCTATCTGAAGTATGAGTGGCAAAGATATTCTCCCACTCTGTAGGCCCTCTCTTCACATTGCTGATAGTTTCCTTTGCTGAGAGAAAGCTATTTAGTTTGAATCTATCCCAGTTATTGATTCTTGCTTTTATTTCTTGTGCTGTGGGAGTCCTGTTAAGGAAGTCTGATCCTAAGCCAACAAGGTGAAGATTTGGACCTACTTTTTTTTCTATAAGATGCAGGGTCTCTGGTCTGATTTCAGGGTCCTTGATCCATTGTGAGTTGATTTTTGTGCAGGGTGAGAGATAGGGGTTTAGTTTCATTCTGTTGCATATGGATTTCCAGTTTTCCCAGCACCATTTGTTGAAGAGGCTATCTTTTCTCCATTGCATATTTTTGGCACCTTTGTCTAGTATTAGAAAATTGTATTTATTTGGGTTTGTGTCCATGTCCTCTATTCTGTACCATTGATCTACCTGTCTATTTTGGTGCCAATACCATGCTGTTTTTGTTACTATTGCTTTGTAGTATAGTTGAAGTTCTGGTATTGTGATACCCCGTTTCATTCTTCCTGCTAAGGATTGCTTTAGCTATTCTGGGTTTCTTATTCTTCCAGATGAATTTCATGACTGCTTCCTCTATTTCTGTAAGGTACGTCATTGGGATTTTAATTGGAATTGCATTGAATCTGTATAGTACGTTTGGTAGTATGGCCACTTTGACAATATTAATTCTGCCTATCCAAGAACATAGGAGATCTTTCCATCTTCTAAAGTCTTCCTTAATTTCTTTCTTCAATGTTTTGTAGTTTTCATCGAAGAGATCTTTTACCTCTTTGGTTAGATTGATGCCCAAGTATTTTTTTTTTTTTTGAGGCTATTTATATATTTATATATTTGCAAATGGAGTTGTTTTCCTCATTTCCCTTTCAGCTGTTTCGTCGCTTGCATATAAAAATGCTTTAGATTTATGTGTGTTGATTTTATAGCCTGCTATTTTGCTGAATTCATTGAGGTCTAGAAGTTTTCTGGAGGAGGTTTTTGGATCCTCTAAATATACAATCATGTCATCCACGAATAGTGACAGCTTAAGTTCCTCTTTTCCTATTCGTATCCCTTTAATTTCTTTAGTCTGCCTAATTGCTCTGGCTAGAGTTTCGAGGACAATGTTGAATAGAAGTGATGAAAGAGGACATCCCTGTCTTATTCCCATTTTTAAAGGGAATGTTTTCAGTTTTTCTCCATTAAGAATGATGTTGGCCATGGGCTTAGCATAAATAGCCTTTACAATGTACAGGTATGTTCCTACTATCCCTATTTTTTCTAGTGTTTTGAGCATGAAAGGGTGTTGTTATTTTGTTGAACGCTTTTTCTGCATCAATTGAAATAACCATATGATTCTTATCCTTAAGTCTATTGACATGATGGATTACGTTTATTGATTTACAAATGTTGAACCATCCTTGCATTCCAGGGATGAACCCCACTTGATCGTGGTACACAATTTTCTTCATATGTTTTTGGAAACGGTTTGCCAATATTTTGTTAAGGATCTTTGCATCTATATTCATCAAGGATATTGGTCTAAAATTTTCTTTCCTTGATGTGTCTTTTCCTGGTTTGGGTATGAGGGTGATATTAGCTTCATAGAATGAGTTTGGTAGGGTACCCTCCTTTTCTATTTCCTGGAATACTTTGAGAAGTATTGGAATGAGTTCTTCTTTGAAGGTCTTGTAGAACTCGGCTGAGAATCTGTCTGGTCCTGGGCTTTTCTTGGATGGTAGACTTTTAATGGCTTCTTCTATTTCATTGCTTGATATTGATCTGTTTAAATCGTGTATGTCCTCCTGGTTCAGTTTAGGAGGAGCATGTGTCTCTAGAAATTTGTCAATGTCTTTGGTAGTTTCTATTTTGTTGGAATACAGATTTTCAAAGTAGCTTCTCATTATGTTCAGTATCTCAGTGGTGTCTGTCGTGATATTTCCATTTGCATTATGTATTTTAGTAATTTGAGTCTTCTCTCTCCTTCTCTTTGTTAGTGTGGCTAAGGGTTTGTCTATTTACTTTCTCAAAGAACCAACTTTTTGTTTTGTCAATTTTTTGAATAGTTTCTTTTGTTTCAATTTCATTTATTTCAGCTCTGATTTTAATTATTTCCTGTCTTCTACTACTTTTGCTGTTATTCTGTTCTTCTTTTTCTAGGGCTTTGAGCTGTAATGTTAGGTCATTTAGTTGTTGACTTTTCATTCTTTTCTTGAATGCGCTCCATGCAATGAATTTTCCTCTTAGTACCGCTTTCATAGTGTCCCAGAGATTTTGATATGTTGTATCATCATTCTCATTGACCTCTAAGAATTTTTTAATCTCCTCCCTGATGTTTTTTGTTATCCATGTTTCATTCAATAGCATATTATTTAGTCTCCACGTGTTGGAGTAATTTCCCTTTTTTATTTTGTCATTGATTTCTACTCTCAGTCCATTATGATCTGATAGAACACAAGGCAGTATCTCTATTTTTTTGCATTTCCTAAGGGCTGCTTTGTGGCATAACATATGGTCTGTTTTCGAGAAGGTTCCGTGTGCTGCTGAGAAGAAAGTGTATCCGCTTGTTGATGGATGGAATATTCTATATATGTCTATTAAGTCTAGGTTATTGAGTGTGTTATTGAGTTCTATGGTTTCTTTGGTTGGATTTTGTTTGGAAGATCTATCTAGTGGTGACAGCGGTGCGTTAAAGTCGCCCAGAATTATTGTGTTGTGGTCTATGTGATTCTTGAAATAGAGACGAATTTGATGTACAGGGATGCACCATTGTTTGGGGCATAAATATTTACTATTGTTATGTCTTCCTGATTTATGGTTCCCTTAAGCAGTATGAAATGTCCTTCTTTATCCCTTCTGACTAACTTTGGCTTGAAGTCCACTTTGTCTGATATAAGGATGGAAACCCCCGCTTTTTTACTGAGTCCATGTGCGTGGTAGGTTTTTTCCCATCCTTTCACCTTTAGCCTGTGGATGTCTTTTTCTATGAGATGAGTCTCTTGCAGGCAGCATATTGTTGGGTCTTTCTTTTAATCCATTCTGCCAGTGTATGTCTTTTGATTGATGAGTTTAGGCCATTAACGTTCAGGGTTATTATTGAGAAATAATTTGTATTCCCAGTCATTTGGCTTATTTTTGGTTTTTAAGTTGGCTTGGTTTCTCCTTTGAGTGCTTTTTCTCTAAGGTAGTTCCTCCCTTTGCTGACCTCCATTGTTGTTTTTCATTTCCTCCTCATGGAATATTTTGTTGAGAACATTCTGTAGTGCAGGCTTTCTATTTGTAAATTCTTTGAACTTTTGTTTATCATGGAAGGATTTTATTTCATCTTCAAATCTGAAGGTTAGTTTTGCTGGGTATAGGATTCATGGCAACCATGTTCTTTCAGAGCTTGAAATATGTTGTTCCAGGCCCTTCTAGCTTTTAGAGTCTGGGTTGAGAAGTCAGCTGCTATCTGTATTGGTCTCCCTCTATATGTAATCTGATGCTTTTCTCTTGCGGCCTTCAAAATCCTATCTTTATTTTGAATGTTAGGCATTTTCATTATAATGTGTTTAGGTGTGGATCTGTTGTGATTCTGTGCATTTGGTGTTCTGTAAGCCTCTTGTATTTGATTTTCCATTTCATTCTTCAGGTTTGGGAAATTTTCTGATATTATTTCATTGAATAGGTTGTTCAATCCTTTGGTTTGTATCTCTGTGCCTTCCTCAATTCCAGTAATTCTTAAATTTGGTCTTTTCATGATGTCCCATAGTTCTTGGAGATTCTGTTCATGATTTCTTACTATCTTCTCTGGGCAACTTTATTTTCAAGATTAAATATTTTGTCTTCATTGTCTGAGGTTCTGTCTTCCAAGTGGTCTAGTCTGTTGGTGATGCTTTCCATTGAGTTTTTTTTATTTGGTTTATTGTCTCCTTCATTTCAGGGATTTCCGTTTGGTTTTTTTTGAGAATCTCTATCTCTTTTTTGAAATGATCTTTTGCTTCGTGCAGGTGCTCTTTCTGCTTATCAGTATTATCATTCATTGCCTGCATTTGCTCTCTTATCTCATCCTTTGCTTCGCGAATCATCTTAATCATGTATAATCTGAAGTCCTTTTCTGACATTTCTTCTAACATACTGTCATTGGATTCTGTTACTATAGAATCTAGATTTGTTTGGATCATTTTCTTCCCTTGTTTTTTCATGTTGTTCATGTATCTTCCCCTCTAGCAGTGCAGATCTGGGGTATTGCAGATTTCCCCCTATAGGCTTATAGTGGCCCTATAGGTTTCCAAAACCCTTCCTTTAAGGGGAGATCAATATTAGCAGTGCCCAAATCAGACACTATGCAATCCTAGACCAAATAGCCCCTATGGGGACAATAACAATATTGTCATAATAAACAAAGTGACTTCAAATATTATCTTCGGTGAAACAAACAGGTTTGCAATAAGGTCTGCAGTTTCTAATGGAGGACAAAGAGGATGCAGAGGGATGTAGAATGTGGCTGTTAATGGGATAAGAAAAGAATATACAGAAGTTCTAGAAAATAGAAAGTGTGAGAGTGTAAATCTATTGTATACCAGTCATATACTAATGAAACCTCCCAGTGTTCAGTAGCCTGATGCATGAGAGGTACCTGACAATGAGCTTCAAGCCTCCAGCAGGCGTCTCAGGATGGGATTTGCCCCACCCAAAGATCGGAACTTCGGCTTCCAGGATTATCCAAGATGGCTGCTCTGGCTTCGAAATGTGTTGGCAAATGGGGAGCTGCAGCTCAGGTGTGGACGTGGTCCGCTGGAGGTCCTGGAGACGGGATGCAGTTGGTCCGGCAGGGTTCCTGGAGGTCCCGGGTGTTTGGTGTGGTTGTGGGTTCCTGGAGGCCGGGTGTAATCAGTCGGTCTGGGGTCCCAGTGATAGGGCGCAGTCAGTTGGTCTGGGGATCCTGGCGGCAGGGAGCAGTCAGTCCATGTGAGGGCCCCAGAGGCAGGGAGTGATCGGTCGGGCTGAGGGATCCTGGACATGGGGCTCAGTCAGTCCGGCCAGGGGTCCTACAGGACCTGGCTGTTGTCTCAAAATGGCGGCAGCCACATGTAATCAAACCTGCAGGTACTGTAACAGTGAATTTCCAGGCAGCAGCAGGCAGCTGGTGCTCCACTGGCAGTTGGCGATCACTTTGCTGACTGTTGTCGGACGATCGGGAGGTGAACCTCGCGTGTTGGGTGATGGATAGGGGTAAGGCAGGCGATGCACAGGCGAGAGGCACGCACATGGCAAATGATAGACGCCTGACAGTGAGCAATCTGCTCTCAAAAAAGGCATCAATATGCTGGCAGACTGCAGGTCATCACAGCAGACAAATGGGTGAACACCAGGGGATCAATATGCAGCAAAAACTGCCTCACCAAGAAACAGATATCCTCTGCTTGAATCCGGCGTTATGGAGCTACAAGGAACGCAGCCTCCCTCTAGTCCGCCATCTTGGATCTCCAAGACTTTGGTTTTAATTGGCAATTGTCATAGCATTATCTTGCCCCTGAAGTAGTCCTCTGAAAGCTTACCTACCCCTAGAATTGGTGCTTGGCAGAATTTTTGATTCTTTATCTAGAAGAATTTAAAAGGAGAGGAATAGAGCTGATCTTAATATAGGGCTCTTTGTGGGAGTGGAAACTTGAGAAGCTCAAAGTACTCTGGGTATTGCTTAACAGGCAGTGGTCTTTGCTGTTGGTGGTAGAGTCAGATGATGAAATGAACTTTACTTTGTTCCAGGTGGCAGCATCCTGAGCACCCGCTGCTCGGAAACATATGAAACCAAAACGGCCTTGCTAAGCCTGTTTGGAATCCCCCTGTGGTACTTCTCCCAGTCGCCCCGTGTGGTGATCCAGGTGAGTAGGTGCTGACCATCTCCATATGGTGGCTGAGGTCCTTCACCCAACCGGGGCCCTGTGCAGCATGGATCATGGGTAGGCAGCTCATGGGAGTTCATGCTGAGGGAGTGGTTCAGCACTTCCTTACTGTTCTAGTCAGCTTTTTCTGCTGCTATGACTAAAAGGACCCAGCCAGAACAACTATAGAGGAGGAAAAGTTTATTTCGGGGCTCATGTTTTTAGAGATCTTAGTCCATATAAGGCTGGCTCTATTCCTTAGGGCTCAAGGTGAGGCTGAACATCATGGGGGAAGAGTGTGGCAGAGGGAAGTAGCTCACCTGGTGATCAGAAAACAGAGAGACTCCACTCTCCAGATACAAAATATATACACACCCAATGAACCATCTCCTCCAGCCATACCCTACTACTTTAGTTACCACTCAGTTAATCCCTATTGGGGGATTAATTCACTGATGGGTTAAGATGCTCGCAACCTACTCATTTTTTCTCTGAACCTTCTTGAGTTGTCTCACACATTAGCTTTTGGGGGATACCTCACATTCAAACCATAATACCTACCCTCCCTGGGCGCCACTGCCTGGGCACCTCCGTGTGTTCAGCTTGGAGATTTTGGGAAGCTTCATCACATAGGCATAATTGATTACATCTTTGGCCATTAGTGACCAACTCAATCATCAGCACCTCCGCTTTTCCAGGGGAAAAGGAAGGGACCCTTGTAGGCACACAGTGTAGCCACCTTTCCCTGTTTGCCTTCTGTTTTGTTCATGCAAAAATCCTTTTATTTTATTTCAGCATTACATTGTTTTTTCTTAATGCTTCTGTTATTTAAGAGGTTGAGAGCTGATTCAGACTCTTGAGTTCTTGTGTTTTGCCCTTCCCTAGCCTGACATATATCCAGGTAATTGCTGGGCGTTTAAAGGCTCCCAGGGTTACCTGGTAGTGCGGCTGTCGATGAAGATCTACCCTACCACATTCACTGTGGAGCACATACCAAAGACATTGTCACCGACGGGCAACATCTCCAGTGCCCCCAAGGACTTTGCAGTCTACGTAAGTGCACCAAGATGCTGACAAATTTCCCTGTATGGGAATTTCAAAAGATGAATGACCAAAAGACTGATGGCAGATCTCCTCTGCCTTCTCCCTCTTCTCTTCAGCTGAATTAGTACATTCAGTGTTTAGGGAGACATTCTGACACTTTTCCAGGGAGGGTCACTCACAAGTAGTGTAGCAATCAATGTGCAGTCCATATGCCATGCTTACCTGGTTTGGTTAAATGTGCCTGCCTTTGAGAGCTGTGTTCTCCATCTATCAGTTCACTTATAAAGGAAGTTCTGACCATGTGTGGTGCTGAAGCATGTGAATGATGAACAATAAAGCAAATTTTGTTACTTTACTTTTAAAATTTAAATATAGTATTTGGAAAAGAGCCAGGTGCATTGGTCCACACCTGTAATCCCAGTGAGTCAGGAGGCTGAGGCAGGAGGATTGCAAGTTTGAAGTCAGCCTCAGAAACTTAGTAAGACCCTCTCTCAAAATAAAAATAAAAAGACTGGGATATAGTTTTAGAGGTAGAGCACCCCTGGGTTCAATCCCCAGTACCAAAAAAAAAAAAAAAAATTCAAAAAGGACACCTACAACTCCAACACCTAGAGAAAGCCACCATTACTGTTGTGACTTTCCCCCCTTTTAAAAAAATCTATTTTAGACATATTCACAAAACTTGGTTTTCTGCCATAAAAAAAAAAAAAAAAAATTTTGTCAGAAGCATCTCTCTGTGGCCGTTAGAGTCTCCAGGCATCTGTGAGTAGAGGAGAATGCTGCCCAGCTGAGCCCATGGACCTATCAACTAAGAACACTTCCATGTCCCCTTTGGTGGCATGAGTGCAGTGGCCATAGCAAGCAAGAGTGCAATCAAGGCATGGAGTCACTGTACCAGCGTGGCTCCTGTCTCTGCCAACCCTGGGGCAGAATGCTTGTTCTTCTGGTAACTTTTCTGGAGATCATGCCCTCTCCTTAGTCACTGTCACTCTGTCACAGATAGACTCCCATTGTCACTCTCAGTTATGTATTTAGTTGCTTATGGCCTATAGCTTCTTTCATGGCATTTTTTATACCTGTAAAGTCCTTCCTCATTATGAAATAGACATCAAATAGTCTTTTATATTTTCTTAGTTTTTATTTTTCATTGTGATAGAATGTATACAGTACAAAATTTAGTGTCTCCTTGGGCTCATAGGAGCCTATAATTCCCACTGGAGTGGTGAGGGCAGCTGTGTGTTGGAGGGTTGTGAGTGTGATCTCTGCCATTGAACAGTCACATCTCTGCTACCTGCATGCTTGTCCTATTGGCCTCAGTCTTCCCCATCTGTATTATGGGAGCAGTCATACCTGGCTCTGAGGATAGCTCTGGTCATGAAAAGCCCATGACTGAAGCCTCCAGATAGGGCCTCAGCACTGCACATGGAGTTGAAGGGACACAGTCCTGATGACTCCTGTTTCCATTGGCTGATGACTACATGGTCTTATTTTCAGGGGTTAGAAAATGAGTATCAAGAAGAAGGGCAGCATCTGGGACAGTTTACATATGACCAAGAAGGGGAGTCGCTGCAAATGTTCCATGCTTCGGTAAGGACTGGGGCCCTCATCCCCTCACCGTCTCCATCAGTAGAAAGTCTTGTCAAGGGGCTCACAAGGATCAGCTTTGGGACTAAGTCAGCCTATACCTCCTAGCTGTAGTGAGTTGTGAGCAGGTATTGGTGGTGACAGCAAGAGAGTCTGTGACTCGTCATTTCTTAGAGTCTTTCTGAGCTTGTGACTTAGAAAGTTCACACTGAAAATTCTAATTTCCATTGGCTGTTTCCTGTCAGATATTATACTAGGAGAAGTAATGGTGTCAGGCTGTTAGTCTGAAATACATATGTTTTTCTCGATTTTAGGAAAGACCTGACAGAGCCTTCCAGATACTGGAACTCCGGATCCTGTCCAACTGGGGCCATCCTGAGTATACCTGCCTGTATCGGTTCAGAGTTCACGGAGAACCCGCAAAATAAAGGATTCCCTAGTTTTGTACATGCTTGTATATACCAGAACTGCTGGAAACACTGGATCCTTGGGGTGAGGGCATGTGTAGAACAGTTAACTCGTCAGCCCTACAAAAAGCATACGCAGTGGCAGAGGACCTGCACGGTGAGTCCTCACGAGCACTGCATGCCACATATGTGGTCCACAGAGAGCTCAGTGGCGAGTTCTCTGGAAACTCATTTGAATGTATGGTTCTTAAAGACACTCATTTTATTTGGGGGATCTGTTTTTGAACATAAGCTCTTTAAATTTCTTGATATCAGGAGCAAAGCAGGTGGAGTTGACAGCTTTGTTGGACCTTTAGGAGGGCAGACACAGTCCATCTGTCAAACCTACAATGTTCTTTCAGGGAAAACCATCTCCTAGTTTTTGGATTCTGAACCTTCCATCAGGTAGGTTCCTTGTTTCAGCACCTAGGTTCCCCAGTTGGGTAGGGCTGAGACATGACCTGTGCCTCCTTGGTGCTGAGCAAGACAGTGTTTTTCTGCTGAGGGTGGGAGTGAGGGTGGCCAGAACTGGGGGCCAGTTTGGGTCCCAGCTATAACACTCTCAGGGCTCAGGCGACTTTTCCAGTTGAGATTGCAGCATGGACAGCAACTAAGAGATCTCACCCTCTGGTGTCCTTGGATGGTGTTTTGAGTTCTGCTTCGGGGGCAACACTAAGGCCCCTGATGCTCCAGGGCATGACGTCCTCACTGTAGAGTTCAGTCTTTCCTATGGCAGCACTTTTTACTGGCTGTCAGTGGAGACTGGCTTTTATCAAGCTGTCAGCTTTCTCACTTGACTCTTGTGAGACTTGTTTGGGTTATAATTAATATTTAATACTTAAGACTATTTTATGAGCAGACTTTATAATGGAGACATCTACAAGGCACTTCAAGTGTTACAGATGTTTTACTTTAAGAATTATTTACAATTTCTTGGTCAAGACAGCCTTGCCACACCATAAATGCTATACTTTCAGAAAAAGCATGGTGGTGCTCACTGGTCTCTGGACTTTTGTGTGTGCTGTACAGTCCTCAAGTACATCAGCCACATAGATCTGTGCTTTTGCTCCGAGAGTTGAACAGAAGCCCATGCAGCTAGGTTGGGTGAAATGTGTACAGATGTTTCCTATATTATAGGTTACATATATGTCAAATTTCTTATAAAGCTAAATTTGGGAGTTGGGGGTGGAGATATTTTGAATATTAATTTATTTTTAAAGATGCAAGATAGGACTTTGTGCAATGTATTTTTGTAAATGCTTTTCAAAATACTTGTCTTTGGTAGTGTTTCTTTTGCTGCCACCAAATTGATAAGATGCTATTGAGATGTTTGAAGAGTTTAAATTTTTAAATGTGCATGTGATATTTTAAATGAATAATAAACGGTATATTTCCTTTCTCAGTTTGCTTTGTCTCTGCCCGAGATTTGTGGGGAAGGGACAACTAGGTTTGTGTGCTGAGAGTCTGAGGTTGGGTACGCTAGCACTGGTGCTATCCTCCAAGACCTGCAGTCCACACGTTCTCAGGGCACCTCTTCCTGCTTAGGGGAGTCCACCTGGAAACAGATACAGGGTAGAGAAAGCCCTGATAACACAAAGGCCAAGTATGCCTAAGGCTCTGGGTTCCATACCTAGCATCACAGAAAGAGACAGTCAATGAACCCATTGGGAAAAGAGGGACTGCTCTAAGAAGCATCCTGTCACTCAAGGGGGGTGCTGCAAAATACCCTAGGGACTCCTCCCGCTTTTACACATGTAGCAGCATACTCACCACACTGTTAGCACCTTGCTTTCTTCCAATTATCAAATTTATTTTGTAGACTTGTATCAGTGAAGACCTTGTTTTAACAGCTCTTTGGGTTTGTTTATATGTATCGTGTTGATTCCACTGTTAATTTGTAGATAACAGTTTCCATTTCCTTGCTATTATAAACAATAGAGTAGCTCTGCTTTCCACTTCCAGTTACCCATGGCCAATTAAATGACTAACTGGGATTAAGCAATTCTGGTTCTTTTAAGGGTCTGTATAATAAGCAGTGCTCACATTGTACACTGTCCTGCGAGAAAGACCCATCCTACTGGTTCCCATCCAGGCACAAGTCATCCCTTGTTCCATTTCCCTGCACTGTGCCTACTTCTGGCTGGTTAGTCACTTAGTGATTATCAAATGGACAGCTGTGGCATCACAGTGCTTGCGTTCAGGTGACCTCTAGGTAGTGCCTCATCACAACATGCCTGCGTCATAGCGCCCTTGTTCTCACCATGCAGGCACTGCATCATCCTATATCCCCACTAGAAAAAAAAGGATAGCACAAGCAGACATGCGAGCAAGTCCACATTCATGTGCCTAACTCCCACTGCATTGTTAATCTCTTACTATGCCCAACTTATAAATTAAAGTCTCCGGGGGTGGGGTGTTAACAGCTCTTGTAGATTGTCTGCATTCCAGCACCCCCAGGTCTTGAGCCAGCCCCACAGATAAAAGGCTCATGTGTAGCGAAGGTTCAGCTTAACCTATGGCCAGGCCACCCTGTCCCATCTGCCCTTGCTCATAATTCAAGGCCAGGCCATCCTGTCCCAGCCGTCACCCACTCTAACCCATGGCCAGGACACCCTGTCTGGCTGTGTCACCGGGAATCGCAGGCTGCACCACAGATCCTTACACCTGTAGGGGCTGGTGTGACTGCTGCTCATCCTGGTCCCGGAATAATAGGCTCTCTGCCAGGAAAGCCCAAGGCGGCCTCATAAAAGCATAGGCCTCTTTAATATTCCAAAAATGCTTTTATTTACTGTCAACGTGTTTTGAAAACCCTGCGCCCAGGACCTCTGAAGGGCGATTGCTTCGCTCCACCACGGGAAGCTAGGGTTGGAACTGCCGCATTCAAGGGCCAGCGGCCGTACCTCCGTTCGCGCGCATTGTGTAGTGAGCAGCGCCCCGCCCAAACACGTGGCCGCCCCGGGCACGTGGCAGAGCCTCCAGCTCCACCCCGCTTGCGTTGCACAGCCCCGCCTCATGATCACGTGGCTACCCACGGCTCCACCCAGGGCACGTGGCCCCGCTCTGCTCACGCGGCCACCCTCAGGCTCCACGGCCCCTCCTTGTCACGTGTCGCCCCCAGCCGCCGGCCCGCGCGCGGCTCCTCACGGCCACCGTAGAGGGCGTCGGGCGGGCGCAGGGACGGAAGCCGAGAGGCGCCGCCGACCGCGCCTGCGACAGCGTCAGCCCTGCGCGGAACGCCGGCCCATGGCGGCGGCGGCGATGGCGGAGCAGGAGGGGGCCCGCAACGGCGCCCGCAACCGCGGCGGCGTCCAGCGCGTGGAGGGCAAGCTGCGCGCCAGCGTCGAGAAGGGCGACTACTACGAGGCGCACCAGATGTACCGGACCCTCTTCTTCAGGTGGGCGCGGGCGGTGGCTTGCCGCCGAGGCCCCGCCCCCACCGCTCATTGGCCGCTCCGCGGCGCCCCGCGCCTCGATTGGTCTGCGCAGCTGCCTGTCCTGGCGGCCGGCGAGGGGGCGGCGGGCTCCGGGGTGCGCGGCGCGGCCTGCCTTACGCGGCCTCCCTTTCCTTTCCGTGGCCTTCGCTTTCCTTCTTCCCCTTCCCGAGCCCTACCTGTTCCTTCCTAACTTTCCTGTCCCGCTTCCCCGGTGTGCCTTTCCTACTTCGGTCTCCCTCTTCCCTGGCTTTCTCCTCTGGTCTTCTCTTCCCCTTCTCGGGCCTCCTTCTCAGGTCTCTTCCCTGGCCGCCTCCTTCCCTTTCCCTGCCCTTTTCCCCAGCCGCCTTCCCCTTCCCCTTTCTCAACCTCTCTTTCCTGGGCCCCACCTTTCTTTCCTGGCCTCCCCTTCTTTCCCAGCCTCTCCTTCATGGCCTCCTTTTCCCTGCTTCCCATACCCTCTCCATACTCCTTTTTCCCGGTTTTCTTCCCTTCTCACCTTCCTCCTCCCCTTCCTCCAACCTCTAGCTGGCCTCGCACCCTGTCCTTGTCACCCTGTTCCTTCCCATAGATTGTGTCTTAGAGCTGCTGCTCCTAGGCTCCAGAGCAGGCCTCTCAGGCAGCCCTTTCTGCAGGCAGTCATGATCAGCTATTGGTCAGGAGAACAGAGGCCCTGATCACCCGGAGTGTTGGGACAGTGACCACTTCCTGTTTTCGGGAGTCCCAGGTGTACAGTTCTCTGCGACTGGACTGTCCACTGGGCCTGGGGCATGTTTGTTGATATTCTTGGCTTCAGCTCGCCCTGTACTGTGGCTTTATTCCTAACTGCAGGGCAGGACTGCCCCTGTCCAGTAGTGAAGGATGTGGATCTGGCCTTGACACCTTTTAGCCTGCAGTTTCCTTTTAACACACTTCGCTTTTCAGAGCAGTTTTAGATTAATAGCAAAATTGAGTAGAAAGTGGTTTCTACTGCTCCGCGCCCCAGCTTCCCGCGGGCTAGAGCTGCCACAGTGGGGTGTTTTTCAGTTACTCTGCGTGTTCTCTGGACTGAACAAAGATACTGGTCTGTACAGTGGTTCCTCAGCCTAGTGTGTGCTGTTGGACCTGGGATCATCTTAAGTGCTCTCTGGGCCCTTTCTCTTACTCACATTTGGGGTGCATTCAATCTTGAACCATGTGCCCAGAGTGAGCCCCAGGCAAGCAAGCAACTGGGTGGATACAGTGGGAGAGGACACTTCATCCAGGCCAAGTTTGGGAGTCCCCACCCTGAGCCTTGCCCTGTGCTGGAGGAGAAGAGAGCCCTGCCTCTGTCGACCCACCTGCTTGCAGCCTGGGTGAGGCCCTGGCCCCTTGTTTTCAAAAAGATTTTTCCATTTGTTTCTATCCCGTGTGGCCAGGATTAGAGGCCTTGGGTTTAGTCGTTGACTCTAGGCTTAGGGAGAAATATTAGCCCCTCCTATGGTCTCACATGGCCTGAAGGACAATCCTGTTCTGGAATTTTCTGTGTACTAAACCCTGACACACTATAAACACAGGCCAGTCAGGTTGCATCTGGTTTAATAATTGTGCTATGAATTCCTTGCTTTTTTGAAATTTGTTGTTTAATTGCTTTAGGAAAAGACTTGCTTTTCCCTTTAATTGCAAGCTCTTTAATTTTACTGCTGGTAGAAATGAGACGTGCATGCTTGGTAGTCACAGTGGTAAGTGTAACAGTTGAACTGTGACTGCCTCTGTACTTCCAAGAACCCTGGGTTGTCACAGGCCCTTTAATCTGACTGTTGAAGGAATAGCCAAAAGCAGCAGGTGCTAGAGTTGACTGCTGCCATGTACACTGATGGCCAACTCCAGCCACACATCTGTGCACAGTTGAAGCACTTAGGATTCACCTTGACCTTTGCTGTTCTTGGGGATTTGTGTATAAATATTTGCCCAGTGACTAATCAGTAAAAGTGGATCTTCTTAAAAATAAGCACCATGTTCCTTGTTCTGAACCAACCTTGCTGTGACTAGGGAGTTGCCTAACTTAGCATTTATGTGGTGAGCCTGTTGGTCCAGGGTATATCTCACAGTGACACAAGGTGCCGACAGGTGAGCTCTGCATCCTTGCTGCCTCTGGACCACTTGTTTTAGGGCCGACCTGCGAAGTTAGTAAGGAACCTGCTAACAACGCTGAGGCAGTGTAGTGAATGCCATGCCCAGGGCCACTTCTTCTCTAGGGCCCTGGATGTGTTTCAGAGCCTCTTTGAGCCTTGGTCTCACTGAGTCACTCCATTAACCTCACCCAGGAGGCCCACGCAGGGAAGACTACAGGTATTTGGCTGTTGGAGTAGTCAATCCCCAAATTATGGGCTGGGGTTGTGGCTCAGTGGTAGAGCGCTTGCCTAGTATAAGTGAGGCACTAGATTTGATCCTCAGCACCACGTATAATAAATAAATAAAGATATTGTATCCATCTACAACTAAAAAGAAAAAAGAATCCCCAAACTTTTTTTTAAAGAAAGTACTCTTAGCACTTATTGACTAGTTTTGTTTTTTTAATCCCCAAATTATACTAGTTTTTCAATGTCTTTTTATCAGTAAATATGTGCTTGCACGTTTACATTTAAGTGTTTACGTTAAACCTTCATTTGGATGAACTTTGACATTTGAACTGACCCAGAATCCTGTCAGGAGCAAGCTGTCAGAAGTTTCTCCTCTGCCTTTGTGAGGCCTTACTCTCCTCCCCTACCCCACCCCGCCCCCAGGCATCCCCTTGTCTGCTTGGTCATTGCAGGTAAAATTGCATTTTCTGAATTCTATAGAAGTGGAATCATAGTGTGTACTTTTTTCTTTTTCTCTTTTTCTTCTGTGTGTGTGTGTGTGTGTGTGTGTGTGTGCGTGCACGCGCTCAATTTTCTGAATTTACTAAGCATAATTACTTTGAGACTGACCAGGGTTGTAGGTCATTTGTATTGCTTTATGGTATTCCCCTGTGGATGTCAACATACTGTTTTGATTCAGGTAGAGCAGAGCCTATATCAGTTGAAGGTGGAGGACAGGGAAGGAATGGGCAGCCTGATGGTGTCTGTCCCACAAATGTTGGATGGTTCACCTGGCTGCCTTGGTTCAGTTTCCTTCTATCTCAGCTCCCTGGGCCTCTTCAGACTCTGCCAGGTCAGAGGCGGAGTTAAGTTTTGCAGGCCTGTTGGATTATCAGCACCTGCAAAGTCAGAAAATCTGTGTCTTTGGGGATAGCTTTGCCAGAGTGGCCACAGTGCCACCTTCCTAGTCTCTGGGTCCTCACTGTGGCTGCAGTGTTTGCAGATTTGCTTTCAGGTGTGTTTGAGAGGCTGCTCCAGGAGGCTGTGACTTGCAGTGTATACTGCCTGTGTGGTTCCCGTCTTCCCTTGGCCTCTGCCCCCTTTCCCTCAAGGAAAGTGGGCCGTCCTGCTGCCATTTTCCTGAGACTTGTTTGGATTGCTAATTGTGGCCCATAGCCCTATGTTGCCTCTTAAATCACATAAATGTTGAAAAAGGAAATCCACAGCTCATTTCTGCATACACAGCCTCATGCAGGAGGCAGCTGCACCCTGGCAGTTGTGATGTTGGGTCTTGGAGCTTCTGGGCTGCCAGCAGGCACTGGCCATGCTTCCCTCAACTCTCCAGTGAGCTCTTGTGGGGCTGGGCAAATCATGAACTCCACCTGTCTTACTGACACCCACATATATTTATCACTAGTGTTAATGCTTGAATTTCCGTGTTCTGCTTTTTCAACTAGTAAGAGCAAAGTGAAGCAGTTCTTGCACAGATGCAGTGGTCTGTGGATAAGATGCTGCTGTCCATTTTTGGCTGACACCAACTTGGAGTGTTCGCCAGCAATGCCAAGTCCACCTCTGTGTGGGGATGGTGCAGTGCCCTTGGTCTTGGAATTTGTGTGATGTCAAGCATTGCTCAGTGTCCAGTGGGCAGGACTATGTGAAGTTGTTAGGCTCCTGGGAAGGCCAGCTGCTCCCGGCTCACCTGTGGCCTTGGGCGTCCCCCACCCTGCTCAGTCACCCAGACACAAAAACTACTCTCAGCTCCCAGCTGCAGTGGAGAAAGACACTCATTCTTAAGGTTGCCCAAGACTCATTTTTTACCATCTTTCCTTGTTGTGGCAAGGTGATTGCTGCAGGATGTGGGTGACAGTGGATGGTTCCAATGCTGGATGCACAGATCCTCAACTGTTACCTGGCCTTCTCTGCCCTCCGTGAGCTCGCAGTGCTTTGTAGGGAGGTGGCTACAAGTGCACAGGCTGCTTTCACCAGCAGCCCTTGAGGCAGATTCCCTTTTCCCAGGAACTTGGCTCAATTGCATCTCAGGGAACTATTGATCTGGATTTCCAAGAAGTCGTCTCTTGCTGGGCCTAAGAACTGAGTCTAGAAGGCTGTAGACCCGCAGTTACCATATGGTTGATGGGGTTCCGTGTCCCTGCAGATGGCAGTGCAAGGAAGGGTCTGGGTGCTGGAAGGTTTGTGGCTCCTCTGTGATCAGGGAACTACTGGTAGGGCCACCATAGTGTGACCACCCTTGGGAGTAATGCTGAGAAGACTGATCCATGTGGCCTGCAGGCTGACTGAGGCTTCCTTCTTAAGGAGTTGGCTTTGCCTACTGGCTCCACCCCCGACCAGCAAGGTGGGGTTTCTCCTGGGACCTGTCCCCTGAGGGCTGTGGTATGCTAGCCGGGGTTTGGCTGTGGGCCTTTTCTGTGGTTGATTGGATAGCAAACTGTGCGTCCCCACAACTCCTTTGTACTGGTCATGGTGAAATCACACTCCCAGACACGAGTTGGGTGTCACTGTCCTTTCCTCTCTGAGGCACCCTACTACTGCTTGAGGATCATGTGTAATTTGGTTTGTTTTTGAACATAGCTTTATCCCAGGGGACTTTGGCTCAGAGGTGCTGGGCTTGTTTTCTGATGGTAATAAGATGCTGATAGCAGGGAAGCAAGGTGTCCCAGCGTCAGCTGGGTGAGTGGCCCTAGGAAGCCAACTCCAGCCTTGTGCACTCCTGCAGTAGGGCTCAGGCTGTCTGTGTCTCTCCACACTGTCCAGGAGATAGACCTTCACCCTTTGTGTTGACAACATCATTCTGGCCACTCTGTCCTCCGTCCCCCTGTCCTGTACGATGAGGAACCAGCTCTTCGCAGTCTCCTGCGCTGTGTAGGGACCTGTACTCACCATGGGATGGGGATGCCTCCACAATGCAGCAGGGAGGGAGACCATGAAGCAGGCTTTGGAGGACACTGGCCTGTGGCTGAATCTGAGTCAGGGCAGTCACAGATGTCATTGTCCCCAGTAGACCCCGTCCTGGAGCCCCACTGCCCCTCAGCTTTCAGATGGATGACATCTGTCTTCCTGCTCCTTTGTGGAGCACCTGCACAGGCAGGCCTGCACCAAAGATGGAGTCAAGCCCTGCCTTCATTACTGGAAATCCTGAGCTGCCTTAGGGGCTGCTTTTCACCTCCTGCCTGTGAGCACAGGTGGGCCTGCTGTGCCCCTCCACTGGCAGCCTGACCTGTTGGGTGAGAAGCAGCTGGGCCAGGGATGCAGCTCCTGTGGGGAGGGCCTGCCCAGCAAAGTGTCTCTCATTCTTTGGGACTAGTCTAGTTTACATTCTCCACCAATGGTTGAACATAATTAGCATGAACGTCTGCACCCAGCTAGGTCAGGATGCAGTGTCTATAGGGTACACTCCTGGGCTCCCTGCTCACACGTTCCTTCTCTTTGCAGATACATGTCCCAAAGCAAACACGCAGAGGCCCGAGAGCTCATGTACTCAGGAGCATTGCTCTTCTTCAGTCACGGCCAGGTAAGCGGATTTGCCCCTTCCTGTGTGCTTTGCTGTGGTGGGAGGACCGAAATGAGAATGGCCAAAGAAAGCCCTGGTAGAAGGCATCAGGACATCCGTGGTTCTGGCTGCAAATGGAAGAAGGTCCTCTGTCCTTGGCTGCAGATGCTTTACACTCAGGGGCCTGTTCCTTTGGGCCATTCATGGCTGGTATCTCAAGTGCTGGATTTGTGGGTATTGGGGTGTTACACTACACATGTTTTGTTTTTAATTTTTAGGTGTAGATGGATACAGTACCTTTATTTTTTTTTTTATTTTTTTTTTAAATTTGAACATTTTATTGCTCCAATTTCTAGTAATCTATTAGATACCCAAATTTTTATTGAGGTATATTCCTTGATGGTATATTTATTTAAGTAAGATATATTGTAACTGGAGGACAAGAAAAAATTGTTTAGCTACATTAGAAACCTTTATTTTATTTATTTTTTTATGTGGTGCTGAGGATGGAACCCAGTGCCTCACATGTGCTAGGTGAGCACTCTGCCACAGCCCCAGCCCTGCAACATGTAATTTTGATCTAAACAGCTCTCTCCATTTTTTATTTGCTCCAGGGCTGGGAGCTTTGTGATTGGGCTGCATGACTGAGTGGTCTGCATGCAGGACAGGGGTCCTCAGTTCCTGTTGGTGCTGGTGTGTTCACGACTGCTGTCTGTAGAAGGACCACCAGCTGGTCTTGTCTGAACTGCTCTGAATGACTCAGGTCTGTTTCTAACTTTGTGAGTTTTGTTTATTTGTTTTCTAGCAAAACAGTGCTGCAGACTTGTCCATGCTAGTCTTGGAGTCCCTGGAGAAGGCAGACGTGGAGGTGGCCGATGACCTGCTGGGTGAGGACCCCTCTGTGTGGCCGGCTGCCCCATCGTTCTGATGTAGCACCTCCCTAGTTACTTCACCCCCTTCAGTGCCCGTGTGTCAATCTCTGGTGCTCTGGGGCGGATCTTGTTCTGGAGGTAGCTCCTGCTGAGTTGGAGTGGCCATGCCCACCCACCTGGCCTGCTCCAAGTGCTTGGGCACATAGCAGGACATACAGAGCATGACAAAGTCTTGCCCCTGCTGTGACAGTCAGAGAGGTTGGTGCCCTGTGACCAGAGACTAGCCTTGTTGTTCTGTCCTGTGAGGTGAGTGTGCAGTTGGTAAAGCCCTTCTGTGGTCTGCTGGAAGACTGGGGAGACCCCACTGCCTCTCCTGCTCTCATGGCTGGAGGAGGGAACACTCTGGACCCCCACCTGGTGCAAAAGCCCATCCCTGGCTTGCTTCAGGGCTAGCTCTTCACCACAGCCCACCCTTCCTAGCATGACCCAGGTAGGTCACAAAAATGAAAGGTTACTTGTCTGTGGCCCTTTGGGACATGCAGCAGTAGCAGACAGCCGTCAGTTGGAGTGACTCTGGATAGCTCTAGAGTCCATAGGACACACATGGGGGACACCCACCAACTTATCAGTGGCTTCTTTGCATTCTTTTGGAATTAAATAATTGTTTTTTGTTTTGTTTTGTTTTGTTTTTTTGTACCAGGAATTAAACCCAGGGGTACTTAACCACTGAGCCACATCCCCACCCCCTTTTTTTTTTTTCTTAAGACAGTCCCATTAAGTTGCTTAGTGCCTTGCTAAATTGCTGAGGTTGGCCCCAAACTTGGAATCCTCCTTCTTCAGCCTCCTGAGTTGCTGGGATTTCACGTGTGAACCACTGCACCCAGCTGGAGTTAATATGTTGGTTTTGCAAGATGCACAGCACAAAGAGCAGAGCAGTTTTTTGAGTTTAGTGGGTTTTTTGTTTAGTTTTGTTGTTCTGCAGATTAAACCCAGGAGCATTCTGCCACTGTACTATACCCCCAGACCCTTTTATTTTTTTATTTTGACACAGGTCTTAGCAATATTGTCTATGCTGGCCTCAAGCTGGCCTCAAACTTGTGATCCTTCTGCCTCAGTCTTCCACATCACTGAATTACAGTTGTGGCCACTGCCCAGTTCCCTGGTGTTCCTTGGGATGAGGGTCTGTTTGTGTTGTTTTCAGAAAATCTGGCTAAAGTATTTAGTCTGATGGATCCAAATTCTCCGGAGCGAGTGGCTTTTGTATCCAGAGCCCTGAAGTGGTCCAGTGGAGGGTCTGGGAAACTGGGCCATCCCCGGCTCCACCAGCTGCTGGCCCTCACCCTGTGGAAAGGTAGGCCTGGGGTCCTCCGCTGTTGAGGGGTAGGCAGCTCTGCAGCAGGGCTGGCCAGCTTGCCTCTCCCTGGCTGGACCAGACATTTCTGCCTGTACTGAGTTGCCCTGGGTGAGGCGACACTGCTCCAGGAGGAGCATCAGGACAGGAGTCTGCTCTGCCATCTTTGGCTCTAACCGCCAGCCCCTGCGGAGCATGCAGATCCTCGCTTAGACTGCTTGTCCTCCTGTTCTTCCTCCAGGAGCAGCCCCTCCATGGCCTCGTTCTCCGGTTCTTTTCTCAACAGTTCATTTTCTAATGAGATGTTTGTGGCCTTATTTGGCCCATGGGGTGGGATCATGGATGTTTTGCTTAGGGTGGTCAGTGTCTCTGCTCGGGGACTGGAAGAAAGCACTCAGTAAAGGTTTTCCATGACCTGAATGACACAGTTGCAGGGATGTGATAGTGGCGTTCCTGGGGACAGCTGGTATCTGGGGCCCTGGTGCTTCCACTCTTGGCCTGTGACTGTCAACAGGAGGGAAGGCTACATTGGCAGGCAGTGGAGACGGTAGGGTACAGAGCAGCTCTTCCTCTAAAGCCCTGGGGATTCTCAAAGATGGGAGAGAGTGGCCTCCAGGTAACACAGATTACTTTTGTGAGTGAGACCTCAGGCAGCAAGCACCTCCTGGGAACAGTTGCAGGCTAACCAGTGGCGCCGTCTTTGGATTGATGTTCGTGTCAACAACCTGGGTTGTACTCCGCCCTCTCGTCCACCTGGCTGACAAAGCCGGGTGCTTATCACGGGCCACGTCCTGTTGACAAAGGGATTGGCAGCCCCTGTCTACCAGACACTGGTAGCCTTGGCAGGAGGAGGGACCAGTGTTCTGGTATGTCAGGGACAGCCTTTCCCTGCTGAGAAGCAGAGTCTAGAGAACCACCTAGGAACAAGCCAGTGATAGTGACTTCCTCTGGGGATGGGGTGAGGTGCTTGTCCCTAGGTCATGGGGGTTCTGCAGTATACTCAGCACTTGCTGGGAGCTGGGAACTGGGAGCAGGACCAGCTCAGATGGGGCTGCTGTCCATCACAGCCCCACTGTGAACATTGTCACTGTGTGAACCAGAGTTGATTTCATGCTTGGGCTTAGGTATGCATTGTCTTCTTGTGTGGATGCCCAAATCCAAGAGGTTATTTTGGAGGGTGCTGGGGGACAAACGAGACAAGTAGAAAGAGACATGACTCCACATAAGTCTGACTGCCCTGAAGACAGCTCAGGGGACAGGGATCCAGTGTCAGTTCCTTTGAGGTAGGGGAAGAGATACTCTGTTACTCCCAGTTCAGAGGACGAGAAGGGCTCTTAGGATGGCATTGGGTCAGGGGTAGGAAGGGTGCTCTTATGGGTCCACCAGGGTAGTAAGCCCAGAGTGGGGTGTGGGTAGCAACAAGCAGGTGTGAGAATTGGGTGACCCAGCTAGGTCTGGTGGCACAAGCCTATAATCCCAGCAGCTTGGGAGGCTGAGGCAGGAGGATCATGAGTTCAAAGTCAGCCTCAGCAATTTAATGAGGCCCTAAGCAACTTAGTGACACCCTGTCTCTCAAAATAAAAAATAAAAGGCTGGGGATGTTGCTCAGGTGTTGAGCACCCCTGGGTTCAACCCCTGTTACCTAAACAAACAAACAAAAAAGAATTGGGTAACCCACAGGGTCCTTTGTGGTATCGGGGATCTATGGGAGAGAAGAGCTCAAGGCACTGTTTTGGAGGAACTCATTGTTAGGATTTTTTTTAGGTTCTTACATGGTTTTTTAAGTTGCTTGTGTTTGGTGGTGTTTTGTTTTTTATACTGGGGATCAAACCCGGGGGTGCCTAACCACTGATCCACATCCCTAGCTCTTTTTATTTATTTTGAGACAGGGTCTCATTAAGTTGTTGAGGCTGGCCTCGAACTTGGGATCCTCCTGCCACAGCCTCCTGAGTCACTGGAATTACAGGTGTGCGCCACTGTGCCCATTTTAAGTTGCTTGTTTTTAAAAGAAAAGCAGTGGGTTGGCAGTCTTCACAGTGCATACCCAGACACATCCATCAATCAGGCACCTTCAAGTAATCAGGTGGATCAAATATTAGTCATTTTTTTGTCCTGCCTCATGTGCATTTATGTTGTGGGGAGCATCTTCACACAACTTGGAGAATTGAGGTCTTGCTGGGGCAACCTTCTGCTCTTCAGCTCTCTGGCATTTGTTACTTGAACACAAGGAAGTTGGGGGTGTTGGTGTAAGCAGTCCTGTTACGGTCAGATGAATCTTTTCACCAGTTTTCACACGGTTGTAGTGCGTTGGGGTGTGCACATGGAACACAGTTGGGGACCAGGGAAGGTGGAGCCTTCAGCAGTCTCTGTGACATGTCTGTCTGCCTTTTTTTCTTTTCCCTTTGAAGAACAAAACTACTGCGAATCTCGGTATCACTTCCTGCACTCCACTGACGGTGAGGGCTGCGCTAACATGCTTGTGGAGTACTCCACCGCCCGGGGATTTCGCAGTGAGGTGGACATGTTCGTGGCCCAGGCAGTGCTACAGTAGGTATTCGGTGTCGCTTTGTGGTGTCTGCACCTGCGTTGCCTCCCGGGCTTCCAGAGATGGCCTTGAGTGGGCCACAGTGTCCCCTGGCTGCAGCATGCTGGAGGGGGAGAGTGTTGGTTCACTAGAGCTGACCACAGAGCTCACTTGTCACTCACTCCTGATCACTGCCCACAGTGGATGTCAAGGTGTCATAAATGTTGAGAAGCAGGAGCTCTCTTTCAAGGGCTGTCTTCACAGCTCTTCCCTTGGTCTCCATCCTTTCAGCATGTGGACAGGCTCCTCCACTGCCTCAGCAGCCCTTTGTCAGGGGGGTTTGTAGTCTGCTCTGGCCAGACCTGCCTGTCCCATGGCTGGTCTTTTTTATTTATTTAAATTTTTTTTATTTTTTTAATATTTTATTTTTACATATATATATTCTAATTAGTTATACATTACAGTACAAAGCATTTGACCCATCATACATAAATGGTGAATTTCTCCTTTGTCATGATGTAGAGGTACACAGGTCATGTAATCATATATGCACACAGGGCAATAATGTTCGATTCGTTTTTTTTTTTTTTTTTTTTTTTTGGGGGGGGTGCTGGGGATTGAACCCAGGGCCTTGTGCTTACAAGGCAAGCACCGTACTGACTGAGCTATCTCCCCAGCCCCATGTTCGATTCTTTCTACTGTCATTTCTACCCCCAATCCACCTCCCTTTCCTTCTCTCCCCTGTTTAGTCCAAAATACCTCAATTCTCCCCCAAACCCTTATTGTGAATTAGCATCCACATATCAGAGAAAACATTCAGCTTTTGGTTCTTTGGAATTGGCTTATTTCACTTAGCATGATACTCTCCAGTTCCATCCATTTACTGGCAAATGCCATAATCTCATTCTTTAAAGCTGAGTAATATTCCATTGTGTGTGCATGTGTGTGTGTGTATCTCACAGTTTATCCATTCATCTGTTGAAGAGCACCTAGGCTGGTTCCATAGTTTAGCTACCCCACAGCTAATCTTGAAAGTATTTAAACATGTTTAAGAGCTGACAAAGCCTCCTGGCTGCTCACCGGTGACACAGGACACATCAGCCAGTGCCTGCCCCTTCCGACTCTTCCTCTCCCTGTGATCAAGTTCAACTGCATCTCCACACAGGTGGTGTCAGGTAGAGTCACAGAGGCCTACAGATGCTTTAACATCATCCATAGCTGCAAAGCCCTGCCACGCACTTGTCATTATTGACATCTGTGACTTTAAAAACGAGTTGTTCAGACTAAGACTCCCCGACCCAGCTTGGCCATGCACAGTGCAGTTTCTTCTCTGGGCTGGGCTTGGCACTGCCTCATGGCCTCTAAGCTCTTTCTCCTTGACCTCTGGAGCTGCTGAGGGAAGTCCTCCCTGAGCGAAATCCAGGCCTGTCCAGCACCCCATGAAGCATCAAGCTGTAGCCACTTGTGCTCCAGCCCCTGCACATGCTCCAATGCATAGGTGCAAAGAGGCCATGCTTCAATGGGTTCAGCAGATGTGGGCTCAGGTTCTGGCCCCATTTCTTAGCCTGTTGACTTTCAGCAGCTGCGTCCCCTTCCCAGCCTTAACGTTCATCCCCCAGAAGGTGTAAAAACCCATGGCATTGGTGTACACATGAGGGATGGCCCAGGATGCAGTCCTGCTGGGCCCTTGAACACAGCTGTGGTGCCCCCTCAGGATCCCATAAAGCTGTGTCCTGTGCGGGTGCTGGTGTGGACCAGGACAGCAGCCTAAGGGGTTCAGGTCCTCCTAAGCATCTGTAGAAACAAGCCTTCCTGTAGTATTTCCACCCACCAGGGTGTTCTTATTTCCAGGTTTCTCTGTTTAAAAAACAAAAACAGTGCATTGGTGGTCTTCACAACATACACGCAGAAGCACCCATCAATCGAGGATGGGCCGCCATTCGTTCAGCCCCTGCTCAATTTCATCTGGTTTCTGCTGTTGGCCCTGGACGGGTAAGTCTGTCTGCTGGTGTGTGCTGGGTGAGCCTGCGCAGGTGCCATGCATACTTCTGTCACTGGGAACACATTTCTGGTTCTCATTGCAGCGGCAAGCTGGCCGTGTTCACGGTGCTGTGTGAGCAGTATCAGCCATCCCTCCGGAGGGACCCAATGTACAACGAGGTGAGGACTCTTCACTGTCAGGTCGAGGCAGCCACTGAGAGGAGGGAGCCTTAGTATATGGGTGGCTCCTGGGGGCCCCGAGGGCTGGGGCGTCTCTGCCTTGCCTACAACCTCAGTGACCCAGTGCTCTGCCTCTTGCAGTACCTCGACAGGATAGGTCAGCTGTTCTTTGGCGTGCCGCCCAAGCAGACTTCGTCCTATGGAGGCTTGCTAGGTAAGCTCTGCTGGCCTGCAGTGGGCTCCTTATCGGCTCCCCTACTGGAACCTGTGGAATCCTTGGCACATTCCCACAGTTGAGTTGTGAATGCCCATCTGCAGGGAACCCTCTCCAAGGGCTGCTGTTGAAGGTACCTTCTAACCTGCCATTGAAAGTCTGGCTGTCTGTGTGCAGGCTGGCCAGACTTCTGAGTGTCTCCCTCCCCCCCATGGGGCAAGGCAGTGCAGTGCTCTGTGAAAGCCTGATTTATATCTTGATACTTTAAATGTTTTAATTGTGTTGTTTGAGTAGTGAACCACATTTCCCAGGGTTCAGAAGTACAGAGCGCCCACATCCCAGCAGCTCCCTGCCTGGTCTCCTTGCAGCACAGTCCTACCATTTCACTCCTGGCAGAGGCAGCTCTGCAGGTGCCAGGGCATACAACTGCTGCCCCTCACCTAGCAGGTGGCTCCAGGCTGTACCTGTAGGCCGCACTGCACGTACTCTTGCCAAAGCATGTAAGAGGATGATTAGGCTCTGCATGCACATAGCTGTGTTGGCAGCATTCTTAAGTGATGACTATGTGACTGTCACGCCACGTGTGCTGGCCAGTACGCATCTGTGGCTCAGGTGGAGACGGCCAAACTCCTCTAGGGCAGGGGCTTCCTTGTGAGACCCTCTTAACGTTTGCTCCCACTTTGTTACACATAAGCTCTTCTTTGTCCTTTTGGCTCTCATCTCTCTGGAGTTTAGCTTTTCCTTTTCCTTCTGGCCTTCAGCTGTGGAAAGGAGACTTTATTGAGGCCCTGTTGTCCATGCTGGGTCCCTGTGGCATTTCACCACCCTGCCGTCCCTAAGCCCCATCAGTGTCCTGGGTGAAGAGGTGGCATGTCACCTGCACCTGTCTCAGCTTGGGAGCACAGTGTGGTTCTTCATGTCCTTCAGGCTCTGCTTCTGCTCACTCCTGGCTCTCCATACTTGACTGTCCCCAGCCGAGAGGTCAGCATGCACTAGTGTCGAGGTGAAGCTGGAGGTTCAAGGAGTCTGTGTCTTAGGCTGGTTGTGGCACTGCTGAACTCTGGTTTGCACTGCTCCCTCATGAGGTGGAGGGGACTTTTCAGACTTAGACGTGGCGTGTGTTGGCAGTGATGGCATGCACAGGTGACAACAGGGAATAGCCCTTGAGGCTCTGCTTTTGTTTCCAGGGTGCAGTGTGTGGCCATTGCATAGCTTTCTCCCCAGCTGGAAACAGTCTTCCTGTGACCTCAGGGGGACTTGGTGTTCCCTGTTGGTGAATGCTTAGGGTCTTTTTTTCCCATCACATTTCACACACAGGCCTGAGCCTGTCTCTGAGCATCAGCACTGCGTCCTTGAGGAGCCCTCCTGGGCACAAGCTCATGAGGCTCTGCTTATCCCAGCAGCATACTGGAGGCCTGGCACGGCCAAGGGTTTCTGGGGCAGGGCCAGCAGCTACCCCGCACCTGTGCCACTGTGGCTACAGTGTCTCTCCTTCCAGGGAACTTGCTGAGCAGCCTCATGGGCTCCTCGGAGCAGGAGGAGGGGGAGGAAAGCCAGGACGACAGCAGCCCCATCGAGCTGGACTGAGCTGCCGGCCTGCACAGAGACACCCACGGTCGGCACCACCGGACAGTTTCAGGAGCCAGGCCCAGAACGCGGCTCCTCACACCCAGCGGGCTCCTGGTCTGTGGTTGGCGGGGCCGCCTATGTGGCGTCTGTCCCTATTTATGTAAGGTGGCTGAGGGCTGCATGGTCCGCCTGTTACTGCGTGGCCAGGACTCAAGACTGAGGCCCAGGCTTCTGTGGGCGACCCGTGTCCCTTCAGCTCAATCACAATAAAGCGCAGGCCTTGCTGCGGCGTCCCTCTGCCGTCCTTGTCTCTGGTTCCTTGGGGTGGGCTGCGGGATGACAGGCAGCCTATCGTCAGTGACTAGACAAGTTGCACCCAACGTCCCCGCTTCGGGTGTCCAGCACAGCCTGTGACGTGCAGAGGAGGCAGTGGCCACCAAGACAGGAAATGAGCCAGCCTCCTGAGGTCTTGTAAACATGCGCGAGTTTCTTGTTTATCTTACTTTGTTTTGAACACGGGGTCGTTTTGCAATCATGGTGTACTTGCCCCCTTCACAGGTGGGATGGGTGAGCTGTGGGGTCATCCTTGGGCTCCTTGCAGATTGGGCAGCAGCTGGCCAGACTGATGCCTGCATCATCCTCGGCCGTAGCTATGGGCTCAGTGGTGCCCTGGCATGGCCAGCAAAGCTCCTCTGTGCAAGTCCTGAGCCACAGCCCTGCTGGTCTCTGCAGGCACCATGCTGCCTCTCCAGAAATGCCCCTTAAAGAGGGGTACTGTAGAACTTTCCACGTCCTTCATGATGCAGTATTTATTTTTATTGGGTGATGGATTTCTTTGACCTAATGTTTCAGGTTTTAACCAAATAACCAGTCCAGGAATGAGCAAATCTGTCCTTTATCACTTATAATATTCCACATGTTACCAGTATAATTATAAAGGGAAACACTTTATTTTTTCACGATTAAGAGTTGTAGATTAATACACAGCGATCCTGCATGGGAAGGAGGGAGATGTACGTTATTTACTGTAAAAATGGAATTTAAAGGAAGGCTTGTGTCAACTGTTGAGTATAAATAAATCCTTTATACTGGGCTTCGCAGCACTGGTCCTTTCTGAATGAGCTCTGGGGGCTGGTCATGGGGCTTGCTGTGGGGTCTTGGCATCCAGCCCCGCACCTGTTGGTGTAGGGCCCCAGGTGGGGTGGAGTGGGGGTCCACTGTGGCCCTCTGCTGCTCCTGGCCCTACCCTGCCCTGGGTTGTCCAGAGCCTTTTTGGCTCCTTGTGTCTGAGCCAGGCCTTGTGAACCCCTGGGAGGAAGCGTGTGCAGTCCGAGAGCTTGCCTGCGCTAGTCCAGGTTGCCTGTATGTAGATGGAGTGGCCAGTATCCGCAGAGTGTCAAAATTCATCAGCTGTGATCGTGGAAATAAATGCATGTGTAGTTTTATCGAAGTCAGGTGCACCAGGTGTGGGCACCACAGCTTCCGTGAGCAGGCCTGTGGTCTTCAGGGAAGTGGACTGTGCTGTCACATGGTAGCCATTGCTACAGGTACTGGGAGGGAGACGCCAGGGGTTGTCAGTAGGGGTGATGTTGAAGGAGTCCCAGAGGGTCGGGGAAGGAAGTGACAAAGTTGGCAGGGCCCAGGTGGAATCACCCCAGTTCTGCTGGGTTACATGAAACCACAAATGAGATCCTATGTGATTGATGTATTTGGAAACAGTTTGAGCACAATTCAGATTTTGTTTATGTGCAGTTTTGCTCAGGATTCACACTAGGTGAATGCAGAGAAAGCAGCTGTCCAGAGCCAGGTGGGGATGGCCATGGTATGTCCCCAAGCACACCTTTGCCGTGCCACCAACCTCCCATCATGCCACAGACCTCAGGACCATCCAAAGTAATGTGCTCTGCTTACTGTGGCATTTACTGTGTGCTTTTGACACTCTGGTCCGTAAGATGGCACCATCCCTACAGTCCTAGTTCAGGCTTAGCTGTGCCAGCCAGGGCACCCAGCTGAGGCAGCAGCCCAGACACCCAGTGTCCAGGCAGCTCTCTGTCCCTACCAAGAGTCAGCCTGTGGAACCCGTGACTGTCCTTCAATGACTGCAGACTTCCTACCTTGTTTGGAAAACTTTCCCCCCTAACTGTAAGGGTGCACACATTCATGCGCTCATATGAATTTGTACTTGGGCAAACACACAGCTTGTGCCATGTGCCCATGGTGGAAGAAGTGTCAAGATCAGCCCATGAAGGCTGTGGGCAGAGCTGGACCTGCTGTGGTAAAAGCAGGGCTCTGTGTTCTCTTTTCTGACCCAGGACCAGTGCTGTGGTCTCTGGGACTCGAGTCTCCACATCCGAGAACCCAGGTGTCTGTAGAAGCTGCAGCTCTGCAGGGCCGTGAGCACCGACCCAGCCTCTTCTGGTGGGATGAAGGAGGGAGGGGACTCCAGGCAGAGTGGCTCTGCCTCCGCAGGGCCTCAGTTTCCTCATTTAGAAGTGGGAGGCATGGGGGTGGATGGAGCCCAGGCTGGGTGCAGGGCAGCTCAGGCCATGGTGGGTCTTGACAGAGGTCCCTGCAGGCAAGTTGAAGGGGGCTGGGCCCTGGAGGACCTGCTGGGAAAGGGGCATCCCAGGGCCTCTGCTGCAGGCCCAGACCTAGCCTGGGGCAGGTGTGTGTGCAGAGGTGTTCAGGAAGGGGCACCCAGGAAGACCCTGGGAACTGGGCCTCAGTGAGCCCAGGGTGGGGCCGTCAGCCTTTTCTGGGACCTGGCTCCCCACAAGTGGATGTGCCAGCTCAGACTGGGGCTGGAGTCAAACAGGCCGACGCCCTCAGGTCATTGCAGGGAGTCTTCCTTGTCTGCCCAGGTGGAGGAGGGGTTCCCAGCTCAGCCCCCTCCCATCCCAGCCTTGAACACATAGATGGGACCACACCAGAGCCACACTTTATTCCAGGATGTGACATGGGGCAGCAGGGTGCCCGGCCTTAGGAACCCTCCCCCATCTCCTCCAGGGCGTGACTCTGCTAGAAAGGGCTAGAGCCACCCAGGTCACCCCTAGGTGCATCTACCACCAAAGAGCTCCACCCAGCCCGTCCAGCTGGCTGGGACCTGCCCTGCAGGGATCCCATGGAAAGGGAGCCCAGCTGTCCTGGACGGCCAGAGTGCAGCACGTGAGGGAGACCAGGTGTGAAATAAATACGAAGTGGCTTTAACTACTGGCCTGCCAGCAGCAAGCAGGGGCCCAGGGGCAGAGGTGGTACAGGGTCACCCCTGCCTCTGGGGCCTCTTGGTGGCTCTAGCCATCATCCTTAAAGGTCAGGGCCGGTGGGCATGGATCACTGGTCAAGGCTGAGCACCAAGCTGGGCACAGATGCCCACGAGCAGATGGTGTGGCTAGGTCCCCATCATGGCACCTGGCAGCCCCCGGGTGAACCCCTCCTGCCTTCTGCCCGAACCCAGGGCCCCAGCTGGTGGGGGGGCCAGGATCTGCACACACCATTCCCCTGGAAAACTGCTCCTGAGGACAGGGCCACGTTCTCTGCTGGCCCCAGACCCGTGGCGGACACACAGCAGATACCCAATAAATACTGGTCACGACGAGGGAAGGGAGGGAGGCATGCGGCAGGTCCCAGAGTCCCCAGGGGCCTAGCCAGCTCACTGCTGTCCACAGCCACCCAGCACAGGTCCCACTTTGGAGGCCTAAATGTCCCTTCATGTTGGGCAGGTATCCAGGAGTTCATGGGGGATGCCCCTGAGCTGGGAGACCCTGCAGGGCCCTCAGGAGAAGTGTCCGGGAGCAGGGAGGGGAGCAGGTCAGCCGGGTGTGGTCAGCAGCAGCATGGCTGGGCTGGGCCAGGCAGATTGGCCTGTGACGAGGTTCCAGAAGCGCCTCCTAGTGGTTAAAGCTCAGGCTCCACCCAGCTGAGCCCAGGGCTGCCCCGGAGAAGGCCTCCAAGTCCAGCTGCCTCCTTGCCAGCACGTCACGAGTCCAGTGTCCTTAGGCCTCTGGATGAACCATCTCTCGCTAGGGTTTATGCTTGAAGTGGGCTTCCACTGGAGATGGGACAGACACAGGCTGGTCAAGCCGGTCAGCTCAGCCCCAGCCTTCCCCACGACCCACCTGGGGCTTCCGTCCAGCCAGAGGCCACCCCACAGACTGTGGACACAGGGCCTAGGGCCTCACCTCAGTGGCCAGCCCTCACCTGCATACTCCTGGGGTAACATGGGCCTGTCCACCACCTTCTGGAAGGCCTCCACCCACTCCCTCCGGTCCGACTCCGTCTCACAGGTGAACAAGAACTTGCGGTCAGGTGTAACGATGGTGATGCCATGCAGCCAGTGGTGGCCTTGGGTGGACGGTGGGAGTCCCTCCAGCACTGTGTAGCCGCTCTCCTTGCTGCCAATGAAGACCTCCCCTCTGGCAAAGGCGTCCTACGATGGGGACCAAGCTGGAGCTGGCCACCCTCCCTGCCCCTGATCCCCACCTGGGCAGCTGGGGGCCCTCGGCAGCTCTTCCCAGGATGCATCAAGTCCAAGCTCCACTATACCCAGAACTGGCAGAACTGGATGAGGCTGAGGCCAAGGACCCTGGGAACCATCCCCATCAACACAGCCACTGACCATTCTGGGAAGCAGCCAGTCAGCTGGTTCTGTGGGTGACTGCCAGCTGGACCCTCCTTACCAGGGGGTCTTTGAAGTACATGAGCCTTCGGTCATCCATGGTGAACCAGCGCTTCCGGAAGCCTTCTGTTTGCTGTGGGTCATGGAAGACTGTGACCAGCAGGCCAGCCCCACTAGGTCCCTGCCCTGGCTGATCACAGCTCACCCTGGGGGCCAGGGTCATTTACTGGTTCCCTCATGTGTCCCCGGCTGGGCCCTGCTCTGCCCACCAACCAGAGTCACGAAGTCTTGGCAAGTGCTCATCTTTCCCCGGCCCCCATACCTACTCTTCACTGAGCATTTGTCCCACCTCTGGGACCACCTTAGTCCCCCACCCCCAGGCAGCAGGGAATGGCAGCAGGGGGCCTGGCCCATGCCCATGGGGGTGCACAGGTCCCTGTTAAGGGGCCAGAGGGCTGAGGCTGACCCAGAGCTCAAGCACCCAAAGCTGGGTTGGCTGGAACTCCCACCCGGCATAGGCAAGGGGCTGAGAGGATCAACCCAAAGCCCAGGGCCATCTGGGATGCAGGCCCTGATACAGGACTCGGGAGGCACCTGGATGGTCGTGCCTCGCTGTGCCCTGTGCCAGGTCCCTGCCCCCTCCCCCCCAGGCGACAGGGAGAAGCAGGAAAGCAGCACCCCCTGCAGACACACCTTGGGCCCTGTTTTCTCCATGTAGCCTTCCTTCAGGTAGTTTCTGGAGAGCTTCGGCACCAGCTAGGGCAGAAACGTGGGTCAGGCACCAGGGTCCAGCCCCGTGCACCTGCAGTGAAGGTCTCCCCCGCTCTCCCTGTCTCTTCCTCTCCTCCTCCCCTGCCCCTCTGTCCACACTGAGCTCAAGTTCCCCAGGGAGCTGTGGTCACTTTGGGGCTGACCAGTCTTCAGTAGGGCCTTTCTGGGGGGCCCCGAGCAAGCCCCTGGTCAGTCCTGTGACCCACGGGGGGAGCCCAAAGCCATCCCAGACTAGGGGGTATGAGGGCTGAGATGTCCACCTCTAGGTGTCCCCCAACCCATGGGGCAGCCACTCACATCTGCATCACTGGCCCCTGGGAAGGCCACCTGCAAGTAGTGGAAGCGGGCAGCTCGCAGTGCGTTGAACCAGTCCACGATCTCCTGGGGGCCAAAGGCGGTGTGAGCTGCAGCCCTGGTCCTCCCGCCTCCCCCAAGCCCACCAGACACACCCTTCCCTCTGCTCACGCTCCGCAGGCGCCTGGCAGCCTCACTGTGGGAACAGGCTGGGCCCCCACTTGGGACACCTTCCCCCGGTGTGTGCTGGTGCCCAGCCGTCAGCTGCTCAGGATGCAGGGGCTCTCACCCCACCACGCCCCTCGGGCCCTGAGGCCAGGGCTCCCCAGGGCCGCCACCTTCTAAATCCCATGGTCCTGCAAGGCCACTACCACGCTGGCTTGGGAGCCACCTGCGCTGTCTCACCCCACCCCTTTAGGCCCCACCTGCCCCACGTCACCCCTCACCTGCCCTCCACCCATCCCCTCTGTGGAGCCGTGCTGAAGACCCGCTTCACACCACACTGCCCACTACCCCACTCCATGGCTCACACCCTGACGTCAGTGCTGCCCATTCCAAGCCTGGTGCTGGCCACCTCAGTACTCAGGGCACTGCCCATGCCAACCCTTCAGGAACCCCAGCACCACAGGTCTGGCCTGGCCTGCCCTGCAGCCTCCGCTAACCCGCACTGCCTGGCCCAACGCAAACCAGGTCCAGCCGCCATCACGCGGTTTCTCGCACACGGCGGAAGGACCCCAGGTCCAGCACTCCGCAAGGCCAGGCGCCCACTCTCGTGCCTCCCTGGCCCGTCCTCTCGCCCCAGGGCCTTCACAACCACTTCCTCTCCCGAAGCATTGTCCCCACATTTGCTCCAGGGCGGATCCTGCCTGGGCCCGGCACAGCTGGGATTCTGGTCCTTCTGGGGCGTCTGCACACTCTCTGCCCCACAGACTGCCCAAGGGCAAGGCAGACCAGGCTAACTCATCCTCTCTGCCCCCACACGGGACACAGCACAGAGCAGACACCACAGCTGTCCCTGGAGGGTGGGACACTAGGGTCCCAGAAGACTCACTGAGGAAAAGTCCCTCTTGTCCCCTGGCAGCAGCCCCAGAGGAAAGTGAAGTCAGAGACCCCTAGATAAAGCCATCCCCTCACCCCTTGAGCCAGGCTTCCTCCACCGTCTGCTGACACTGCCCAGCCTTGAGATGCAGAGGACAGACAGACAGACCAACAAGGGCGCAGGGACCTAGGCAGGGAGGGGGAGCTGGGCTGCAGCCTGCATGTTGCCCACCCCGGGGCCTGCCTGGGAGTTGGGCGACCCTAGGTTGGGGGCAGGAGCACTGGTTGAAAGACCTTCCCCAAGACAGAGGTTTGTCCTGGGGGTGCGGAGGGTGGGTGAAGGACCCGGAAGGCACGGTGTGTGTCCGCACTCAGCACCGACCCCCTCCTCGCCCCGGGAAGGGACCTTTGCTGGGGCACCTGAAAGACAGCAAATCGCACACACACAGGAGACAGTGACTTGGAAGAATCAAAGCAAATGAGAGCTCGTGGATTTGCACTGATCATCAGAGATGAGGTGAGGCAATCTTGAATCAAGGGTTGGAGAGAAACATCCCAGGAACCCAAGGAGTCAACCATCTGAGAGAAGTGAGCCCCTGACACAGCTGGAAGACAAGTTGGAGAAATTCTCCAGACAATTAAAAAAAATAATAATAAATCAGAGCATAAACTCTGGATGACAGGGCTTTTGGAAAAGAATGGAAGGAGAAAATTATTAAAGACATAATTCAAGGAAATGCTCCCTGGATTGAAAGGGCCAGCACAACCAAGGGGGACAGGCCCAGGAGGAGGCATGTCACCAGAAACCATGAAAAGCCTGGGATGATGGTGGGCAGAAAAATCAGCATGCAAGCTTTCAGAATTAGGAAGAAATCCTCCAACCTAGAATTGCCGAGCTAGCCAGGCTACATCCAGTGGAAGGCAGAATTCCCAGTGTGCCAGATGTTGGCACTTTCTCAGGAAGCTACTTAAGGGTGTGCTCCACCAGGAGGAGGGCGGAAACCAGAGCGAACTGGGGTCCAGGAGGAAGAAGGATGAGGTGAGACGGATCAGCAGGAGGCCTGGTGCCTAACCATCCCAGCCAACCAGCCAACCACGGAAGCACACGTGTCTACCCTGGGGAAACAAGACGGCGGGCAGGCGGGAAGAGTGTCACAGCTGCTCAGGCCCAATGGCATGTTCAAGAGGTCAGGGTGGTGTGAGCAGACTGCATGAGAATCAGGAGGGGATCTGCAGGCACCGGTGACCCCTCCCCAGCTGGAGTCTCCAGAAAGTGCAGAGAGCGGCAGATCTGGCAGCCACCTGAACATGGTGTCTACAGACCAGAGGGCCTTCCCAGAGGGTCTTCCCAGAGGACCTGCCAGAGCAAACTGAAAGGAGGCACCTCGGGAGAGGGAGAGCCTCAAACACCCATCCCCAAGCCCCGCAGAACACTTAAAATGGGCACTGCGGTGAAAATAGAAATGAACACCAGAATGAGGAGTGCGGGGTTCACCACTGAGACCCCGCAGTCTGGTCCAGGGACGAAAGGACAGGTTCCAGGGAGTTCTGCCTGTGGGGCCTGCCACACCCCTCCAGAGATGCCAGGTGGGGACGGAGTACTGGCCTCCCCCTGCAGGGCCTGTGGGAGCTCAGGAGACCGGCCAGAGCCAGAGCCAGAGCGGCCTCTGCTCTGCCACATGGTGCCCAGGCCAGGATCCCCACTGGGCACCAGGGGCAGGTGATGGATACTGCTGGCTGAGCAGGAGACCCCTGCAGGGGGCAGGCTCAGCCCTCCCCAGACAGTAAGGGTCACCTGGGTGACCCACACCCAGCCCCCACCACCCAGCCCACAAGCCCCACCTTCCCATCCTCATGATAGATGAAGATGTTGCGGGTGCTGTTGTCCTTCAGGTAGGTGACCTGCAGGCCGTGGGGGTGGCCAATCTTGGCCGGCTGGAAGGTGGCATTCAGGTGCTCAATCTTCATGACAGCCTTGGGCTCCTTGGCCTGCAGAATGAGACTGGGTCTAAGCTCAGCTAGAAGGAAGGAGAGATTGGGCTGTGTATGGATGCTGGTGGCACACCTCTGTGCTGTGTGACCGTGGGCAAGTTACTGAACCTTTCTGAGCCTATAAGTCACAGTTAACAATATCTCCCTCCCTGGGCATGAGGAATAAATGCCACTCTGCAGTGGGCACACAGTATCAGACCCCCTCCCATCTGGATTGTCCCCTGGCTGGCTCAGACTCTGATCCCTTCCTCCCTTTGCACTGGGCCATGCAGCCATAGTGGTGCGCTCTGGCGGGGTCAGCCAGGCAGTGGGCAGGGCGCTGTGCCCTCCCTGCACCTGGGCCGCAGGCCCTGTGCTCTCCTAGGCAACACCCTCCAGAGGCCCTTGGGGTGTGTCCTTGTGGGGGTGTGTCCTTGGGTTGTATCCTCCAGGTGTGTCCCTTGGAACTGTGGCCTCATGAGGGTTAGGGGCGTGCCCCTTGGAACTGGCCTCCTGGGGGGGTGACCCATGGCCGGGGGGGCCCCCCTCATGGGAGGTCTTCTCATGGCCATGGTTCCTGGGAACTGCATGAGGGAGGCTGAGCTCCTGTCCAGGGGCTGAAAGTCTGACATTGCGGGACCCCAGGTGGGAGCTGGGCTGCCTCTGGATGGGCACCCGCCCTGGCCCTTGCGCCCCGCTCACGTCATTCTTGTTGAAATACTTCAGGGCCCCCTCTCGTTCCGTCAGCACAAACTTCCGGCTTAAAAACTGCCCGTTGTCCCGGCCACGCTTCCAGAGAAAGCCCTCGCGGTACCCTGGGGGTAGAGAGGAGATCCCGGGTCAGCAGGTCAGCGCGAACCAGGCCCTGACCAGAGAGATCCCAGCCTGCAAGGGGACGAGGGACTGGGACTTTAGCCAGCTGGCCTTGTACCTCTCTCCAGGGACTCTCTGCCACCTTTGTGGGCTGGGCAGGAGCCATGACGGGAGGCAGCAGGGCTGGGTCTGTCCTTCCCTCCCTGACGTTGGCCCCCCGACTGCCAAGAAGCCACAGGTGCACCCCTCTCCCTCCCCACCAGCACATAGGCTGCACCTACTGCCCTTTGGGAGGCCCAGCTGGACCTGTCGCCCAGGTGCACGCCCACGTGACCACCTGTGCTGGCAGTGGAGGCCCCAGTGTCTACTTGTCTCCCCACACAAAGTTGACTGAAGGACCTGCAGGCATGGTTGCGGACCCATGGGATGGGAGGTATCCTGGGTGGCCAGGTGGAACGTGGTCACCACAGGGAGGCCAGGAGGGAAATGAGATGGAAGAGTTGGAGTGACGCCCAGCCATGTCTGGGCACCACGGAGCACCCAGGACCAGCACCCCGCACACCTGCTCTAGCTGCCGGAGCATCACTTTGGAGTTCAGAACTTAAGAGAATACACGTGGGTGGTTTTTGGTCACTGAGTAAATGACTCATGCACCATCCAACTCCAAAGCATCTGTCCCCCCCACCACTTGGCTTCACTTTTCATCATTCCCATCCACCCACCCGCCGATCCACCCCTCCACTCCTCCACCCACACACCCATCCACCCATCCATCCATCCATTCACCCACTGCACCCATCCCACTCTCCATCCCCCTACCCTCCCATCCATCCACCCATCCATCTGGAATTCATGGAATCAGGTAGCCAGCTGCTTCCCCTCCCTGGGATGTTTTTGGAGCTATAACTGAGCTGCCATATGCAACAGGATTTCCTTGTGAGTTGCCCATGGGCCCACACGTCCCACATGCTGAGGGACATCTAGGTTGCTTCTGGGTTTGCCTATCGTGGGCCCTCCTGTGCTATAGGAATGTGTCCTCCCATCAGTGCGTGAAGCCCGTGCTTCCCGGTGTCTTTCTTGAGTGGCCCGGGAAAGGGGCTTGCTGGGGTTCAGAGCAGCTCTCTTTCAAGAAGAGGGTCCTGCTGCCCTTGTGGTCTGGAAGCCCTGTGAGGTGTCCACCTGAGGGGCTCGAGAGAAACTTCACCTGGACGCAGGGAAGGGCTGGCAATGCATCATGGGAAAACAGCTCCTGCATGTCCTCATCATACCCAGCAGCCACGGAGCCAGACCCCAGTGGCCTGGGACACCACTCGATCCTGACCACCAAGTCCCCCATCCCGTCCCCTCAGCCGCTGGGCAGCCTCATCCCCAACAACAGAAACAAAGGGCTATTTTCTCTGCTCCCTGAGACACAGGGCCATAAAAAGGCAGAAGCCCAGTGTCAGGAGGGGGCGGTGGCTCTGCCAGCCTGTCTCAGGACGGTGACAGGCATGGCCCACTCCCACCACTACAACTCAAGGGGCCCTGCAAGAATCTCTGAAGCCTGTGGAGAGGCTGACCTACCCCTGGCACCCTCGCCATGGCACCAGTGGGCAGATCCCTTTGTGTGTTGGGGATACTCAGAACATGCGCTAACCAACTGAGCGAGCACCAAGCCAGGCAGGGTTGCAGGACCAATTGGTCCCCTTCAGCATCAGGTCCAGCCTCTCTGCCCCAGCTGCTGAGCAGGACACCAAGGAGTGCTGGGCAGTGCCTTCCCAGCAGGACGGAGGAAGGATGTTGGTAGCAAGGTGCCCCCAGCCCTGGACACAAACCATGTAGCCCTGGCAGGCACTTCACACGCCTGCCTCACTTATGCCAGAACCTCCGAGGTACCTGTGGTTGTAAAATAGCCCATCTTACAGACAGCCGAGGAGCGCGCCCCCAGCCCACCCTGCGGGGCTGCAGGCCCTGAACTGCCTCTCTGCTTGCCACGCCCGCAGTGCCCAGCAGGTGGCAGCAGTGCCTCAGGAACCGGCAGGACACCGGGCAGGGCAGGGCAGGGCAGGCTCTGGCCGGCTCTGGATGCTCCCGATCCAGCACACATCTGAGGCCACAGGACCAGGGGTGTGTGTGGAGTCCATCTGTCTTTCCCGACAGCAAGCCAGTAGGAGGCTGCATGTAGACATGAGGGTGTTTTCAGATGGGCTGGCCAGGGTCCCTGGCCAGAGTCCCAAGTCCAAACCTCCAGAGCCTCTGCTACCCCGAACGACCTGGCTAGCAGACACCCGCCCACCCCAGCCCGGGCCCTTGGCCAGTGATACAGCCAACAGGGCTGCACCTCCACTGCCCAGGCCCCGCACACACTCCAGGATGCGCCCAGGGGCACCTGCGCAACTGTCCTCCTGCCCACACTCGAGGCAGCAGACCAAGCGACCAGCTTCTCTGGAAGGACTGTCCATCCAGCGCACAGGTCGTCAGCTTACGGAGCATTGATTGAATACCTACTGCATGGTGAACCCAGCGCCCCAGGAGCTGCCTCTTCCCAACAGTGAAGAAACTCCTCGGATGACTGAAGTACGCATGCTCGAGCACACTCAGCATCCGTCAGGACGAGGCCTCGCTGCACCCAAGGACAGCAAAACCCAGCCAGACGCAAGGCGGCTGGACTGCTAGGCTGCCCTGGGGACGGCAGCAGGCCACCAGCAAAGCAGGTTGCCGGCTTCTTCTACGGGAAACACACGTACATGTGACCAGAGAGGAGTGAAAGTCCAGGAGAAATGACAGGGACGTGCACACAGTGGCTGCTCACTGGTGTTTCTGACGGCTTTACTCTTAAGAGTCACAACCTGGACACAACCCAAACCGCTCGGCGGGAACAGAGAGCACACCGTGGCCCGGCCACAGGGCGACACTGGGCCTGCAGGGGGCTGAGGGAGGGAGCCATTTCCACCCAGTGACGCAGGAAGGCAGAGCTACGGGCAGAAGACAGGACAACGGCTCCAGGAAGCAGGCGAGAGGACACTGCAGGGTTCTCTGTGAAGTTATGGTACTGCGTCTCGCATCTGCTGCAGCTCTGAGAGCTGTGCTCTAAATAGGATATGCAAAATATATGCAAATCATGCCACATAAATATAAAGTGTGTGTGTGTGCGTGTGTGTGTGTGTGTGTGTGTGTGTTTAAATTGAGTCTATACAGCCTTGCTCTGAGGATGCCAGCAAGGCTGGGGCTGGGCAGCTGTGGGGTCCCCTCCCACCATCAGGGGTCTCCTGCTAGGGTGTTGCCCCCAACGAAGGGGTGAGCGTGGAGCCAGGATTTTGGCGGGGGCCACCAGAGAAACTGAGGCCCCTTCACCCAGCCTGCCCCAGCCCAGGCTCAGGACTGGTCTCTGGGCCTTTGAGCTCATGGGGGACCAGTCACACCTTGTGGAGCGCCACCCAGAGCCCAGGGCCACACTGTGAGCCTGCTCAGGACTCTGCCTGCCCCAGGCCCCGCTGCCCGCTGGGATCTCACGCTGAGAATTAAGCTCCACAGTGGGGAGGGGGCCGCAAGGACAAGCAGGGGAGTGAGGCTTCAGGGCCGTCATCCTGAGTGGGCTCTAGGTGCAGAGGCCTCCTCGGGTCGTGTGAACCCCGCTCCACCCTGCTCCCAAGCCACCCAGGGCCCAGAGACGCTGCCTGGTTCTGTGGGGCTGCAGAGTGAGGAGCATGGAAGCTGGCACTGAGTCAGGGCTTCTCCAGCTGGCCCCACTGAGACCTCCACTGCCACCTCCTGGCTCTATCAAATGGGCAGGGCTGAGGTGAGGACTCCTGGGCCCACAGTTTCTGAGGGCCAGCGAGACCACTGGACTTATCCAGTGCATCCAGCACAACTCAGACACAGGGCCCCTGGTGTGACTTCAGCACGTCACAGGCAGGAACAGTGACCACAGATCCTAAGGTGAGAGCAGAGGATGGGGCTGGCGCTCCCGAGCCAGTGTTCACCTCCTCTCCTGGCTGCGCCCCACAGCACAGGGCACACACCAGGCCCAGAAGAGCCCCTGCACTTCTGAAGGGGCCAGCCGGTCGCCACAGTGCCTGGAGGGGTCAGGCTGCCTGAGCAGAGCTGCAGGGGCCACCCCTTGGGTATCAGAGAGCCCCTCCCATTGCACACCCCCAAACCCTGAGACCCACCTCCACAGGGAAAGTGCTGCCAGGAAGTAGGGCCAACAGTCCTGAGTCCAGCAAGGATCTTGCCCCAGGGAGGGACAGGCAGCCCCACCCACCTCCCCCAAACCCCACAAACACGTCGAGGTATTTGGCATCTTCGCCCAGGAACACCCACACTGCCAAGCACCTAGGAATCCCCTGCGATGGGCACCAGGCTGACCCACCACATATCCGGGCAAGCCAAGGCTGGGCAAGGCCCTGGCACTCGGGAAGCCCCAGCCCGCTGTACCTCTCCATCTCCCTACGACAGGACAAAGGTTGAGGGTGGCGGCAGCCCTGGGACATCCCTGCCTGGTACAACCAGGCGTCCAAGGAGGGCCACCACTCGGCCCCAGGGAAGGGAGGCGGAGCGGAGGCAGGGCCATTCCCAGAGGGACCCGTTCTGAAGCCATGGGCAGGAAGCCGGGTCTGTTGGTGAGCGGTGGCCTGGCCCCCTGGACAACATGGGGCATTGTGTGGGCCCGTCAAAGGCCACCATTGAGGTTCGGCTGGAGGCAGGGACAGCTCTCACGGGGTCAATCCAAGAGCAGGAGCCCGGGAGGGGCAGCATGAGGACACACCCACAATGCCCAACATCTCCAAGTCTTGGGAAGGCTTGGGCCTCTCCCGTGTACCCACGACTCTGGCCAAGGAGGGCCACTCAGAGAGTGGGGGTGGCAGGGACGTTATTGTGACGGGATCTGTACCCCTGACACCCCACACTCCTGGCTCCAGGACATGGAGAGACAGAAGTGCAGGGCCAGCCAAGTCAGCTGACCCCTGGGGGCAAGCATGTCACCAAAGAGCTTGCAGGCTCCTGACCCCTGCACCCACCACAGGGTCCAGTCCACCCATGGAGCCCCCATCTGCTCCCTTGGTGCCCTGGGCAGCCCGAGTCAGAGGTGGCCCTGGTTCCTGAGCACTTGCAATCCCCCAGTATCCCTGGGGGTGCAGGTCTATTCCCAGTAGATACCCCCTGGCCGGTAGGGCAGGCACAGTTGGGGCCGCCAGCACCTGCCTGACCCTGAGCCCAGGACAAGACTTCCCTCACCCACCCTCAACAGTGCTGGTCCCCCCAGAAATGAAGACCACTTCCAAACCCCACTCCAGGAGAAGACATGCCCAGGACCCCCGGACCTGCCCCACCCACCCACCCAGGTGGGATAACAAAGCCGGACACCCAGGAGAACGGTGGCTGGCAGGCCCTGGGGGCATCCAACCTGGAATGGAGGCGTGGCCTCTGCCTCCACAGGGCTCCCCTGGGGGGGAGGGTCCAGATGGGGACCCACAGGGTGGGGGACAGGACACAAGGCTGGTGGGAGCCAGGATACCTGGAGACCCCACTGTCTGGCACCTCCCCCTCCCAGCACAAGCCAGTCCTTCTGTCTGACTTCTTCTTTTGAACTAATTTTAGACTTAAAGGAAAGTTGCAAAAATAGTACATGCAACGGCGTGGATGAGCGCCGTGCTCTGTGACAAGCCAAACACAGACGGCCACATGTCTCACAATTCCATTTATGTGCAACGTCCAGAGCAGGAAAACCCACAGGGACAGAGAGCAGCTGGTGGATGCCAGGGCTGGGGGAGGCTGGCAGCAGCAGCCCAGGGATGAGTCTCCTCCCGGGTGAACTGCTTTGAAGGGGCGCTGGCTGTCACACCCTGAGCCTGTGGGACCTAGAGTTTGGATGTGAACGTGGTGAGCACCTGAGCTCAGCCAATGGCGCTGGTGACGCTGAGTCTTCCTGCTGCACCACCCACCATGTGCACAGCGTCCCTCCCCGCATCTGGGGCTTGACTTGAGTTGATGACTGGCCCGCGGGCAGAGGGCGGATCTGTCATTTCCTTCAGCTTCCCTCCCTTTGAGTTTAGGTGGGGGTGAGGTTCCACCTTTCCGGCAAGAATGCTGCAGGACCTGGCTTCTCGGTGCGCTGGGCCAGGTGCCCACGTCATCCATGACGCCACTGTCAACCCACAGTAATGGGCGTCCAGGTCCCCCCCTTCCCAGATGTCACCACCTGGCCTTGGGTCACTAGCCGGCCTTGGGTAAGACGCGTTGAGCAAAGCCTGTCCTCCGCTCAGGCTGTTGGGTCCTGCTGGCCACCCTCGGTGGAACTTTGTCCCCTCTGCAGCAGCCCCTGGAGCGAGCCCACAGTTCCGGCCATCCCAGGGCAGGTCTGGGGCCACTTCTTGGTGCAGAGTCCCAGGCCTTCCCAAGCCCTGTGTTTCCCCTTTCTCCACCACGAGGGACTTCTGCATTTCGCAGTGGCAGCAGGGTGGGGCCCACCTGCACTTGTAAGAAAGCCTCTGTGGCCAGCGAGGGGTGGAGCCAGAAGGCCTGGGAGAGAGCCCTCTCCCCGCCTGCCTGGGGAGTCTCCTCTGCCCACTCCACCCCCTGGGCACTGCAGGATGAGGGGATCTGGAGGGGGGGCTCTGGCTCCACCTGAGCTCTTAGGACCTCTCCTGTTGTCTACCCCGCAGAGCTCCGGGTGGGATTTGGGGTGCAGGACCCAGGACTCACCAGCGGCCAGCAGGTCTGAGAGAGAGGCATCTGTGGGTTCTCTGAACACTCACTCTGCCTGCAGGGACAGGCAGGGAAGCTCTCGAAGGACATCGCACCCCGCAAGCAGGGACGGTGGCTGGGGGCTTGACTACTCTGAGCCCAGCTTCTTTCTTGTCAGCAAACCTGGGCATGAGGCAGTGGGTAGACAGGAGAGGCAGACACTCTGCCAGAGCAGGTGGGGTGCAGAGGTGACTTCAGGGGACCTGAGCACAGAGCCAAGCAACTCCAGCTCCTGGATCCAAGGGGACTGAAGCAGCTCCCCACCACAGGGGCTTCCTATGTCCAAGCTCCGGCCCATGGCCTGGTACCTACCACATGACCCTGCAGGTGACTTGTCTGTGGGTGGTGGAGGAAGGTGTGCTGATGACCCCAGGTCCTGCCCACACCCAGGGTTCCGCTGGGAAGGGCCACCCAAGGGTGGAATGTTCAGGCCTGGAGCTAGCATTCTGAGTGGAAGTGCTTTAAAGGGAATGGGATATAAATGTGTCCCCAAAGGTCCCTGTGTGGGGTCTGTAATTAATCCCTCTGTGCAGGCAGCACCTGGGAGGCTGAGGGTCTTATTCCCTTGAGGGGGGTCTGATCTGAGCTCCACTGGGGGTGGATGCTGGGAGGAGCTCCGGGTAGAGATGCTGAAGGTAAAAGGGAAGAGATCAGATGCAGAAAGGACCAGAAGGCCGCCAACTCCCTGCCAGGGCGAGTTTTATCTCGTTTGGGGCGAGCCCTACTCAGACCGACCTCGATGCCGATGGTCCCCTGCAGCGGAGGAGGAAGCCGGCTGGAACGGAAGGACCATGAAGTGGGTCCAGCCCTGCTCCTCCTGACCAGCTCTCCATGGCCGTCCATGGGTCGGAGAGCACAGGGCCCTGAGGGTGCCACAGGCACAGCCACCTCTAATAGCGGGAGCCTCCATCTGGGTGGACGCCCATGGTTGCACCCCCATCTCCTGCTCTGTGTCCACAGCCAAGCTCCAGGTACGTCCTGAGTCTCCCGGGCTCAGCTGATCTCTGCCTCTCCTGCACAGTCTGCGTTTAGAAAGACGAAGTGCTCACCGCAGCCCTCACCTAGCCCAGATGGCTGCTGCCTCCTGCCCTGTGCGCGCTGTCCTGGCTGCACAGTCAGGACACAAGTGCATTGGGACAGCCAGCCCTCCATGAGTGAATCCCAGCCCAGATCTGAAGGCTGGGCTGAAAGGACAAGCCATCATCTGCTTAGCCGTGACCCACCAAGGCCCATGCCAGGCCAAGCTTCGCCCAAACAGTATGCGCCCTAGAACACCTGAACCTCTCCGGTCCACATGCGGGGAGGCCTCTGCTGCCCGGTGGCCCAGCAAGTGCCATTAGCTCCATCGCAAACACTCTCGACAAGCTGGGATCCGTCACAAGGCATATGGAATTCTCAGGCCTGGGGAGGCCTCCTGACTGACAGTGGTGTCCCCACTTCCTGAACCCTGCTTAGGAGCTGGGAAAGACCAGGTCCCTGGCAACCTAAGTACCAGGAACTGACGCCCAAGTGCACCCACAGAATGCTTCGCCCTCCAAACTACCAGAGTGTCATCTCTTGGTTTTGTTGCCAGCATGCACCCCACTTCTGGAACCTGGACCCCAATTCTTCTCAGGAGAACCTGTGGTTCCAGAGGCAAGCATATGACCCAGGGTCTCCCATCTCCCTGATTATAGTGACAGGGTCACACACACAACCTGGACCAGTCAGACCAGCCACACTGGTCTTTCCAGCTACCTCTGTGCGTCCCACTTGGAGCCCCAGCAAGAGGGGATGTGAAATCCAGCTCTGCGAGAGTCGAGGTGTCCCCAGCAGGTTGGTGCTAGCCCAGAGAAGCACAACTGGAAGGTGGTGACCCTGAAACTGAGTCCTGTCAACACCACTTAAACCCCTAGGCCAATCTGCCTGGAGCAGATTCTTGTGCACAAATGCCCACAGCAGCTTCAGCCAGAAGCTGAAGCTAGACCCAATTATGTGAGCCAACCCATTTCTAGGTTTGCTTATCCCCAGTTAAGCTGATTTTTTTTGTCACTGACAACAAGAAAGTTATAAGAACAGATGTCACATTCAGGGATGTGGTTACATCAGCCCAGCCGACACCTGCCTTTGACCCGAGGTTGTACGCCATCTTGTTGTACATTGCTAAGGTGCCTATGCCAAGAACAAAGGAGTTCTGAATGACTCTCCTGGGGTTCTGGCATCAGCGACCTGGGTAGGGACAAGCACAGGAGCATCTGGGGCTGAGCTGGCACAGGTGCCCACTGCTCTTTCTCCCGTTTGCTCTGAAGTTTGGGCCATTAGAAGAGGTGGGATGCGATGCCTGGGGTGGACAGTAGCTGAATCAGAGGGTCTGGAGATGGGGTGGGGCTCCTCCTCCAGAACCCGACTACCTGGCTGTCTCAGCTCCAAGCTCTGCCCAGGGCAGCGAGGACACTGTCCTTTCTCCAACCAGCCAAGGAAGCCATCTTGCTTTCACTGAGCTGAGCTCTTCAGACACCATTTTAAAGCAAAGGACTGTGCCCTTTAGCCCACTCACGACATTGTGCAACCCCCACCTCTGTCCAGTTCCGAACTTCCTCAGCATCCTGAGAGAAAACCCTGTACCCCTTAGCAGGAACTCGCCCCCACCCACAACACTGACATGCTTCCCCTGGAGACCAGCCTGCCCTAGACACGTCCTACGGCGCCTGCTCAGGACTTGCCTGAGAACAGAATCGTGACCTATACCTTCAGGTCTGGCTTCTCTCGCTCGGCATCACCAGGTCCAGGTCCGTCCCTGTTGTGGCTGAGCAATGTCCCTCTGTGCAGAGGGCCACGTTGCTCATCCCTTTGTTGACTGATGGCATCTGGGCTGCCCCCAACTTCTGGCTGAAGCTGCTGTGGGCATTTGTGCACAAGAATCTGCTGCAGGCCCGTTGCCCTTCTCCTGGGCAGATGCTGAGGAGCAGAACTGCTGGGGCTCCCGGCAGCTCTGTGTTCCGCAGTTTGTATGTGAGGCGGACACAGGGCGGTTCTTATGTCATCCAAGGTGAGGCCAGCCCAAGGCTCTGTCTCCACATAGAAGGCATGAGGCCCCCTAAACAGCTCCCGCTTGAACCCACCCCATGCTGACTGTGCCAACACTCAAAACTCGGTCTGCGCCTTCCCTTGCCTCGGTTTCCTCCTCTGTCGACCGTGGGCGCAGTAGAGAAGGGAGGTTTATGAAGCCAGAGCCTGGTGTGGAGCCACGTCTGCATTAGGTCTCAGCTGGGAGGTACCCACCTGCAGCACCTGCCAGCCTGGCCCAGGGGTCAGCTGCCCAGCAAAGTCTGCATGGAAGCCCTGGAGACTGTGCTGGAGTGGCATGGAGCTACCTCCCCTGCCCTGGGGAAACGGCTCAGCCCTGCAGGCCGGAAGCCCACTGCACATAGAATAGTGAGCAGGAGGAAGCCCTGCGCACCCAGGCTGGGGATCCACGGGGTACCCGGCATCTCATTTTAAATGAGATGCAGGATGCCGGCCGCTGCAGGGCCACCTGGGAAGGGTGTGGTCTGAAACCAGGCCCAGCTCATGTGCTGGGGAGACTGAGGCCAGGTATGAGGGCCCCTGCCCACAGTCCTCCTGTGGCCCTGCAGAGGAATGGGCCATCCAGCCCTGTGGCCTTCACGGCCACCAAACAGAGGGGATTCAGCTCCATGCTGTAAAGCAAAACGCGGCAGGACAGGGTTCCAGCCCAGGTGCCAATTACCAGGTTAACAGAGAAAGATTCTCTGCTATGGGGAGGGCGGAGGGAGACAGGGAGAGAGAGACGGAGGCCCAGACCCAGAGGCCGGGCCGCTCACCTGCAGAGTAGGGCTCCTGCTTCTCGGGGATGATGAACTCCTGCCGCTCGTATTTGGCTCGAATCCACTGCTCTCGAAGGAGCCTGGGAGAGGGGAGGGGACTCAGTCAGGGACCCTGATCCCACCCGGCTGTGGACAGAGCCCTTCCTGAAACGCTCCAGACTTGGGGTCAGCCTGGGCCAAGGCCCCAGAAGTGACCAGTGGGTCAGAGGCTCCAGCAGTGAGCACGTACTGGTGGCTCCACCTCAGGTGAGGCGCTTAGATGGAGGTTGGCCTCTGGCCCCTTCACCACAGCAGCAGTCCTGATGGCCCAGCCCCTCCCTGCCCCTCCAGGTGCCTCTTCTTGGCCCCCTGCTGCCCCAGGTCCTGGTCTCCCTGTGCAGCCAGGTCTGCAGTGAGGCACCTGAGCCCCTGTGCTCAGAGTCCTCCAGGGCCCCTCAGTGACAGTCTGCCTAGGGGTCACACAGGGCCCTGCAGCCAGACGCCTGGGCCCTCCCCGCCTCTCCGTGGCCTCGCTGGTCAGACCGGGGATATGGCCTCCCTGCTTGCAGCTTGCAGGTGGCTCTCAGTCCCTGTCCACAGCTCACCAGGGATGCCCCCTGGTGATACCAGGGATATCTCTGCAGCTCAGAGGTCAGGGATGCCCCCTGGCCAGATGGGCGTCCCTGGGGGCCTCAGGAAAAAACTGTTGGATGAACAGCTGATGGCAGGTGAGAGTGGGAGAGTGGAGGGGGTCCAGAGACACCTGACCCAGAAGGCCACCCCTCCATGGCCACCATGGCCTCTCTGCCTCTCCTGACTCACATGAGGTCAAACCATTACCTTCTAGGCCACGCGGGGCCAGTGGCCTCAGCGCTGTTCCTCAGGGTTGGGTGTTTCCATTTCTGATCGATTACATGGAACAGACTAGGGGACCTCTGGGTTCACATGGGGTCCTGTGGTCAGCCTCGAAGCAGGGGCTCAAATCCAGGTTGGTGGGGACCCCTGGTGCCTCTGGCTGGGTGTCTGGGTGTGGATGTGGTCCTGAGCTGCCGAAACGAATGACCCCAAACTGGGCGGCTTAAAGTAACAGGAAGGGGCCTGAAGTCCGAGTTCAGGGTGTGGACACTCCCAGGGTCCCTTGCCTTGTGACGTTTCATGTTCTGCCTCCATTGTCACAAGTGTCCCTGTGTCTCTGTGTCCCTCTCCTTTCTCTCACGGGGACTCCAGCCAGGCCCGCCCCTTGCAGGATGACCTCTCTCGGCCTGAAGACTCTGCAGAGGCCCTGCCTCCCGACATGCCAGCCTTCACAGGTGCTCTGGTCACAACAGAGGCAGCATGGTGGGACACACTCAGCTCTGCCGGGGTTTCGCTGGGGAGCCAGCTCCCCTCCTGACTCCAGTACTTAACCTGGGGGTGAGTCACAGGAGACCCCATGCCATGGGAGGGACGGCTACCCAGAGGGGCTTTGAAAACACTGCAAACAGCCACTGCAGGGTCCCCATGCCCACCCATCACCATGGGCCTCAACCTGAGAAGGCCAGGTGCCCAGCTGGGCCTTCCTCCACCCAGGCAAGTATTCTATCCTTGCATTGGGCGAGCTGGTATTGATAGGCATCCTTCACCCTCCACAGCCCCGGGGTGTGTCGCCCAGGGCTGACCATGAAGCAGTCGGTGGATGGCTCCTAGGGGCCCGAGATGGAAATCCCACCTAGGGTTCCAGAGGTCCCTGCCCACCCATTCCCTGGGGTCAATCCTGTGTTAGGGAAATCCGAAGCCAGGCCACCCAGCCCCCCACCCCTAAGGGCCCCTGGGGTGGGGATGGGTCACCTCAACCTGCAGCAGACTCTGGGCTGGGTCACAGCTAGGCCACCACTGCCTGGAGCCGGCGGGCTGAGGGTTAGGCAGGTGCTTGGAGGTGACTCTCTCCCGCCCTGAGCCCCAGGCCCACCTCTCCCACAGTCCCCCCAGGCATCGGGGTTGGCTGTACTGGCTGTGCCCCTTCTACCTGGCTCTGGGTCCCCTGCTGCTCCAGCATCCCCTGCTTTCGTGGGTGAAGATCCTTTGCCCTCAGGGCTGCGGTCTTTGCCACATGGATTAGGACATCATAAAACCCTGCCCAGAGGTGGCAAAGGCCAGGCTTGCCTCTTATAAAAGTGACCTCCAGCCCAGCCCCCTCCTCTGAGCATCCTTCCTGCAGGTGGCTTCTGGTTTTCCTCTGTATCTTGAGAAAACAGGTCATGTGCCAAGTCTGCAGACGGCCCGCCACTTGCAGACCCCAGACATTAGGCAAACACTGAGGCTGCTCCAGGCTGAACTGTCCTCCTCCCCACAAGTCCTATGCTGGAGTCCTACCCCTGGGACCTCAGTGCGGCCTTATTTGGAAATAGGTGAGTGCAGATTTGTCAAATGAAGAAGAGGTCGTACTGCTGCTGTTGACCCTTAATGCAATATGATTACAGCCCTCAAAGGGGAAATTTGGACCCAGACACACGAGAGGGGGAGCCACATGGGGACACCACAGAAGGTGGCATCTTGGCCTCAGGGGAACCAGCCCCCACTGCACCTGCAGCCTCCAGGGCTGTTCCAGGTTCTGGGGTTTGGTCTGTGGTGCTCTATGAGTGGCCCCAGAAAATCAGCATGGAGCAGGCAAGTGGCAGAGGACACCCTGCCCACCTGTGGTGCCCAGGAGCCTCAGTAGAGACCAGCAGCCAGCAATGGCGCTCAGCCGCAGAGCTGCACAGGCCTCCCCCTCAACCCCCGTGCAGCCTCCCGCCCACACCGGAAGCAGCTCAGCAGAGCAATCAGCAAGAGAGGCCTGGGGACTACAAGCAATGCAGGAGGACAGGGTGTCCCACTGTTCTCTACTGGGTCGTGGCCCTCCTGCCACCAAGGATGACACGGGAGGGACCCTCAGAGTTCCCAGGGCTCCACAGTGCAGAAGGGAGGGAGGCAGCTGACCTGACATGCCTCCTCACGACAGCCCTGAGCAGGCTGCGACCTCCTGTCTCGCGCTGAGGTACACAGGCCTCTGGAGGCCACGCAGCGCTTGTCCTGCATGGAGGTGATGTTCAGTGCACACTGGGAAGCCACGGCAGCAGGGTTTGAATCCTGGGGTTCCCAGAATTGTTTGTCCCTCCCAGTGTCCCTGCTGCTGCTCTGCATGCCTGCAAAGATGCCACCAAAGCACCTATGCAGTGCTTAGCTTGACACTGACCTGTGCCTCTGATCTGGGCCTGTCAGGGGCTCTGGGCTCCAGGGAACAGAGGGAAACATCAAGGCCTCCCCAGGCTGGTCTGGAACTGGCCACCTGGGGCCCGCCATTTGTGCAGCACGTTTCCGTGAAGCTGGCCATGGCCTGAGTGCTGCAGGCTGGGGCAGGCGGGGGGATCACACCAACCACAGCACCCACACACCCCCAGAATGGGGGACACTGGCTGGGCCCGCCGGAGCCACAAGGTCCACAAACCAAACCTGCAGCCCTGTGTTGTCCTACTCCAGGTCCCTGTGGGCACTGTCCTGGTGGGGTCCTCCCTGGGAGGCTGCCCTGGAAACAGGCTCTGACAAGGTCTTTGCACTGGGGACTCAGGGACCAAGGACCCTGGGCAGCCAAGCGCTGCAGCCTGGGGCCTTCACAGGTCCGCCTGGTAATGCCAGCAGGCCACGGGGCCCCTGTGCATTCCTCAGGAAGTCCTACTCCAGCTTTCCACCACTCCCTGTCACCTTACAGTTTACAAAGCTCCTCCCACCCACTTCCTCCAGCGCTCTGCAGACGTCCCTACCTCCTGCCCTCCTGAGCTCTACGGTTTACCCCGTTCCTTCCATTTTACAGCACTCCACAGTTTACACAAGGGTTCACATGCTCTCCTGGGGGAGTGTCAGCCCCAGAGACCCCGCCTAGGATGCCAGGTCACTAGAGAGGCCCCCAGGCCGAACAGAGCCCAAGGAGGAGGAAGTGGAGGGGCTTCCACTGTCGCCTTGGTCTCCACTGGGACCAGGTGGTATCTATGGCACACATATAAATGACCTGGCCACAGAGCAGCCTCTAGGTGACAATTCATGCCCAAAATAGCTGCCCACAGCCTGGGCTCCTGAGCAGGACCTGGCAGGACTTAGGTGGCAGATGTCCCTGAGAGCATGAGGGCTGGGGAGGGGTGGCTCCCACCCAGGGGAGGATGTCCCCTGAAGAATCGGGCTGAGCAGCCAGCCTGCCTTCTCCTCTGTGACGGGCGTGGGGCGGGGTTCCGACAGGACCTGCCTCCAGGTTCCAGTGAGGCTCACAAAGAAAGTCCCCACCAAGAGCCTGTCGGGGCCTGGCACATGGTGACCCGTTATCCGTCAGCAGTAAACACAATGAAAGACACCAAGTCACCTGTTCCTGGGACACGCCCCTGGCTCCTCCTCCCATAACAGGGCCCCAGACAGGCCTTGACCATGACCAGATGGGCTGGGATTGCAGCCAAGAAACCCACCCCCTCCCACCTGCACCCCCATGATCCCCGCAGATCCCATGAGAACCCCTTCCCCTCTCACTGTGCTGGGGTCAACCCCAACAGGACCCTGACACGGGTTCCATGGGGCCCAGGGGTAACCACAGTCCCCACCAGCAACTCCTGAGGAACCAGCCAGGGCAGCAGCAATCTGGGACCCTCACTGTGGGGGGTGGCCTCGCTCACTGGGGAACCTGGGGCCCAGGCATTTGGGGGCACTCCTGTGCAATTCTGCAGGCGTCCCTGTGGGTGGGTCCAAGGAGTTTGGGGTCACAGGTGAGTCAAACAGAGAAAACTGCTGAGCAAACAGGAGGAGACTGGGTGGAGCCCAGGTGTGCCGGAACTGAGTCACGGATGGGGCCCGGAGAGTGGGTCTCACCACAGCCTGGGGGTGGGGCCAGGTGCTGACCCCATTTCCAAGAAAGGGAAGGTTACAGGAGGGTGGGCGACTTGGCCTGCTGTGTAGTTCTGAGTACCAAGTGGCCTCCCCCCTGCCAGCCTGCCACCTCTGACCCCTGTCGGGGTGACCCCTACTTGGCCCAGGAATAGGAAATTCTGGGCCGAGATCCCCTGTTCTGTGTCCTCAGCTCCTTGGGCCTCAGAAGTACCCAGGTAGGCCCAGCACAGCGACCCACACTATAATCCCAGAGGCTCCGGAGGCTGAGACAGGAGGATCGTGAGTTCAAAGCCAGCCTCAGCAACTTAGTGAGCTTCTAAGCAACTCGGCAAGACCCCGCGTCAAAATAAAATATAAAAAACGCGCTGGAGATGTGACTCAGTGGGTAAGCACCCCTGGGTTCAATCCCTGATACCAAAAAAAAAGTGCCGAGCTAGGAGGGCTGGACTGAATGGTCATGTGGGCCTCGTCCCAATCTGTGGCTAGCAGGGGAGGGCTCTGACCCAGGGGCCCTTCCTGCTTTGGGAAGATAGGGGGACATGAGTGTCCTGGGGGACACTCCAGAGGGCAGGGCCAGGAAGGAGGTGACACACTCAGGCCCGGGGGAGTCGCCATGGAGCAGGGGAGGGTCTCCTGGGAGCCCCCAGCTATGGAAGGACCAGGGTGGCCCCAGTGGACACACCCCTTCCCATGCTGTGCCTCACAAACACAGCAGCTTGCTGTGCTGGCCCCACTCCCCAAGTGCCCTGCCTGTGCTGCGTCCCAGGAAAACCAGGCCTGAGGCCCTGCCCTGCCTGCCCTGGCCCACTGGGCAAGGCGACAGGAGAACCAGGGAGGGGCTCAGCCCCACCCAGCTCAAGGGAGGGAGGGGACCCCAGGACACTGCGGCAGCCAACCAGAGCCTGCCCAAGGCGCTGGTCAGGGCCGGGCAGAGCCGGGAGGGCATTCCAGGTAGAGGGAAGAGTGGGCAAAGGTCAGAGTAGGTGGGAAGGTGTAGGGGGATCAGGAAAGGGGAGACCCAGCTGGACAAGGAGTTGGGGCTGGGAACATGGACAAGCCTAGCGGGTCACACTGTCCCCTCCCTGGGTGGGGTAAGAGGACGCTAGTACAACTGAAGCTGTCACCTCCTCACCATCCCACTGGCTGGACAGATGTGGAAACTGAGGCTCAGGGAGGTAGGTGAGTGGTCCTAGTGGACCCCAGAGAGGAGCACCATGCCAGCATCATCCAGTTCCCAGGCCATGGGGAGCACCAGGAGGACCCCAAGACCCCCGAGACCCCCTGAGGAAAAGCCCCTGCCCATGGCCCACCCAGGTTGATGAAGCCTTTCCCACCCCCACTCCCTCCGCCTACCACACCAGACACCAAAGCCAAACTCATGGGAAGCAGGAGAGGAGGCACCTCTCGCCGGCCTCCCTGCTGGGCTCCCAAGGACCCAGGCACGCCGGCCTTTCCCCAGACTCCGGGTCTTCCCAGCGCCATCCCCGCAGCCCAGGCTGTTTACCGGAGACCCTGACAAGGCCCCGTTGTACTTACTGGCAGTCAGAAAACGTGGGCCGGTAGTAGAAAGATGGGACTTTGGACTCGAATGTGGCTCTGGCGGCTTCGTTCCCATGGGAGGCCATGAACTGCAAGAGAGGGGGCCAGGGTCAGAGCGCTGGGATCCCGGGTCGGGGACAGGGCTGGCTGCCAGGGCAGCTGCTGCCCCTCAGGCCACCAAGGGGCAGGCTGACCCCAGACACGGAGGGCTTGGCCAGCAGTGGGACAGAAACTCCACAGCCCTGCCCAGGGCACGTCAGAGTGAGTGGGGAGGGAGGAGACCACCTTCCTCAGCCCACAGAGGGGCGGCCGAGAGCACAGCCCCACCCTGACGGCCCTGACTCCACCCCACACACCACCCAGGCCTCCCGCCTGCTGGGCCTTGAGATGCCCCATCTCTGCCTCGCTGAGGTCTGCCTTCCTGTCTCACCCAACCCCAGCTGGCAGGCGTCTGTACATTCAGAGAGGCCCAGAGACAGGACCCAGTCCCAGCCCAGACAGGAGGTGGGCACAGGCACCAAGAACATTGTTCACACTGGAGGGAAGACTAAGAAGAAAAAAACAGGGCAGAGAGGTCACAAAGGCCAACAGGGAGCCCCCAAGATGGCTAGTAATGTAAGGGGTTCTGACCAGAGGCATGGCATGTGCAAAGGCCCTGAGGCTGCACAGGGGGTGCCACAGCAGCTTGGCTGGGTGGGTTGAGCAGGAAGGAAGGAGCCAAATAGCCAAGGGCCAGACCACACACCACAGTGGTCTGGAGGGCAGGAGTGTGCTTGGGAAGCCACTGTAGCCTTTGGAGCTGAGGTTGACGGAGGCTTCTTCTGGGATATGGCCTCCAGGTACACATGGACAAAAGTCCTGTCCCCACTGTGTTCTGAGGACCCTGTGGTCATGAACATGGAGGACCAAAGGGACTGACTGAAAGAAATGACAGACAATGAGACCATCCCGTGATGAGTAGTACCACATTAAAATTCTGAATTCCAAGGCTTTTTTTTTTTTTTTTTAACTAAGTGTCGATTCTTTAGGGAGCTATAATAGATATCGGTGATGTCTCCATCTCTAACTGGAGAAAATGCCAAGATGCAGCTCAGGAAGATGCATTCAAAGTTCCTGGGGGAAAAAAATCACATGCTCTTATTTATTTATTTATTTATTTATTTATTTATTTATTTATTTATTTATTTATTTATTTATTTATTTGCAGTGCTGGGAATAGAACCCAGCGCCTCACACATGCAAGTGCTAACCATTGAGCAACACTTCCAGTCCTTCCCATTTTCATTTAGAGACAGGGTCTTTTTAAATTGCCCAGGCTGGCCCTGAACTTACAATGATCCTGCCTCAGTCTCCCACGTCACTGGGATTAGAGGGGGGCTCCACCACACCCAGTACTTACTTATTTATTTATTTATTTTTAGTTGTCAATGAACCTTTATTTAATTTATTTATTTATATGTGGTGCTGAGTACCTCAGACATACCAGGCAAGCACTGTACCACTGAGCCACAATCCAATTCTTAAAGGATGCAGAAAAAATGTTGAACAAGGACCTGGGAAGATGGAAAACCCTCATCTCCTTTGTTAGTCTATGTTTTTTACAATTCACCAAAAAGTAGGAACTGAAACTTTTCAAGCTAGCGATGATTCTAAAGTTCATTTTAAAAATTAACAAGCTGCCAGACGGTGGACTTGCCAGGAATCCCAGTCACTCAGGAAGCTAAGCAGGAGGACTGTGACTTCCAGGCCAGGCTCCTGCCTCAGCAACTCAGCGAGACCCTGTCTCAAAATTTAAAAAAGAGCCAGCCACAGTGGAGTGGCACATGCTTGTAATCCCAGCGATTGAGGAGGCTGAGGCAGGAGGATCACAAGTTCAAAGCCAGCCTCAGTAACTTAACCCTGTCAAAATAAAAAAAAAATTAAAAAGGATTGAGGATGTGGCTTAGTGGTTAAGTGCCCCAGGTTCAATCCCCAGTACCTATATAAATTAAAAAAATAAGTTAAAAAAGAAAAGAAAAGGCTGGGGATGTAGTACAGAAGCTGAACATCCCAGTACTGCAAACATATAATGATAATAATGATGATAATAATAATATAGCTAATTTTTTGATGTAAATTTCACCTCAATAATAAAAAAGAATCACATAGTTCCTTAAAAATATAAACTGTACTTTTTACATTCTTAAAATACTATTTTTAAAAAGGAAGTTTAAAAAGCCCCACAGAATGAGGAAAAACTATTGAAAAGCCACAGTGGATAAGAGATTTGGGGAAGATAGGAAGAATTTTGGCTCCATAGTAAAAGACAGACCTCAGTTTCTCAATGGGTACAGGCTTCGAGCGCACATTTCTGCGAAGTAGAGGTACAAACGTCGATGGGCTCAGCGCCACTCACCAAGGAGGTGCCCGTCAGAGCCGCAGTGAGCCTCGCCCACACACGCAAGGGTGACTAAGCCAGCGGGACCTGGCCATGTGCGACGCTCCAGCCGCCTGGGTTGCAGGTGGGCGCGTGACCTGAACGGTGTCCCCCGGGGCCCAGCTGGCTCATCCCTCTCCGGGGAGAGGAGACGTGCTCCTGGCAATATATTCGGAATAGCAGAAAATGGAAATAAAACCCAAGTCCCATCGACTGCGACTGGACAGACTGTGTCCCCAGCGCTGGCGGGGGCCGTTCAGCTCTGCAGAGGGGTGAGCACTGAGGTGAGGTCCGTGAGGCCCAGCCGCAAGCGCCAGGCAGGCACAGGCAGAGGCCAGAACAGGCGGGTCTGTCCCCCTGGGGTGGGACACGGGCAGTGGCTGCTTGGCATATGGCAGTGCCCTGAACTAGATGGCGCTTAGGGCTGCCCCGCTCTGAGGCCGGTCTGAAGCTGCCGCACCGGCCGCTGAACCAGGATGAATTGGAGGCGCGTGAAGGGACCTCAGGAAAGCTCTACTAGGACAGATGGCAGGGGGGCGGGCCCAGCTAAGTCTGGGCCCACAACCCCTAAAACCACAGAAGAAAAGGTAGATGGGTTTGACTCAGTCAACGTAAAAAACTTTCCATGCTAAAACCACCATGAGCAAAGCTGAAAGACAACCCTGAAAAAGTGTTTTCCAGAAATTTCTCAGAGGGAAAAAAGAAACCAAGATGACGAACAGCCATGAGGAGAGAGGTGTGAAGAGGTTTTTCCTGAGGGAAAAACATCCCAAGATGCTCCCTTCCATCCAAGATGAGGAATCCCAAGTCCAGACCCCACCCCCACCCAGAAGGTTTCCACTATCAGATCAGCAAAGAAGCCACCAGGGGCCACACGTGGGCAGGGATGGCAGTACTCACATTGCAGGCCTAGCTTAGGTGGGGTTGGGCAAAACCCCTCAGAAATACCAAGCTGTGTGACCTTTGACCTTGAACTTCCACCGCTAGGAACTTAGGCCGCCAGTAAACTCCCACACACGCAGAGTCACACACGATGAGGCAGTCCACCAGCCCACCATCATGCAGAGAAAGACTGGAAACGACCCAAACGTCCATGGGGGTGGGGTCAGGTCCCACTTGAGGGACCACAGCACAACCATGGACCCGATGGAAAGGTCCCCAGTACCGATTATAAGATGCACACACACTTGTACCCACAAAGGACGGTATTCCAGAAAGATGCACAAAACGCTGGGGGTTGGGAAAGACTGGAGTCAAGGCCAAGGAGGGCTTGTGTCCCACTCAGGCTCTGCTGAAGCTGTTGGATGTGTGACATGTGCATATGCTACCAAGTTATTAAAATATACTAAACAAGCTGGGCGGCAGTGGTGCACACCTGTAATCCCAGTGGCTTGGGAGGCTGAGGCAGGAGGATCTCAAGTTTGAGGCTAGCCTCAGTAACTTAAGGAGACCCTGTCTTAAAATAAAAAATAAAAAAGGGCTGGGGATGTGGCTCAGCTTTAGCGCCCCTGAGTTCAATCCCTGGTACCAAAACCAACAACAACAAACCTAAAAAAAAAAAAAAAACCCACTAAACAAGGTGGAGACAACCCAGGGTCCCTTGGTGGTTGAACCAACACTACGTGGGGCATCCACATGGCAAAACATCAGCCATAGGAGAGAACATGGCATTGCCACAGCTGAACACAGAGGGCCTGACGCCGAAGGCCTCATCATATGTGATCCCATTTCACCACGTATCCGGAATAGGCAAATCTATAAAGAGAGGTTGCGTGGCTGCTTAGGGTGGGGGGTAGGGTCATGCCTGAAAGGAAAGGGGTGTGTTTCTGAGGTGATGAAAACGTCTAAAATTGGCTGGGATGTTGGCAGTACAACTCGAATCGCTAAAACCCCTGAACTGTGCGCTTTAAGTGGGCGAATTGTTTGGTATGAGAATTTAGTCAATGAAACATTTGTCTAAAAGGATGGCCTAGGGCTGGGGTGTGGCTCAGCAGTAGAGCGCCTGCCGAAGGCACTGGGTTCCATCCCCAGCATTGAAAAAAATAAAGAAATAAATATGAAGTGGAAAGAAGTTATAGAAGAATATAAAGTCGAAAAGAGAACGACCCACGAAATGTGAAGAAAAGGGGAGGAGAGGCTGGGCGCGGTGGCGCATGCCTGTGATCCCAGCAGATCGGGAGGCTGAGGCAGGAGGATCCCAAGTATAAGGCCAGCCTCAGCAACTTAGACCCTTTGCAACTTGTGAGTCTCTGTCTCAAAATAAATAAATAATAATAATGATGATGATGATAGAGGGCTGGAGATGCCACTCAGTGGTTAAGAGCCCTGAGTTCAATAAGGAAGGAAGGAAGGGAGGGAGGGAGGGAGGGAGGGAGGGAGGGAGGGGGAGAGGGAGAGGAGAGTCCTCTGTGCCCAGTCCCGTGGGTGCAGCCTCATGAACCCAGGAGCTGCTCTTAGGCTGCCTGGGCCACGGTCTCTCTTCCACTGCGTGTAGGTTGTTTCCAGCAATGACAGTGGAGTCTACCCTGGTGCTTGGCCACATCTGCCTTTGGAGTCCCTGGGTCGACCTGTAGACTTCACCCCCAACCTGAGAGGTCTGGGCCCCTGTGGCCCTGCCAGTTGCTCTTCCCTCCAAGACCGTGGCAGGGTGACTTGGAACTGGGACAACAGTTCTTGCCCTCTTTTTGACTTTATTTTCTCTCTTTTTTTAACGGTACTGGGGAATGAATGCAGGGGCACTTTACCACCAAGCTACACTCCCAGTCCTTTTTGTTTTTTTGAGACAGGGCCTCTCTACGTTGCCAAAGTGGCCTCAAACTCGTGATCCTCCTGCCTCAGCCTCCCGGGTTGCTGGGATTACAGATGTGCACCACTGCACCCCTTGACTTTGATCTTTTTTTTTCTCTAGTTGTCAATGGACCTTTATTTTATTTATTTATTTTTATGAGGTGCTGAGGGTTGAACCCAGGTGAGCGCTCTACCATTGAGCCACAACCCCAACCCTGACGTTGATCTTTGGTTCTCACTAGAGAGAAGACAATCCAGAGACCAACCTGCTCATTTTTCAGAGAGGGAAACCGAGGCTGCCTGCAAAAAGACTGATACAACAATCCAAGCGTCCAACTCGGGGCCCACGGCAGTGAGCCCAAGGAGTGCCAAGGTCTCGCCAGTGGGGAGCCTACAGGCACTTGCAGGGCAAGGGACACCTTCCACTGCACAGCACACAGGACAGCCTTGGGGCCTGCAGGCTAGGCCTGAAGTGCATTTCCAACAAGCTCCAGGGTTCTAAACTGCTGTTCCCAGGTGTGTGGGGGTAAGTGCCACCAGCCCTACCCCATTCCCACAGCTGCCTCTTGGTCCCACCTGCTCTCATCTGGTGGCCACGATGGCCTCCTGGAGCCCCAGTCACCAGCAGCCCAGGCACGGTGGGGGGTGGGCTTTCAGATCTATCACCAAGGTTCAAAGCCCCTGTCCCCACAGCCCCCATCAGGGGTTAGAGCAAACCCCCACCCTATGTTGGCCTGCTATCCCCCAGTCACGTCCCCTCTACTCTGTGTGGGGTGCCCCTGTGCTGGCTGCGCCTGCTGTCTCAACAGCCACTCCCTCCCCAGCAGCATCAGGCCAGCTGCCCTACATCCTGGGCCTCTGCTCATGCCCTTCCCCCTCCCCGGGCCTTCTCAGGGGACAGGACTCCTCCGCCTTGCTGGGCCCTCTGCCTGGCATGGAGAGTGCTGATAAGCCTTTGTCAGAAGATGCGTGAATAAGTGAATGAGCGAGTGTCCTGGCTTTAGTTACCCTCTGTGGTTCCCCAGGAGGGTCAGCAATAAAACCCTCAGTCCTGGGTCAGCCCCAGCCCCTCGGAGCAGGAAGAGACCCTCACCAGTCATAGCCAGGCTGCCCAGAGCCCCAGACTGGAGGGGGCCACCTCAGAGGTGTCTGAAGCCCAGAGAGGTGGGGTCTGGGGTCCCCCAGCAGGTAGTCCCTCTGCTTTCCACCCGTGTCCCTCTTCCAGCCCCGTACCTCCACTTGGGCCTCATCCCAGGCATCCAGGCGGACTGACTTCACCTTGCTGATCTGGGGAATGTTCCGGTGGATTCCAGAGCAGCTCAGGCAGATGAACACGCCCAGGGTGTAGGAAGCCCAGTCAGGGTCTGGAATGGAAAGGCAGATGTCAGGGAAGCTCGGCTGGGGACTCTGGAGGGTGCGTGAACATCGAATCAGGGTCACCAGGGTTCCTGGACGGAAGCCACCACCGGCCTGTGTTCAGGGGAAGCTGCAGGAATGATCCCTGAGGCTCATGCATCTCTGTGGCCTAAGCAGGGCTCCCTGCCTCCCACAGAGGAGTAACCCCACCTGTTTGTCCTGGATACCCCCTAATGTGGACGGTGCTCCCCTCAAACTCCAGAGCACTGGGCTGGGTTGTAGCTCAGTGGTAGAGTGTTTGCCTGGCATGTGTGAGGAACTGGGTTCCAATTCTCAGCACCACTAAGTAAGTAAAATAAAGGTCCATTGACAACTCAAAAAATATTAAAAAAAAAAAAAAGAAAGAAAGAAAAGAAAAAAGAAACTCCAGAGATTTGCTGAGGTTCATCCATATAGGGGTCATGGTGAGTGCTGGGCCCCAGGGCTGGAGAAGCACCCAGCACTCCAGAGACCCCAGCAGAACTGGGGACATCTTCAGGCAGAAAACTTCTCAGAGCAAAGAGGCCAAGTTGGAAGAGAAAACTGGGAGAAGGTTTTGAGTCTGCAAGCGACCTCCCGCCAACACAGTCACGAGAGATGCCCCGGACGGATAGTGCACGGGGCCAGCACTCAGGTAGTCAGGGGCGATGATGGCCTTGCGCCCTAACCTTGCATTCCGATGTCCTCAGGGACTATACATCTTGGTACCTAGTTTATTTTACAAAATTCAACAAGGCTGCAATTACTCTTGTAATCCCAGCGATCTCAGCAGCTGAGGAAGGAGAATGGTAAATTCAAGGCCAGCCTGGGCAATTTAGCAAGACCCTGTCTCAGAATAAACTAAAAAGGGCTGGGAGGTAGCTCAGTGGTGGAGCTCCCTGGCTCAATTCCCAGTATGAAAAAGAATGGTCAAAAATATCCCGTACCTGACAAATGATTCAGATACGATGACGTGCTAATGATGGTTGGGCTAAATGGTCCGTGTGCCAGTGTTGTGGAATAATTGTGTCGCTTTTGCACGTGTTTGAAATGTTCCACGTTGAACACGACAAAGCGAACAGAGAAGCTGCTTAAATTGGGTGACGGCGCCTGTTGGAAGACGTGGTTATTTTTCTTCCCGTTTATACATCCCATCCTAAGAACTGAGCAAAGGGGGCACTGGGGGCTGAAAGGAGTCCTCAAGAGAACAATCTCTCGAGAAAGGGGTACGACACCCCCAAAATGCTTTTTGCAAAGGCTCTCCTAGGTGAGGTCCACTGAATCAAGACATTTGCCACCAGCCGGATGTAGCCATGGACCAAATTCTGGCCAATGAAAGGGGAGCAGAGCAGACCTCGGTCCCTCCAGATCTGGCTGATAACAGTCCTTGTCCTTGGCTGTTGTGGGGGGTGCTCTGATAAAAGGAGGGGTGGGGCACAGGGTGGGAGGGTCCTGGCCTCGAGTCAGTGCCCAGAGGAGACCCACCCAGGAGAGCCCAGGTGGGCACTATGGCAGTGCTCTGCTGAAGTAAAAGGTAACTTGCTCTGTGTCTGAGGGGTGGGAGCTGCCTGTCACAGCAGCCAGGCTGCCTGATGGAGCCTGTCTGTCTCACCTCGATGGTGGGCTTTGCAGCACTAAGTCCTGGCCCAGGCCAGGTCTGCGTGTGTCTGCAAGTGGATGACCACCTGCTGGTCCCTCCTCACCAGCCCTGGCTGCCCCTCACCCTCACTCAGCAGAGTGGCACTGGCCCAGTGCCAGGAGCTTGTCAGTGCAGGGTTGAAGGGGTGGCAATTAGCTGACATCACATGCTTTCCTGGAGAATACGTGGGGAAGGACTGATGTCCCAGAAAGGAGAGACCCAGTCCCCTTCGGAGCTCCGTCTTCAGGAACCCTCAGCAGGCTGCTCAGTCACGTGGCTGCGCATGAGGCACCCCGCTGGTGTGCAGCCATGGGCAAGCTGCAGCCCATCTATGGCCTTGGCTTCTCCATTTGTAAGAAGGGACAGTGGTATCCACCCACAAGGGGTGGTGGATGCAAGGAGCCAACTAGGACAATCTCTGGGTGCCTGGGAACTCCACTCTCAACTGCATGGTGCTATTGCAGGACTCTGCTCTGACAGTGTGGCCCAGTGAGCAGGCTTCCCTTCTTGTGGCCTCCATCTACTAATCTGGAAATTGCTCCATGGCCAAACAAAAGTGCCAAAAGCTCCTGCCCAGCCAAGGGCTGCAGTGCCTGTGCCCACCCACCCTCCAGCTTCAGAGAAGCTACAGGGCAAGGCTGTCTTGGTCCCGGCTTGGGAGTGCTGTTCACCAGACCCTCCAGCAGCCGCTGACACACTAGTTCCCTGGGCCCACTGCCTCCTTTTGCACCAGGGCACATGAACGTACCATGCCTGTCCTACGGGTGAGCTCTGTGGCAAGACCAAATAGCCCTGAGGTCATTACCATCTAGCTTTTAAGAAAAGATCTGCCAACTCCTGCTTAGAGGGAAAGATAGGCAGCCCCAAACAAGTAGACACAGAAGACTACAGCCTTCTAGTGTCGCCACCTCTGACGAGTCAGCAGGCAGTGCTGGATGAGTGGTTTTATACACACACACACACACACACACACACATTCCACATAACCCAGCCATTCTACTCTGAGATATTTACCCGAGAGAATTCAAAACATGTTCATAAAAAGATATACATATCCAATAATATTTTAAAATAATAGCCAAGTACAGTGGTGCATGCCTATAATCCCAGCTACTCAGAAGGTTGAGGCAAGAGAATTGCAAGTTTGAGACCAGTTTGGGCAACTGAACCAGACCCTATCTAAAAAGAGATGGGGATGTAGCTCAATGACAGTGTCACCCTTAGTTCAATCACTAGAACTGTGAAGGAGAAGAAAGAGGACGAGGAGAAGGAGGGAGGAAGGGATGGAGAGAGGACAAGAGAGAAAAAGATACAAAGAAGGAAAGAAAGAGGAGAAAGGAAGGAAGGAAGGAAGGAAGGAAGGGAGGGAGGGAGGGAGGAAGGAAGGGAGGGAGGGAGGAAGGAAGGAAGGAAGGGAGGGAGGGAGGAAGGAAGGGAGGGAGGGAGGGAGGGAGGGAGGGAGGGAGGAAGGAAGGGAGGGAGGGAGGGAGGGAGGGAGGGAGGGAGGGAATATGCCATGATCAACAGGTTTTTACTAGGAATGCAAGGTTGGTTTGATATTTGACAATAAATCTGTCATCATATTTACAGATTAAAAGAGAAAAGCCATATGATCATCTCAATAGGAGCAAAAGTAGCATTTGACAAACTACAACATGCTGATAAAAACTCTCAGAAACCTAGGGATAGAAGGAAGCATCCCCACAGAGTATCTACAAAACGTCTACAATGAGCATCATATTTCGTTGAGAAAGACTACTTTCAGTCAGGTGCAGTGGCCACCCCTGTGATCCCAGATACTTGGGAGGCTAAGCCGGGGGGATCACAAGTTCAAGGCAAGCCTGGGCAACTTAGTAAGACCCTGTCTCAAAATGAAAAATAAAAAGGGCTTGGGACATAGTCAGTGGTAGAGTGAGTGCCCCTAGGTTCAATCTGCAGTACCATGAAAAGAAAAAAAAAATAGAAACACTAAATGTTTTCACTCTAAGATCAGTAATAAAACAAGACTACTACTCAACATTGAACTTAAGGTTCTAATCAGTGCAATAAGGTAAAAAAAGAAAAAGAAATAAAAAGCATGTAGGCTGAGAAGGGAGAGATAAAATGGTCTTTATTCACAGACAACATAATCATCCATGTAGAGAGTCCACTGGACTCTATTTTAAAAACTCCTAGAACTAATGAGAGTGTGTAGCAAGGTTGCAGGATACAAGACAAATATACAAAAAAAAAAAAAAATCATTGTAGCTCTATATACTAACAATAAACAACCAGAAATTGAAATTTTTAAAACACCATTTATAATAACAAAATGTATGATATACCTAGGGATAAATATGACATAAGATATGAAACTTAGTACACAGAAAACTAAAAAATATTGCTCCAAGATATTAAAGAAGATCAATAGATGTGAAGGGAGATCCAGCTTTCATGATCAAAAGAGCCAATATGAGGGCTGGGGAGATAGCTCAGTTGGTAGAGTGCTTGCCTTGCAAGCACAAGGTCCTGGGTTCAATCCCCAGCATCTCAAAAAAAAAAAAAAAAAACTTTCTCCAAATCTGTAGGGTCAGCTGGGCATAGTGGCACACAGCTATGCTGAGGCAGGAGGATCTCAAGTTGTGGGGTAGCCCCAGCAATTTAGCAAGGCCCTAAGGAACATTGTGAGACCCTGTCTCAAAATAAAACATAAAAAGCACTGGGGATATAACAAGGTGGTAAAGCACCCCTGGGTTCAATACTTGGTACCCCCCAAAATTAATTAATTAATCTATAAGTTCAATGCAGTCCTAATCAGATTTCCAACAGTACTTTAAAAGCAGAACATAAGCTGATTCTCAAATTAATATGTAAATGCAAAAGACAGAATAGTGAAAACAGCTTGGAAAAAGGACAAAGATGGAGCACTAACACTACTTGCTTTCAGAACCTATTATCAAATGACAATTATCAGGACAGTGTGGAAGTGACATGAAAATGGATAAATAGATCAATGGGACAGAACAGCAAATCCAAAAACAGACCCACCCATAGGCAAGCATTTAATGATTGACAAAGATAAAATATAAATCAGTAGAAAAGGAATAATTTTTCCACCAGCTAGATATCATCTACAAAACAATAAACTTCAATCCCTACCTCTTACCAGATGGAAGATATAATTCCAAATACCTCCTTAGTGCTAAATGTAAACTCCAAGCCATAAAACTTCTAAACTAAAACACAGAAGAAAAATTTCTGTGATTTTAGGTTAGGTAAAGATTTTTTAGATACATCACCAAGATCAGAATTGAGGGGTGGGAAGAGATAAAATGTCTTGATGAGAAATTTTTTTAATTTATTTATTTATTACCAGGAATTGAACCAGGGGCACTTAACCACTGAACTACATCCCCAGCCCTTTTTATATTTTTTATTTTGAGACAAGGTCTCACAAATTTCCTTAGGGCCTCACTAAGTTGCTGAGGCTGGTCTTGAACTTGCGATCCTCCGGCCTCAGCCTCCTCAGCTGCTAAGATTATAGGCGTGCACCGCCAAACCCGGCCCAGACTTTTTTTTTTGTTTTTTAAATCTGCTCTTTGAAAGCCACTACCGAAGGAGTGAAAGTCAGGTCACACTGGGAGAAAACATTTGCAAATCATTTATCTGATAAACGATTTGTATGCAAAGCAGATAAAGAACAGTTCAAGCTCAGTGATAGGAAAACAAACAACCCGATCAAAAAGTGGGCAAAAGATCGAAACACACTTTACCAGAGAGGTTCCGTGGGTGGCAATAGGCACAAGAAAGATGTCCAGCACCCTTAGCCATCAATGGGGGCAGGGCTGGTTGTGGAGGGTCCTGAGGACATTGTGGGATGATAAAAGTGTTCCGTATCTGAAGTGTGATTGTGGTCGCTTCTTCCAACTCTATGGGTACGTGTTGGGTGTGAACTACATCCCAGCAGAGATGAACTTTAAACAGAACTGCTGCATCTCTGAGCCCCCATCCCGGAAGACAGAAGAAGGAGGAACACTGGGCCTTCCCCCCACTGTGTACTCACGATATTCAGGGATCCCTCCAAGATCCAGGGACCTCCAGGGACCACGAGCCTGGGATCAAGTCAGAGGCCCGGCCTTGGTGGGGGCATGGTGGTGTGACCCTGCTGCCAGTTTCCCCTGCACCCCTCCTCCTAGCTCTGTCCACCTCCTTTGAGCCTCCCTCTGGCCCTGCCTCTCCCTGAGCTGACTCAGCCCCTCGCCATTTCTGGAAATTGGTCTCAGGCACCTGGGCAGGTGAGGCTCATTCTGGGGCTCAGCCAGGTGCAGCAGGTGTGTCTCCTTGGCTGAGGCCCACACAGTGTGGATAAAGGGTGCAGAGCACCCTATTGCTGGGACTGCAGCTCTGGCATAGCCCAGTGGCCTGGCTCCAGAGACCTTTGTCCTTTCTGGTGCTAACACACAGATGAGGTCCTGGCGTGGCAGCGCCTGGCTCTGGGCAGGGCAGGTGGGCAGCTCAGGTGGGAGGGTGGACCTCAGGGCAAGCCGGGCTCCCTCGGGAGGGGTTCTGGTGCCTGCCACCCTTTCCAGTGGTCTCCAGGGGTCTTGGGAAGCAGGGCATATGTCCCCCAGCCCACAGCACCCCACCCTGCACTGAGACAGACTCCTTGCCGCTCCACTTCCTGCCTGCATGGCGTCACCTGCTCCAGCACTCCACGTCACCAGGTGTCTGTCATGTTGCCCATCTTCCATTCCCTGCTGGAATCGCACCTCCCCAAGGGAGCCATGTTGCTCCGGGCACCGGCAGATTCCAGAGACACAGGGACACCTCAGCCATGGGCACCAGTGGACATCAGGACCCTGGATGGGTAAAAGGTTTGTGCCTCTCCCCCTGGCTCAGCCCCCAGCCCGTCTCCCACAAAGGCAGCACCCACCCAGCCTCCTGGATTGTTCCCATGAGACCTGCTGGTATGCCACAGGCCCTCTCTGGACCCCACCTCCCCAGCCCCTGGCCTGGGCTCCCCCTCGGCCTCCCACAGCCCCTGCCGGCCCCACGGCGACTCCCACCCAGGGCACGGCCTGGGCTCCCTCCTCTGCATCTCATCTGGTCGCTCGGCTGCGAGAGCCGTATTTTTGGAACCAGATAGAGGTGGTGGTTGCACAACACTGTGAATGTTCTAAATGCCACTGAGTCTTCACTTTTAAACGGTTAATTTTATCATATGTGGATTTTGCCTCGAGTTTTTTTAAAAAGGAGAAAGAAACATTTAAATGCGGACGGCGCCCAGTTCCACCACGGCCTCCTTCCTCAGGGCCTGGCTGGGCCGCAGGCTCCGCTCCCCACGGCTGCCCATCACCCCCAGGAGCTCCCGCACCTCCGCCACCCTCCCCAGGGCTGCGGGCATCTCCATCCTCCAGACTGTGGGGCTCCTGGCTCCTCCCTGTCCAGCACACCCTACAGCCCCGCTGCCAGCACATCCTGTTGCCTCGAATGTCACCCAGGCCGCAGTCACCCTTCCACATTGACGAGTGCCATCCGTCTGTCCCACCAGCCCAGGGTCCTGCTTCACATCTCGCTCTGGATCATTCCCATGAGACCTGCCTCATGGCTCCCATGTGACCCAGAGTAAAGGCAAGTCCTACAGGGACCCTGGTGGGCCCTCTAGCCTTCCTGCTCTGGCTGGGACACGCGGGCCTCACTTCTTCAGGTTGTGAAGCACCCCAGCCCCCAGGCCCTGCCCCATGGCGGGCCTCACTCCCACCCTGAGGCTGCCCGGGCCCCTCCCTCCACCACCCCCTCATGCTGCTCCCAGATCTCAAGTCCCTCTGTGACAATGCCACATCTCTTGGAGATCCCCCACCCCAAACCAGGCGCCTGGCAGCCCCACCTGCACCCAGTGCCCCCCAATCGCACACTCTCCCTGTTTGCCCTTCCGATAGCCCTGCCCCCCACCATCTCCCGAGACCCCACCCACCCCATCTCCTCCCACCCCCACGTCTGTGCTTCCCCCTTATCCCATGAGGTTCTCAAGCCCAAGTATATCCTTGGCCCCTCCCTCTGCCACTCCAGCAGAGCCCTCCTCTCCACCCACTGAGGCCTGTGCCCAAGACGCAGAACATTCGAGAGAGAGACTCAGCCCTATAGAAGGCACCCTGCTTGATTCAGGACCACAGACCTTGTGGGCCCTGCACTCTCAGCCACACTTTCCCAGTTCCTTCTAGCTCTCTGAAACGGGCCCTCCCACCCCAAGCCTCCCTCTTGGCCATGGTCTGGCCTCTTCTTTAGGAGGAAAACCACAGCATCCCTCCCAGCCTGCTGAGCCTCCCCACCCCCAGCCCCAGCTTCCCCCAAGGGACCCCTCCCCTCAGAGCAAAATCAGAATGCCTCCAAGTGCTGCCGCCAGCTCCCAGCCTGCACCCCACAGAGCCCGGGGCAACTTGCTGGTCCCCGCATCTCTCCTGCAGGCAGCACCCCCTTTTGAGAGCCCAGCTCACTTGCCGAGCTTCCAGCCCCCTGCGCCTCCCTGCTCCCACCTCATGCTGCTCAGGGCCACCTCCCTCACCCTGCCTTCTGCTGTGGCCTGGGAGATCAGGGAACCAGGAACCTCAAAGACATCCGCTGAACTCAGACCACCTTGCGTGATGTGACACCTCTGCCCTGTTGTTCCAGAATCTTCCCCACCTTCCACTCCTCTTCTTCCTGTTTCTCACACAGGCCAGGCCAGAGCAGGGCCTCTGGATCCGCTGTGCCAGTGGACGACGTTCTTCCTCAAGATGCCTACGATCCTGCTCCTGTCTTTGGGTCTCAGCTGTCTGCCTCCGGCCTGACCACTCCTCACAGAGCAGCTGTCCAGCACGGCCACACTCAGGCTCTTACTTGAGGAAGCAGGACAGGTGCCGCACCCTGCCTGTCTCTGTGCCCGTCTGCCTCAGTCTCCCCAGACCCCAGCGCTGCCCGCAGCCAGGCACGCAGCACCCTGGCCCGGTGTGGGGCAAGGCGCTGGCTGAAGCTCCGTCAGGCACATGAGCACGCAGCTCCCAGCCACACTGCGTAGGCCCCCTCGGCAGGCCACCTCCGCAGGCCACCTCCGCCACTCTCAGCACTGCGAAGCGCCCTCTTGGGTCCAAGCACGGATCCTGTGGTTTTGAAGAGGGATTATGCAGTGGTCTCATAGGGACTAGGAAGCAGGCAGGAACAGACCTGCCTGGCTGGCACCTGAGGCCAAGCAGGCCTTAGCAAATGCCCCTGCAGCAGCCTGCGGGGCCTGGGGCCAGCGGGAATGTCACCCCCACCTGCGCACTGTGTGAGCCTGGTCAGAGTGCCCGCATTCAAGGAGAAACCAGTGAAGACCAGGGCTGGCCCAGCCGCCCAAGAAGTCCACTATGGAGCGACCTCAGCCAGCAACTCAGACCAGGGTGCCAGGTCCCCAGGGGTGAGGAGACAGTTGCCATCTAGGAGGGAGGGAAAGGCGAGGGCCCCAGCGCTTGAGCAAAGGGAAAGGCCTCCAGACTTCCTCAAGCACAGAGCTGCTGCCAGCACCAGCCGCGCCCGGCTGTGGTGGGCAGGCACGTGGGTCCTGTAGCTTGAGCGAAAACCAGGTGAGGATCCCAGTGACTCAGGAGGCTGCGGCAGGAAGATCAAGAGTTCAAATCCAGCCTCAGCAAAAGCGAGGTGCTCAGCAACTCAGGGAGACCTGTCTCTAGATAAAATACAAAATAGGGCTGGGGATGTGGCTCAGCGGTCGAGTGAGTGCCCCTGAGTTCAATCCCTGGTACACCCCACTACACACACCAAAAAAAAAAAAAAAAAAACACATGAGGAAACCTAGAGCTGCCGTGGGACTCAGCACTTCTAAAGCAGGATCTCAAAGAGATACTTGTATCCCTGTGTTCACAGCAGCACTAGACACTACAGATAAAATGTGGATGGAGTAGCGACCCAGCCACCATGTACCAACGGGTTGGAACACACAAGCTGATCAGTGATCACAGTGGAATATTATTCAGCCTTGAAAAGGAAGGACATTCCATCACCCGCTCCAAAATGGATGAGCCCTGAGGACATGCTGCTGAATGAAACAGTCAGTCACAAAGACAGGCACCGCAATTCCACTGGCAGGAGGTCCCCAGAGTGGTCAGATCCATAGAGGAAGGAAGTAGCATAGTGGGTGCCAGGGGAGGGGAGGGACAGGGAGTCAGTGTTTAGCGGAGATAGAGCTTCAATCTGGGGAGATGAGAAGGACCCAGAGATGGAAGTGGGGATGGCTGCACAGCATTGGGAACATGTGGATGCCACTGGGTCACACAGTCACAGAGGGTTAAGATGGCAAACGTTTTATTTTACCACAACAAGAAGCAACAGGTACGCTGCTGCCTGGGGCAGGGTGGGCCTGCCAGGCCTGCCTCTTGGCAGCCCCCTGTCACCACACAAACCCTCCTCCAAACCAAGCCAGATTCCTGACTCCTCCCACCTGACTGCCAGCAATGTCTGAATGGGAATCATGGCTCTGCCCTGGAGCCCTGGGGCCGAATGAGGACTTCCCACTCTGAGCCCACTCCCCTGACCCTGCAGCTCCTGCTCCAGGCCTCAGGGTCCCTTTCACCCCATCCCTGCATTCTGGCCCCCCAGAGCTGACCTGCCAGGATCCTCAGCCCCTGGGTGGCATGAAAAAGCACTTCACCTCCACGTGAAGGCCTCGGACCCCCTGGACTAGTTAGAAGCAAAGGCCTCCTCTGCGAGCCAGACCCCCACAGCTGGAAGGCCAGGGGCTCCCAGGGGCGCCCAGGTGACAGCATCTCCTGGAATCACTGCCCACATCCCAACCCAACCAAAGAGCTCAGACTCCCAAGCCCACCTGAGCACTGGAAGCTGCTTCAGTTAGGTGGGCTGCTCAGAGTAGGCCCAGGGCACCTCCTCCCTGCTGCAGCCCCTACCAGGAGAGGGACCCCAGGGCAGCTCCCCCAGGAGAAGCGGCCCAAGCACAGCCACCCACCCACCCACCCCAGCCTGTGAAAATAAAAGTGCCTCTGACAGCTGGTGGATGGTCCAGGTTCAAGGTCAGGAGCCTGCTACTGGGGAGAGAAGGGGAAGAGTGTGGGAGGAGTTTCTGCGGGGGCTGCAGAGACCCTCAGGCATAGCCAGCTGGGAGGGTCTGCCCAAGTCCACCCCAGGGTCCCCAGGTGGTGGTCAGAGGTGGCTGGGACTGCCCTGCTGTCCTGCTGTCCAGAGACATGCCTGCTGGCATAGTCAGGAAACGCAGCCATGAGCCCACATGATGGTGCTCTGGTGACTGTGGGGAAAACATGCTCTCCCTCCCCAGCTCCAACACCAGCATGGCCCCTGCTGCTCTGTCCCACGGCGGCACAGAACAGGGACCGAGAGTCCAGCTTCAGCAGAGGAGCGGAGAGCCTGTGTGGGCATGCTTTGGGGGTCACGAGGCAAGAGCAGGGTTGTGCCCACAGCTTGGAGCCAGGCAGAAAGCTGGGGGGTTGGCATGGGCAGCCTGGGCAGGCATGGCCAGGTATCAGCAGGCCTCGTCTGCTTGGGGGCTCCCGTCCCCTAGGAAAGCCCATGTTTTCAGGGCCTCAGTTCCCCTGGCTGTAAAGTGGAAGCAATCCCAGATCTGGCCTGTTCCACAGGACTGCTGGTCAGATAAGGCAAGCAGCTGATGTCATGGACCAATTCTGAAAAACTGGTGGCTTGGCCCAGTGCCAGAAAGTGCTGGGCATTAAGAGGGCCAAGGCTGTGCTCCAGCATCCAGCAAGGCTGCTGCAGGGCCATGGCCCTGGGACTGAGGGGCTTGGGGACACTAAGTGGGCAGCCATGGAAGCTCCACTGAGGAGAAGTCACTGCAGCCCTGACAGCCAAGGAAGCCCCTTTTCTCCTCCCGGGCTGGGAGGACAGGTGGCTAGGAGTGGATGTGTGCCCAGGTTAGCTCCCCTTCCCCTGGGCATGGCCTCCAGGCAGGCCTGGGAGCTGACCGCCCTTCCCTCTCAGGCTCTGCCTGGCACAGCTTTCCTGAGCATGTGGAAGTGCAGGCCTGGAGGAGGAGGTGGGGAGTTGGTCGAGCCAGCCTGGCTGGCAGGGGCGCTGCACGCGCGAGGAGCCTCCGCCCCACTGCACCATCAGCAGGGCCCAGGAGGCCAGGGAAAAGGCCACTTCAGCCCCACACTCTGCCAGCTTCCCAGGAAATCCAGTCACTGTGTCCCTTGAGGGACAAGGGGTTCTTGGTGTGGCCTCTCCAAGCCGCCCAGCAGATCCCCAGGACCTTGGGCTGTCAGAGATCCTTCCCAGCCCAGAGGGAAGGGAGGTGGGGACAGTCACACAGGTCCTATTCTGAGGGTGTCCGCAGGCTATATATCTCCAGCCAATAATCCCAGGCATGGTGCACATCCCTTGGGGGTCTCTGCCACCCCTTGGTGAGAGATCTGCTCTGAGGGGCTCCAGCCGGGAGCCCCCAGGCTCCTGGTGTACCTGGATGAGGGCCCTGAGTGGGGCACCTCCGCTGCTGCGGGTGGCAAGAGCAGGAGAACCTCTAGGGGCCACCCTCACTCCACAGCCCAGGACCTGCCTGGGCAGCAGCTGAGGAGCAGGCTCAGGCCGGTATGAGAGCACAGTCAACCACAGGGCCCACTGGATCCTGGCGCCTTGGAAAACACCCAGACCAGGGGTCACTAAGGGACAAAGTCTGAAGTCTGGCAAGGAAGATGGAGCGTCAGGTGCACGGAGGGCCTATCTCCATGGCCTCACCTGTCCTGATGCCCATCTGTCCAGACCACCTGCCCCAGAGCAGCTAGGTGCAGGGAGCTGGAGTCTGGAGTCCTTCCCCACAGGGTCCTCGCGGCTGGGCAGGGCCTCCTCTGCCCCCAGCTCCCTGCCCCACCCCCGCTCTCCGCCAGTGTAAGAAGGTGCCTCCTGGGCCATGACGTCACCTCCAGGTAGCTGGGAGCCAGGTGGACCCCACATCCCAGCAGAACCCCTGGACTGCTGGCGGTCCCTTCCCTGCAGCCGGCCGCCCCCAGCAATTTCCTCTTTCTTTGAGAAGCCCGAGGTTTCGCAAGGCGGCGGGCGGTCCGCGGGTGACAGCGAAACACGCAGCCTGGCGGGGGAGGGGAGGAGGCGGCGCGCGAGCCGGGAGGCGCCCCAGCCCGCCGCCCGCAGGTGCACTCGGGGCCGTGCCCCACCCTAGCGCGGTCAGAGCCGGGCGGCGACGCCCCCACCTCCGGAGGCGCTCTGGGTACCCTCCTGGTCCCTGGGGCGGGCGGGCACCTGCCCGAGTCGCATCCGCCCGGCCCGCATCCACCTGGATCTGCACCCGCCCGGCCCGCACCCAGGCCAGCCGGCCCGCACCTACCCGGGGCGCCGCAGTCAGCGCAGCGCGCGTTCCCCGGCCGCTGCAGCAGCTCCAGCACGGCCCTCCGCCGCTCCTTGGCCATGGCCGCGATGCCGCCTGCGATGCCGATGCCGGGCCGGGGCCAGGGGTCGTGTTCGCTAGGGCCGCACGCAGGCCGCCCGCCGACGCCCCTGCGCCATCCCCGCGGCTCAGCCCGCGCGCGGGTTCCGCATTCCTGCTGCCCGCCCGGCTCCACCGCCGCCCGTGTGTCGCCGCCGGCCGCCTGGCGCGGAGCTGTGCGGCGGGGCCCAGGCGCACGGCGCGCTCTGGCCGGCTCGGCCCGCGGGCGGCCCCCAGCGGCGCGGGCGCACAGCGGCGGAGAGCGGCCTCCTCCCGCGCCCAGCCGCGCCCGCCGGCACGCGGGACCCACCCCGCCCCACCTCGCACCCCGGGAGAGAACTGACTGGCTTGGGTGGCACCGGCTGCAGTCGCCCGAGTGTTCTGCGCCCACTGTGGTCAGGCGCAGGGGACCCAGGGCACGGGACTCCCCTTGAGCCCCCCTCCCTGACTGTATCCAAGGACACCCCGCCAATGTTCCTTAAAGCGGGTTGTGTGCCCAGTACTGGGGAACAAGGGTGGTGCACCCTCTCCCTGTTCAGGGAGGAGACCAGCGGGTGACAAAATCCACTGTTGGAGGGGACTCAGGGGCGAGCCTCCCACTCTCATGTTGTACCCTGTACCCCCAACCCCTCGCCCGCCACGACCACCTACAAATAGTACAGGAGTATTCAGAGGATCTGGACACACCCCTCCTGATTAGGGGTGAGAAGGACCCGAGCAGGAGGGTGGAGAATGTGTGTGTGACAGACCTGCCAGAGTAGGGTGGGTGTCTCCCCATTTACACATCCCAGCATCTTTTCAAATTCCTTCCATTTTTCTTAAATTATGAATGCAATATATCCTGTTAGAAAATAAATCAAAACATACCAGACTGAAAAATTAAAGCCCTTCCCGCTCTGCCCCCTGTGATTCTGAGGCAGCCCAGGTTCTTAGTGATACCAGACCAGTCTGGTCCGCACCCCTAAGAACACCCAGTACTGCAGAGTTACCACCAGGGGGTGTTGGTTGTGCTATGGTTGGATTCTGAATGTTCCCCCAAAGGCCTGTGTGAAAAGCTTGGTCCTCTAAGAGATCCGGCTTAGTGAGAAGTCTTTGACCCCTGCAGGGGATGGGGGGGGACCCTTCAAGAGACTGGGAACCCCTGCCCCTTCCTCCTTTTATCTTTTGCTTCCTGACCATGAGGTGGGTTTTGCAGCAGCGCACTTTGGGGTCATGATGTGCTGCCCCACCACAGGCCCAAAGCAAGAGAATCAATTATAGATTGAAATTTGCAAAACTATGAGCCCCCAAAAAAACCTTTTTATCTTTATAAGTTGATTATCTAAGGTCTTTGTTATCATGGCAGAAAGGTTGATTGTTTTTCATTTGACAAACCCTCTGTGACTCCACGCTGACACGTGTGGATCTACATTTCTTTAATGGTTGCATCTATTCGAAAATTCAACTGGATCATGATTTGCTCACCCAGTCACCAGTGCACAGGCATGTAGGGTGTCTTCAGTCTGTTGGAATCACAGAGAGGCTAAACAACATACCTTTGTACCAACATCTCTGCAAGGGTTTTGGGTGGATTCGCATCTGGTGGTGGCACTGCTGGGCATTTGACAGGTATGAACATTCAAAACATTGGCAGACCCTGCAAGTGGCCCTCCACTGGGTTGCACTGTGTGTCCCCCAATGGCACCTGCTCCCTCATCTCCCTTTTTAAGCTCTGCTGATCTGCAGGCAGAACGCATCAGCCCATTTCCATGTGCATTACTGAGGTCAGGAGTGTCTCATTGCCTGCTCTCTCCCTTTAACTGGTTACAAGTCTTTCTCCTTCATGAGCCTTGAGCCTTTTTTTTTTTTTTTTTTTTTTGGTAAAAACAGGTGGCATTTCCATCTCTGGGCCCCCTGCCAGGCTCTGGACCTACCACATAGTGCAAGCTTAGAGGATATCACTGGATGGAGACAGACTAATGCTAATGACAACTCTGCACCAGGAATCAGGGGAAACGCCCAGCGTGTTTTCTTATTTAACTCTTTCTACAGTCAGAGAAACTGAGGTTGCAGAGGCTCAATCACTTGTCCAAGGCCACGCACAGCTCCTGTGTCCACAAGACTGGAGGGAACAAAACCACAACAAAGACATGCACCCTACACAGCAGAGTTATCCAAGTCTCCCACAGAAAAGAGATCATTCTTTGGAGGGACAGAAAAGGCCACAAGGAGGTCTCTAAGAACAGCAGGTGTGCAGCAGGCAAGGCCACAGCCAGAAGGAGCAACATGAGCATCAGTCTCCTACTGTTTGTGGCCTCAGTGCTGGGTGGCTCTGGGGGTTGTTTGACTACTCTGTCCTTCTATTGACAGGAGGGAGTGACATTGTCCAAGGAGGTAGGAGGGAGGGAAGATTGAAGACAAAGCTGCGTGCGTGCGCAGATCAGAGATGTCGGATGTAAAACATTCTCCAAAAACAGAAGGCTAGCCAAGCATGGGGGTGCACGCCTGTAATCCCAGCGACTCACAGGAGGCTGAGGCTGGAGGATTGCAAGTTCAAAACCAGCCTCAGCAACTTAGCTAGGCAATAAGCAACTTAGCGAAACCCTGTCTCAAAAAATAAAAAATAAAAAGGTCTGGGAATGTGGCTCAGTGGTTAAACACTCCTGGGTTTAATCCCCAGTTCCAAAAAAATACATAAATAAAGAGGGCTCCTTTGACCAAGCCCTACAGCAGCCCCCTGGACATTCAGGATCGCTAGAGCACTGCCCTCCTGGGGGGACCCTATGGGCACCCCTGGCTGTGGCCAAGCTGGAAACTCATGAAGAATCCCAAAGGTAACTGCCTGGCCTAGGGTGGGCCAGACTCAGACACTGGCCAAGGGCAGCTCAGGATCAGAGGTGCTGGTGAGGATGCCAGAGAGGCCTCCTGCCTGCTCCTGCTCAAGGCCCACCAGCAGGAAGCCCTTCTGGCCTGAGCTTCCTGCTCCCTCTGCCCACTGGACCACTCTTGCCTGCTGGCCCAGGCATGCAAGGCTGCAGTGAAGGCCCCCAAGTCCAGTTCCTCAAGCACTTCCCTAGCCTGGGTGTGGGTCTAGACAGGACTGGCATCTTCGTCCCTGTGACCATTTGGCCACACTGAGCAGCCCCTGGGTGGTGGGCTCCTTGAGGCAGTTTGCTCTTGCAGCATCCCCTGAGGTTAGTCTGCACACTGCACATAGTAGGTCTGCAGGTGACTTTGATGGGGAGCTGATCTCACATCTGCAGCTGCAGGGTGAAGCCAGGGCCTTGTGCCCCAGCCTATGGAGCTGCATCTCAGAGTGGGCAGGGTGGTTCTTCCCGGGAAGGTGCGAGTGACCACAGCTTCCAGGGACAGGACTGGCCCCTTGGAGAAGATGGGCCCTGCCTTCAGCCTGGCCACGCCCAGCAGAGCAGCCGCTTTCACAGGGGCACCTGGGACCCCCTCCTCACTGGCATACTCCTCCTTGAAGCTCCCAGCTGCCCAACAGAGGCCCCCAGATGAGGGAAGGAGCCCTCATCCTAAGCATGAGGATTTGTTTAGGACCCCAGAGCTCCCGGAACCCAGCTTTGAACCTGAGATGACTAAGTCCAGGACACTGGTGGCCAGCACCCCTCTGGGGAGAATGAAAGAAACTGACTTTCGTCAGTTCCCTTTCTTGTTATCACAAATTGATATCTTGCTGTCTAGATTTCCAAGGTCCTCAAAGCAAGAAATGATACCAGCCACCAAGAAACCTCTCTGGTCCCTGGAATCCCCACTCTGCAAGCTATTTGATACCAGCGGCGTGATAAGGATGCTTGCTTTATCTCCAGCGGCTCAGATACTTCCTGAAACACAGGCAGCTCCGTCTGCAACGAACCCCCCTCCAGCTATGTGCCCTGGGGGTGTGAGATGGACTGGGAGTTGGCAGGACGCAGGCCTTATCATCAGAGTCCCTCTGAACAGCAGCTGCTGGAGGGATCCCCACCTCGCCAGGGAGGAGGATGGCTGGGCTGACCCAAGGCTCCGGCCAGGAGGAAGAAACAGGCTGTTGAGGTCGGTGCAAGTGGAACTAGGGGGCAGGGAATGCCATGGACACCTTCCTTTCAGGAAGGGCAGGAGGCCAGGCAGGGTGCCAAAAGCAGAGAGCAAGGAAGGACCCACTGATGTGCCTGGTGCAGGTGGTTCTGAGTCTAGGAATGCACGGGCAGAGTGGCCCCCACGTGGCTGGAGCAACTCCACAGTGGTTCCCAGAACATGCCAATTCATGCCACGGGCTGAACTGTGTCCCCCAGAGATGGGGTTGGATTCTGACCCTGGTACCTGTGGATGTGACCTTATTTGAAATAGGGTCTTTGCAGATGACATCAAGTTAAGATGAGGTCAAACTAGATTGGGCGTCCCTAATCCAATATGGTTGGAGTCCTCATAAACAAGGGGAGATTTGGAGACAGACAGGAACATACTGTGTGAGATAGAGACCATGATAAGCGTGCAAGCTGAAGCCACCCAAGACTGCCAGCCACGGCCAGAAGCCCAGTGTGGCCTGGAGCACTCTCCACACAGCCCCCAGAGGTCCTCCCTGCAGATGCCTTGACGCTCCTGTGGCCTTGAACCGAGATCCATGCCTGCCATTAGCGCCCGACTTGGTGCTCTGAGCAGCTACATTTTGACCTTGACATTTTTTGCAGTTGCACAAAACAGATTCAGAAACCTGCTGGGGATCAGGCGGTGGGGCCACTAGGCATCTGCTGTCCCCAACTGTTTTCTCGTAGTCACCTGGGCCTGGCCTCACCCCCTTTCTCTCCCCACAGGTCTGGATTTCCCACAACTTCTGCTGCAGGCATGGGGTGGGGGGGTCTCGATCAGTCTAATCTAGGGAGAGAGAGGAGGGCAAAGGGGGTCCAGCCACAACCCAGGTCTGGTGTCCTTCTCTCAAGACCAGAGGTATCCTGGACATGCACATGGAAAACCTGGTTCCCTGGCTGGGCTGTGCCCCCAATTTCCCTCCCACTATTCCAGCTCATTCATACCTACCCCAGGGGTCCCACCTCGTGGGCTAGGGTGCTGAGTGACTGCTTGGCAGGGTAGGCCTGACGGCAGAGTCTGGGGGAGATGTCTGGGGGCAGGGGACATACCACCATGGAGAGAGAGCAGACATAAGATACATCCTGAGGTGGAAGTGGCCCTGGGACCCAGCAACACAGTGGCATCTGCAGGGGTGAGGTAGAGTCCAGAGTCAGCCCCAGTGTTTCTGCTCAGGGACCCAGAGGTGTGGAGCCACCAAAGCATGCAGGATGTCCAGGAAGTCCTTCTGGGGGCTGAGGGCATGGGACGCAGAGAGCTGGAGTCAGCTGGGCAGTGGGAGCCAGGTGGACCCCCAGGAGAGGGCTGGGCAGACCAAGGCTGTTACAGGGAGGTCCCATGGATGGGGGTGGACAGAACTAGGAGCTGGCCACCGACTCGTGTGAGGCCTTTCTGGCCTCTCCTGAGGGTTGCAGGGTAGCCATCCAAGGTCATAATCCTTATCAGGGACTGAGTCTCAAGGTGAATTATTTGAATTAGCCCCAACCCCACACCAGGAAGGGAAGAGAAGAGGCTCCAGCTCCTAAAACTAGATTCACCTTTGTGAATCCTTGCAGGACCCAACAACTGAGGCCACAACCCTCTGCCAGGTCTGCTCCTACTCACACCCAGAGAAGGGACCTTGAGGCTCTTCCCAAAGGGAGGGAGTGGGATTTGGGAGTCACCCCCTCCATGGGTACTCCAGTGTTCCCGTTGGCAAGGCTCCGCCCCCGAGGGAACAGCTGCCCAGAAGGGTCCCACCTGCATGAAGAAGGCACGGAAATGCAGGACGGATGTGCAGTGAGTGACAGCTTGGGTGGAGCTGGGCGTCAAGAATGGTGCCTGCCCGCGGCCGGCTCATGCCCAACCAACTCCTCTGCCCCATCCCCACAAAAAAGAATTTTTTCCACTAAGAAAAACAGAAAAATCAAAAGGGAGGATGCTCTGCAGCACAGGAGTGTTTCCAAGGAGTTTTGCTCAAGAGAGGCTTTGTGGAGACAAGCAAGTACATTCAGCAAGCAGGTGGCCGGGAACGGTGACCAGGGAGCCACCCCAACCTCAGTCTAGAGGCCAGAGCTAGCGCACCCCACTGTAGAGTAGGGAGCAGGAGGGTAACACCTCTCCCAGGACCTCAGTATGCTTTTCTGGGTGTAGTACTGGGCCCCAAAGCCCCCTGGAAACCGGGAGTCCTCTGGGATCCTCCCAGAAATGACAGGTGGGGCTGGGGCCTCTGTGGTGGCTGTGGATTCTAGGATTTACTGGGTGCACTTAAGAAATTTAAAAATATTTTCTGGGGAGTGTAGTGGTACACTCCTGAAATCCCAGCAATCAGGAGGCTGAGGCAGGATTTGCAAGTTCAAGTTCGGCCTAGGCAACTTAGTGAGACTCTGTCTCAAAATAAAAAATAAAAAGGACTGGGGATGTGGCACACTGGTAAAGCACCCTGGGTTCAATCCCTAGTACTGGAAAAGAAAAAAATTCTGCTTAGTTATCCAATAAGCAGTGGCATCTGGTATGTGTCGGGGGTCATGGAGAGGGGCCCTAGGAGGAGGCAAGAGGCAGTGGACCTGGCATGGCACCTGGACCAGATAGGCGTCCTCAGACACACCATCCTGCCCTCTCTGATCACAGCCCAGGCCCCCCGCAGGGGAAGGTCATCTGGGGCTGGATCCATGAGCCAGACTTGGGACTCCGGGCTTGAAACAGAGTGCTGGGATCTTTTTCTTCTTGGACTCAGCTCCCTTTTAGTGACCACAAATTGAGCAGTATATTTTAAGGTCATATGGGAGCAACCTCAAGAAATATTTACTTACAAAGAACTCTTACAATCCACAATATAAAGAAAGGGCCCTGTCACCTTCTGGTAACCCTCCCAGGGACTGCAGTGCTACCACCATCCAGCAGGGGGCGACAAGACCACAGTGTTTCTGAGTCCTCAGGTGAGGACTCTCCTGCAGGTGAGTGGGAGGCATTCCTGAGTAGAGCTCCCTTTGTACCTAAAATGGCCAGGCTTCTGTGAAGCTCTCAGGCAGGCGCCCCGCAGATTTCATGCCCTCAGAGTCATCACCCACTCCCCAGCATCTTCAGAGAGGATCAATTCCCGGCCAGTCACGCAATGAAGCCTGGAGAAGAGATGTCTCACCTCTGCCAGGCATGTCTCCTCCCCAGCACCCCTGCGCTCCCACCTAGGGAACTGTCGTCCAGTCTACAGGACCCTTGCTGCCACATGCCCGGCTGGCTCCACCTGCTCCCTAGCCCTGTTGCTCTGGAGATGAGTCATCAGAAAGAGCCCCTCCTGCGCAGCCGTGTTTTCCTCTGCTGAATTGGGAACATCCATGATTGGGTGCTATTGGAAGTCAAGGTTCTGTGGTGGAGCCCTGGAGAGGGGTTGTGGGAAATGACAACAGAGCTGTGTTGTCCTTGTCTCAAAACTGGGATTTCCTCTCAGAGGGTCTGGAATAAACACCTCTTGCCCCAGAAACACAGGACCTGCCCTCGTCTCTCAACCACACTGATGGCCCGTGAGGGCAACAGCCTGGCACATCCCTCAGCTCTCTGTCCCCAGCCCCAGCTCTGTTCAGGTGCTGGAATTCCCTGGTAAATATTCTGGAGTGGCTCTTGATTGACCTGAGCTGAGAGACTGTTGCTCCTGACCCAGGGATGTGGAGTGCAGACAGGTCAGTGTCACCGTGACTACATGCTCCAGATGTCTGCTCAGCTCCCCCTGGCCAGAACTGCCACTGTGTCCAGGCCAGGCCTGGTGGCTTGCAGGCATGGAATGCTCCAGCTGAGCCTCAGCAGCTTCCCTGTAACTGCCTGGTGGGTGGTCTAGGGCGGGGCTTGGACATTTCCTTGGGGCCTATGCCTTGTCCTCTGCTCCTGGGTATTGCTACTTTCCAGTTTGACTCTTATCTCACAGCTTCCTGCTCCACACCACTCTGGTCTGCCAGATGGGCCCCTGCTCCTACGTCCTTTGTACCAAGAGGTAGGCTCCCCTCTGGCCCAGAAGAGGGTGTGGTGCAGCACAGAGGGAGGGGCACACAAGGCTGTTGGCAGGCCGGGCAGGAAAGGTCACCAGCAAGGACCCGGAAAGAGGAACCTATTCTAGAAAGTTGACTCTGCGGGGTATAAAGAAAGAGCACAGCTGGCCTTGGACCCAGACAGCCTCTTCTCTGCCACCCATCTGGGAGAAGAGCACATGTCCCCAGCTCAGGGATGGCCTCACAATGAGCAGGTGCTCAGTGCCCAGGGCACAGTGGAACAGAAGGGGGAACCTCCTGCCCAGGGACAGTGACCTTTTCTCATTTCTATGTCCCTGCCTCCCTTCCCTGAGTTCACAGGTTTTCACCTGGTGGGGTGGCTCTATATGGTCTGAATTTTGTGGTGGCTGGTCACATGTTCAGAGTCTGAGGAACAGAGGCCAGGCCTCCTTCAGCTGCTGAATCAACACAAGGGCACCTGCTGTGCTGGCTCAAGGATCCCATGGCTTTCTGGCAGCCACAGACACATTCTGAACTCACCTGAGGGTTCCAGGGTGCAGCATGTGCTCAGCACTGTGCTACTTTCCTTTCCAGACTCCGCAGGCTCAGTCTCAGAGTCTGAGCCTTCAGAGGGCAGCAGTGACGACTGCAGACCCCTGCTGTGCTGCCTTGCGCTTGAACAGCACGCGGCTTCCTCCAGCCATGAGGGCCAGAGTGGGGACCCTCAAAAGCCGGATCAGGACTCAGGAGCACACAGGGCCCTCACCTCCCGTCAGCTCAAGCACGCGAGCTCCCCAGGCCCAGCATCCATCGTACCCTGAACTCCTACACAAAGGCGCCCACCTGGGTTTCCTAGCCCCTGGGCCCATTCTATAGAGCATCCTGGATGCAGTTGTGGGATGTGTTTTCCCTAATGAAATTAAGGTGGCGGTAATGTTGGCTCAGGCTGCCAGCAGAACAGGAGCTACAGGGGCCCTCCTGGCCGGCACAGGGCCCAGGCGCCTCTCTGCCCTCCAGCACTCTCTTAGCTTTACAGCACACGGTGAGCGTGGCCCTGAGATGTGATTTCCCTTCTCCAGAAGGCTGGAGACTCGTGATCTTGTTCACAGTATTATGACAAAGTCACTTGTCCTGTGGCTCAATAGGAAGTTCTTTAGTGTTTCTGGCAGTAATAAAATCCCTGCTTTCTCACCCACAAAGACATTAATCTCACTAAAAGATTTAATTTGAGCACAAGTTGGGTGAGATCATATTCACCAAGATAGGAGCTCCGGCTTCCCAGGTAGACAGCCACGAGGAGGCAGCGCAGAGGGGTCTGAGGGTGGGCTGTGGTCTCCAGCCTCTGGCACGAGTGTGAAGGCCACCCACATTTTCCTGGGGTCCCTCTGTGCCATGCTCAAGTCTCCCACCAGGGGAAACAGAGCTGGCAGATAGGATCCCTCCCCGTGGCGCCCATGATGCCATCAGGGAGACAAGCCGGGCGCCTCCTGTCCCCATGCAGCACACGGCCCCCAGGAAGCTCTGTGTGCCTTGTGGAACAGCAGCAGGTACATATTGCATCCCGATTCACAAGCCAACACGATGTTTGCCAGGAGAAATTAGCCAACTGGCTATATTCACAGGCAATGTGAAATTAACAGAGGCATATAATTTATAGAGGATGTAGAACCACAACTCAACACAAGTGGTTTCTTTAAACTAATGATTTTATTGTTTCTATAAAAATGATACATGCTTGTTATAAAACACAGTCATAAAAATACAAGGAAGAAAGAGCCGCACGTCCTCCAACAATTGCATCCCCGATATTGCCAACGTCCCCTGTGCGGTGCTCCCGGCCCCTCCCTGTCTGCACGGATTAGAACTCGTCGAAACAGACAAATGCTCCACCAGTGGGGCCCGTGCCTCACGCGTGGCGGGCTGCTCCAATTTCCCGTTCCTGTCCGTTAAGTACATAACTGGTCTTTTTATCTCTTGCCAGCAAGGAGCGCCAAAGTTCTCAGAAAAATTTAGGATTTAAACTTAGTCCTGAGAAATCTCCACCATGATGTGACTGCTGCCAACAAATCAGAGAACCAGCTGCCTCTGGGTGCAGTGGCTCATGCCTGTAATCCCAGCAGCTCGGGAGGCTGAGATAGAAGGACCAGAAGTTCAAGGCCAGCCTAAGCAATGTAGTGTGGCCCTGAAAAACTTGGCAAGACTCTGTCTCAAAATAAAAATTAAAAAGGACTGGGGAAGTGGCTCAGTGGTTAAGTACCCCTGGGTTCAATTCCTGGTACTAAAAAAAAAAAAAAAAAAAAGATAGAAGCCAGCCACAGCTACTCAAGAGATCGGGGTTGCTCCTGGGATCAGCAGTAGAGTGGGGTGGGGTTCAGGGTCCCTTAAACAGGGCTACCTTTGTGGCTCAGGTGAGAATCACTGCTGATGTTCTTCACATTTGGGGAAGTGTGATGGGCACAATAATGTCCCGAAGACATCAAGGTTCCAATCCACGGAACTTGTGAACATGGTGTTTCTCATGGTGGAAGGGACTCCACAGATGGGATTTAACTAAGAGTCTAGTGATGGGGAGATTATTGGGGCTCCTTGAAGGCCACATAGGCAAAAGGGTCAGAGTCAGAGAGACATAAGCATGGTGGTGAGTCTTGAAGATGGAGGAAGGGCCACCACTGGGGAGTGCAGGTGGCTCTAGCATCAGGCATGGGTGGGCAGTGGACCTTCCAGAGCCACCTGCAGGAACACAGCCTGTGGACCTGCTTTAGACTCTGACTTCCACCCTGCAATGTGTTTGTTTTGCTTTAAGTCACTGGGTTTGAGGAATTAGGGCAGCAATAAAAATGAACATGGGGGACACCCCCCACCCTACTGCCAGGAGAATCTGACTTGCTCTTTAGGCAGGGTGGATGGGGCCGGCAGAGGGGGTCCCTGGGGCAGGGACCCAACAACTCAGCCTGTGGAACCCTGAAGTATGTGCAGCTCCCCCTCCTGGGGGTCAAGAGCTGGACCAGGGAGGGGCCCTGCTGGCCTCTGGTCAGTCCTCATTTTTCTGGGAAAAGAGGATCATGGGTCCATGGCTGAGAACAGGGCTGCCTCAAATTCACCTGATTTAAGTCACATTGAAGGGGAGCTCTTGAAAGACGTTCCAAGCACCATTTGTTGGTTTGGCAGTGCTGGGGATGGAACCTAGGGCCTCACGTGTGCTAGTCAAGCACTGTGCCACTGAGCTACACCCCCAGTCATCCGGGCACCTTTTAATGATGTTATAATGGCTTGTGGTGGCAGGTGCACAGAACAAGTAAAATGCATTCTCTATATGACAAGTGATGGACTACCAAAAATATTTTACAGGAAGCTTTGGTGGGAAGATAGGCCACTGAGTTCCTAGGTACCCCATGTTTGCAAACTGAACCCAGAAAACCAGGGTCAGGCCGCTCCTGCTCCCGTGTAAGGAACTGGAGTCGTCTGTGCAGTGGTGCCATAGTGGGCGGCCCTGTTTTCTTTCCTATGATTTCCTATTGCTGCACTATCCCTGCCTGAAATTCATTTCAAAATGAGAATTTAATCATGTATACAGAAAGCTCAACTACAAAGACGTTCATACAAAAATTTTAAACGTTGTATTTCAAAATAATTTCAAACTTCCAAAGGCTGTGCCAGTAAGACAGAAGCTGTATACCCAGCTCCCCAAAATAACACTGCACACAGCCTCCCAACAGAATCAAAGCAGGAAATCTGTGCTGCTGCCACTCTGCTGGCTGACGTGCAAGCTCTCGGCACTAAAGAATGTCCCAGTGTCCCTTCCTGGAAGCCAGGATCCACATGGTACTGAGTCCTCACATCTCTGTCTGCTCAGCTTCTGATAGTTCCAGTATTTCTACAACTTGATACTTTTTTCCTTTTTGTCCTGGGGATTGAATCCAGGGACACTTAACCACTGAGCCATGTCCCCAGCCCTTTCTGAGAGACAGCCTTGTTAAGTTGCTGAGGTTGGTTTAGAACTTATGATCCTCCTGCCTCAGCCTCCCAAGCCAGGCATGTGCCACCATGTCTAGCTCCATAACCTTGACAGTGTTGATGGGCAACAGTTTGGGGAATGTCCCTCAGTGTGAATCTGTCTGATGTTTCCTCATGATTAGACTCAGACTGTATTTGTGGCAAGCAAGTCCCGGAAGCAAAGCTGTGTCCTCAGCGCACAATGTTGGGTATGAGCTGCAGTGAATCTCATTCCTGGCGATGACTACATGGCCAAGTGATCACCCCTGTAATGTCGCTGTCATTCTCTTTGTAATCACTAAGTATCTGGAGCAGAGGCTTCTCAAGACTCGTTTGCCTCACACTTAGCCACTAACTTCACTGTCTACATGGGTTCTCACCTGCAGCCATTATCACTGATGTTAGTCACACATGATACTTTGTCCCCATCATTTCTTCCATACAGTCAGAATTAACAAGGAAGAGCTGTCCCTTCTACCGCTGATGTATTTATTCAATTATTTCTACCAGTGTGGCCCCATGGGTATTAGTAATGGACTACAGTCCATTACAATTATTCTTTTCTTGCTCAGTTTACCTCAGATTTGGCCATTGGGAGTTCCATTACTGCCTCCTGCTTTCTCTCAACAAGTCTGTTGTTTGTTCAGCAATTCTTGACTTTCTGGCACAGACGCTCTGGGCTCATCATGCCCTTTCCCTGACCTGGCCTTAGCCTCCACCAAGACCCTGGTTCCTCTTGTGAGAGAATGACAGCCCTGACCTGGGGCTGGGTGTCATGGCCCCCAGCCTTCCACGTACAAGGGCTAGGACATTGGCATGCTCACCCCTGCCTGCGCACACACCCCTAGTCCTACAGCTAGCTCTTCAGAGTAGAAGGCCGGGAGGTCAATGCACTTCTAATTTTCCCATCTTAGAATACATGCTACCAGAATCACTGTCCACGTGAAAAAAAAAAAAAAAAAAAAAAAAAAAAAAAAAAAAACTCGCTACCCAAAGATCTGTTAGCTTTGGTTAAAATACATCCTCCAGAGCTACCTAGCCCACGGCACCTTCCCGCTGTCAGTGGGTCCCGGTATGGGTCCCCCCACATCCCGGTTCGTGTGTTTTGAGCATGGTTCAGTCAGGACTCTACCCCGGGTGCTCACAGGCCTCTTCCCAAGGCTTCTGCCCTTTAGTTTCTGGTTTATCCTTTCTGATTTTTTCTGTACAAATAAGTGGACCCCCACGTGGCTTCCTGCTCCCCGTCCTCTGTAACGTTCAACAGGGGTCTGTGCGCTCTGCTTCTCCATGCTGACCAGTGCATCGTGGCACCACTCACCACATCAGCTCAGCTCGTCTTCTTCCACAGCTGTCCTGGTGCTCGCTGCGTGGACATCGCAGCACATGAGGTGTATGGGTTGCTTTAATACTTTGCAATTGCCAAGCATGCTCCCATCTGTAACACTGTACGTACATTCCAGGTGAACTGGGTGCCATAATCCCAGAGGCTAAGGCAGGAGGCCTGCATGTTCAAGGTCAGTCTGAACAACTTGATAAGTCCCTAAGCAACTTGGTGAGACCTGCCCAGTCTCAAAACAAAAAATAAAAAGGGCTGGGGATGTGGCTCAGTGGTTAAGCATCCCTGGGTTCAATCCTCACTACAAAAAAAATAATAAAAATAAAAATAAAACAAAATACTCAGATGGTTCAGTTTGGCTTAGTGATAAAAACTAAGACTTTTAAAATGTAATAATAAGGCCCAAATCTGCAGCACACTGAGAAGCATGACAGAGATCAAATGCTGAACCAACTGTATACAGGAGCAGTCGGTGCTAACCCATGCCCGTGGTAACTGTGCTCAGTAGGCATGTGGAAATGAACCCAGCCAAACATTTCCCTTAAGGCTGTTTGGGGGATGTGTAACCAAGAAAGGGTCACCATGGCACAGAAAACCCAAAGCCTTCAACACAGAGAACTGGGGATGAGCTGAGAAGCTCCACCCCTCTCAGGCCCATGGTGCAGAGGGACCCATTCCCAGGGTCCAGGACTGGCAGGCTTGTCTGCCCTTCCTGCTGGGCCTGGAGAAGGCCCACCATCAGCAGGCACACGCCCCGGGTTCTCCTCCCCTCACTGTCCTCCACAGCTGAACGGCGCCAGCCCTTCCCAACAGTGCTGGAAGCCGGCAGCTCTGAGCGCAAACAGGCCCAGATGCACATGAACACTGTTGGCGGCCTTCAACTCTGGTGTACAGCAGAACCATTGAACTCTGGTGTACAGCAGAACCAACCAGATGTCCCGCCTCAGCACTGGATACCTGTGATGCTGAGCAACCCACAGGCAATTCTGAAAAAGAACTGGGTGCCGGGCACGGTGGCGCACACCTGTGACCCCAGGCTTTCGAGGCTGAGGCAGGAGGATCGTGAGTTCAAGGCAGCCTCAGCAACTTAGCGAGGTCCTAAGTTACTCAGTGAGACTGTCTCTAAATAAAATATAAAAAGGGTTGAGGATGTGGCTTAGTGGTTAAGCACTGCTGAATTCAATCCTCGGTACTAAAAAAAGAAAAACACCTGGGCCGAGAGCCACCACTGTAAGTACTGCTTAATGAACTGATGCTGGGGCACCACTACTTGAACACACTCAGGGATTTTGAGCAAGCATCAGCAGGGAAAGAGTGTAGGTGTTATGATGGGGTAAAGAAATTAGAAAACAATCTAGTCTAACTACAAATGAAATAAAATATTTTATTTGTAGTCTAACTACAAATGAATTGATGTTTTATCCTTCATCAGTACAATAAGTTATTGACATTAAATATCTAGTTTTTTAATATACTCATACAAATTAGAAAATGAAACTTTGATTATGAAGATACTTCTTTGTCTATGGTAGGCACAGACAAAGAAGTAAAGAAGCCAAATGTGTCAAAAAGCCAAATCATTTCTCACTTCCAATTTTGTATTCTAGTTTTATTGGAAAAGAAGGAAGAAAGGAAATGAACTGGCATGCCTACCTGTGAGTATAGAAAAGGGCAACGCCTTGCTAGGGAGGTTATTTCCTGACAGAATGTGTCCATCAGGGACTGGAATCTGCACACTTGGTGCGTCAGTGAGGAGCGCTACCAAGACACCGCAGTGTGAAGGTGGCATGGGCCATCACTCCCACCAGGAGCCTCCTGGGACCCTGTGATACACACAGATTTAAAGATGAAAGCATCTTATAAGGTAAGTAAGGCCCTAAAAGGAACAAAAATTTTTGAAAGTGACTTGGGGTGCTTCAGGAGACAGGTGAGTCCCCCACAAGTTGAGCCGACAAGGGAGGTGCCTCTGCCTGGCTTCAGGTGCACACAGTGGGTGAGGACCGACGGCAGCAAGGCCTTGTGCTCGCCTCAGGGTGGCCCCTTGGACATGGCCCATGGTCATCTTCTCATTAAGATTTATTTTTTGCCTCTGATTTTCCATCTATCAAGTCACCAAATCCCAGTTTTTCCAGCGGTTCCTGTGCCATTAGCTGCCTAAAAGAAAAATGGGAAGTTGTCAAGGTGCAAGAGCAAGGTCTACCTAGGCCCTGCTGTCACAGCAGCCATTCCTGGGGGCTCCTGGCACCCCATTCTATGTCATAGGGACACGGAGCAGTATTGTCCAATGGGCTGCTCTGCCTGTGCCCTCCCCACAGGGTGGTGCCCACCCAAGCCTCCACACCTCCTTTCAGACACTTCCGAGGGTCTCTGTGGCCTGCCTTCATGGGGGGAAGCATGTACAACTTAAAGGAGGCAGCTGCTGAGGGTGTGGAGAGAGCTTGGCTATCAGCAGGTGTCCACACAGGTGTGTGAAGTCCCTGAGGCAGGGGGTGAACCAGGGCTGAGGAGCCCGGCTGCATTCTGGGGCAGATGTGTGCAGGCTGCAGAACCTCTTCACACCTGGCCTCCAGGTCCTCATGAAGGCCTATCTGATGAGGCAGGAGGATACATACTACTTCATAATTTTACTAGTTTTGAAACATTTAATACATGAAGCATGGGCTCCATCTTGTTCTTCTCAGGCCTGCACAGCCAGGGCCCTAGCGCCATCAGACAAGAGACCAAGGCCAGCTACTGGGCCCTCCTGTCAGAACCCAGGCAGCCAGCACCTTCTCTACAACCACCTGGGTGTCAGCTCCTCCTGTGCTGGTAGAAGGCAAAACTGTCAAAGCCAACGCTCAACACCGAGCACTGTGCAGCCCTGACTGGGCCTCCCACCTCCCCTGCCTCTCGCAGGCTCAGAGGGCAGGGGAGAAGGGCTCCGAGCCGGGGGCGGGGTGGCAGGGAATACCTCACAGGACTACGGAGGTCTCTCCTGGTGCCCTACCTCTGTGCTTTTCAAATTTGAGAAAGCAAAGATGTTTTTGCCCCTCAAAGGATTAAAGTGTTGAGACTTGCCCGCTGAGCAGGACAGCAAGAGGTAAAACCAGGTGTCTGTTCCCATTGCAGCCTCATCCCACGAACTAGTAGTGGCGCCAGGCCAACAAAACCTGGGCCCACCCCTTTCATTCCACATGTCCTCAGAACTGCACGATCCCACTTAGTACATCTCTACAATGCGGAACTCATATTTCCTGATTCCAAGTTAGGCAAACAGTAAGAAATGTTCCCCATATTGTAAAGAATACAATATGGTAAAGAATACATTTGGCCAACAGCTCTTCACAACAACCTATTAGACTTTGGCCAATAGAATAATGACCCCCAAGATGTACATGTCAATTCCTGGAGCCTGTGAGAATGCCACCTCACCTGGGGAAGGGGAATGAAGCTGCTGAGCATCAGGCTTTGAGACAAGATCATCTTGTATTATGCAGGTGGATGCATCTGATCACATGAATCCTGAAGGCTGGAGAACCATTGCTGGCTTCGGCCAGAGAGGAAATGGCAGAAGGATCAGAGATGCACCACAGCTGGCCATGAGCATGGAGGAAGGGTCTACAAGCCCAGGAGTACAGGTGATTCTAGCAGCTGGAAAGGGCAGGAGACAGTCCTGCTGGCACCTTGACTCTAAGACTCCTGCCAGACTGCGACCTACACAACCTGGGACAGGTGGTTCAGGTGGCCTGCCCATGGAGTCTGTTACAGGCACCACACGAAGCCATGTAGCTGTGCTTGCCCTGCTGCCACCACTGATGTTCAAGAAGGAAGAGGAACAAAGAGGAGAGACCACAAGCCAGAGAGGACACAGCTCAAGAGATCCCCACAAGTCCTCACAGAAGTCGGCAAGTTCTAGAGCTAAAAGAATGGTGTTGGTGCTCTCTTAACCCTAAGTAAATCACCAAAAAAAAAATTTCCCCATTTCCTAGTCATTGTTTAAGGACGGAGCCCTTCAGATAACCCCCGAAGAATCACTCGGGAAGGAATCGTCGTAAAAGGTAAAATTACTCCTGTTTATCCCAGCGCCATCATTTCCCAGGTATTTAACTTCATGATTCAGTGCAGTGGAATATTTCTGTGCTTCTTGCTCTTTAGGGCAATAATGGCAGTAACGCTGACACTCCGAGTCACACTAAGTGCTCCTTCACTTTCCAGGCAGCAGGCACCCTTGCCCGACCACGGGGTGGATGGTGAGAGGTGGAGATGTCCCTAAGACAAGACCTGACCTTTCTAAATTATTACAGAGGTTTGAGATCTTGGATTATTATGCATTAGTCTTGCCAACAATGTAATCCCAATTTTAATATTTTTTTCTATGACAAAATATAGTCCTCCAAGATGTGCACCTACTTTTCCATCAAGCTGAAATAGCCCAAGCCCTCATGAAAACTTTAAAAACTCTACTGAGGTCCAATTTCTGAAAAGATGCATAGGAAAGTAAGAAGGGGTAAAAAATACCTGGGATTTTAGCACAGAATAAAGGAAGAAAATAAATGGTTAAAAATGTGCATGTGTGTGGTGTGTGTGCACGCGCATGTGCACATGTACACAGGCCAGCAGCAGGTGTGTGAGATCCTGACCTGGGTGGACCAAACTTGATTTGTCTTTTATGATGTTTGACAATTTTCATGAACAACAAATCAACCAAAATTCTCTGGTCAAAATAACTCAGCAAACCAAAACATACACAGCTGCACACTTGCCTAAATGTCACTTGACCAGTCAGTGAAGCCACTGGAAGTTGGGGCAGCCATGTCCTTTCTCCTGCTGTATTTACCCACTGCGTCCAAGCAGCACTGAGTGCAGCACAGGTGCCGATATGGGCAGCTGGCTGCAGCTCACCCCAGGACAAACGGGGAAAATGAGACATCCTCCTCCTGGGCCTGCCTGGGAACCTTCATCGGGCAGGCCAGGAACCTTCTTTCCAGTTCCCAAATCCACCATACCTTCTGAGGAAACCCCAGGTAGGAGCAGCTGTGGTCTGTATGTAGCTCTGTGGTCTGCCCAGGCATGCTAATCTTATTTGCTAACTTTCTTCAGCCTGTCTCTGAAGAACTTCTTATGCAGATTTTCAAGATCAGGGAACTGAACTTGGGAGAAGCAGAGACCTGCTCACGCCCTCAGGCACAGGCAGAGATGACTCTTCTCCAAAGCTCCGTGTTCAAGCTTCCTAAAGATTCATCAGTTTAAGACATTCAAAGATGTGGTTCCAACCCATGTGTAATTCAGAAGTAGTAGGAGCTGGATTCATTGTGGCCCTTGGACAGATTGAAGCCCCTGTAAGTGAGCCAAAGAAACAGCTCTGAAGGCAGGACAAGGGCCGCACAAGAGGTCCACTCTGCCAAAGCACATCACCCTTACAGTACCAACAGTCCACTGACGGCACACATCTGAACCTTATTGAAGTGTCTGAGTTTGTTGCTCAAAGTAAAAAGAGGGCTTAAGCGGACCATTGATGTCAACCTGTTTGAACGCTGAATTCCTTGGGAGTTGACTATGGCCTCAAAAAAGCAAAAATGGAAGCTCCCACCACAATCATATAATTATACGTTACAAGCTTTGTCACATTAAGGATTAAAATAGCTCTTATTTTAAGTAAAAGCTTCACAGAAATGTTTTGTTTAAAAGTGAACTCTGATGAATTCTGGTTAAGACAGGAAGAATCATTCACCTTTCATCATTTCTTCAATAGTCTATTGTCTGCCCTGTCACATTCCAAACAGCTTTAAGTGGAACAAAACAACACAGTGCATATTTTTATAGTCTGCGAATGTGAAAGAAATAAACCGTGTACCCGCACAATCTTCAAATCTCTTGACTCAGCATTTTATGATATACAATTCTGAAACCTTAATGACAGGTCAGTAGCACCCAAGTTTGGACAGAAAATGCTCTGAGGAATGCAATCATGGGTGATGCTGTCACTCAAGAAACCGTTCCCAGGATTGCCAAAAAGCTTCTAGTACAATCTCATCTGATAAGCTTCCATTACACCAGCAAACGCCCACGGTTCTGAAATACATGTTGAACTCCAGGGCTGAATAATGGCCTTTTAGTGGAATCAAAGCTTTGGCTGGAGAAGGAGCGAGTGGAAGTCATAATGGTTAGCTTGTACTTGCCTTTCCATTCTGCACTCTAAATATTCTTTTGATTCATTTCTGCACAAAGCATTTTCAAAATGATTGTCACGGAGACACTTCATGAATTTTTCTTTAAAGCTTTTACATTCACCTAGAAGGATAAGGAAAAGTGTCTTCTTTTCACAGTGTAAACATGAGCTGCCAACACAGCAGCCTCAGAGCAGCATCACCGTCCCCTTCAAACTTGTTTCCTTTACGGGGACAAGCAGGCATGAGGTCCTGGACTCAATCCCCAGCACAGGCAAAAAAACAAAACAAAACAAAAAAAAAACCTTGGTTCCTTCAGAAACATGGAAAATGACACTGCAAAAGACAAAATCAAGTGCAGTAAAATGCTAAGGACAGAATTGAGACAGTGGGGCGCGGAGTTCATGGTAAAAGTTCCTTTTACTTTAAAAGTTCTTTTAACTTTACCTTGTTTTGGAAAATTCCACAACAAAATGTTTGGAAAAAAACAATGATCTATAAATCTATTGAGAAGCCTTAATTTCCACAGAGGCATATCTCAATGGCTTACCCAAATCCAAAATTCTAACCATAAACATTTAGAGACTGGCAGAACTTCTCAATTTTGCAAAAGTCACTAACGACAAATTATTTAATTCCCAATTGTAACAACTACAGACTTCATAATTCAAAAACATTTCTTTAGTATGGGGATACAGTTCTGTGGTACAGTATTTACCTAACATGTGCCAGGCTGAATTCAATCTCCAGCAGTGCAAAAATATAAAAATAAAAAATATATTGGGGCTGGGTTTGTGGCTCAGTGGTAGAGCGTTTGCCTGGCATGTGCGAGGCACTGGGTTCGACTCTCAGCACTACATATAAATAAATAAAATAAATATCCACCAACAACTTAAAACATTAAAAAATAAAATAAATAAATAAATAAATAAATGTTTTTTTGCATAACAGTTCCTAAAGAACTGGAGCCTTAGCCAGGAGTGGTGGCACATGCCTATAATCTCAGCATCTCCAGAGGCTGAGGCAGGAGGATCACAAGTTCAAATCCTGCTTCAGCAACTTAGTGAGGCCATAGCAACTTAGTAAGACCCTGTCTCAAAATTTAAAAAAATGTGGGGCTGGGGAGATAGCTCAGTTGGTAAAGTGCTTGCCTTACAAGCACAGGGCCCTGGGTTCAATCCCCAGCACCGCAAAAAAAAAAAAAAAAAAAGAAAGAAAGAAAGCTGGAGAATTTACTGCTAACAACAGTTGCTTATGTTCTGGGCACGAGGAAGACCTGAATCAAATCTTGGTTTGCGAATCCGGTGTTACTATACTTGTCATATTACAGCCATAGTCCCTGTCAGCTGCCACTAGGAGGGTCCGCGCCCCCATGAATGACCTTCAGTTCACGGGGTCCCCCAGCATGTTTCCCTGCGGCCCCCAATGGGGATCAGGGCAGGCCCAGTTCAGTGGTCTGCGATTGGCCTGGAGCACGGCTGGCTATGAGCGTCAATATCCAGGTTCCCAGACCCTGAAGCCCGGAACGCCCAGGCTGAGAGCGTGCACAAGTTGTGACTCTGGACCAGCCTTCAGGATCCATCCTTGGGCCCAGCCTCTCCCCTGGACCTTCCTCCAAGACCCTCCCCCACTAGGACCCTCTAGGGCCCGCCCTCTCCTCAGGCTCTCCCCTTCGGAACTCTCGCCTCAGACCCTCCCCTCAGAACACCGGCCTCAGATAGGATCCTCCTAGGATCCGCCCCTCGGACCCACCCCTCTCCTAGGACCCTCCCCTAGGGTCCTCCCTTCTCTTGGGCCCTCCCCCCCTCCCCCCCCAGGATCTGCCCCTAGAACCCGGCCGAATACTCGCGAGCCGGGGCGACCCCGCCCGGGGACCCCCACCCTCACCGAAGTGATCCAAAGGGAAGCTGCCCTTGTCCGGTGGCCGCGGCTGGAAGCTCTTGGCCCCGAAGTTCATGGCGGTCGACATGACGACGGTGCTGTGTTTCAGCGAGCGCGATGAGCCCCGAGCGCAGGGCGGCCAGCCGAGCTCAGAGCAGGCCTGCGGGAGCGCCGAGCACATCGAGCCCCGGATCCGCCCCGCCCCGTGGCAAAGCCCCGCCCCGGCCACGCCCCAGGGGCAAGACCCTGTCAGACCAGGCCCAGCTACTCGTTCCAGCCCCACTCCCCCAACTCCGAAAGCTCCAGCAGAACCCTGGCCTACTTGGCGCTTTTCATTCCAGTCCCTTGGCAGAAGCCTGGCCATCAACTCTGGATATAGATGCAGAAACAAGCTACGAGACACAGTAGTGCCCAGATGTCTCCTACCCAGGTCTCTGCCACGACTGTTTCCCATCTGAGCAGAGGGCCAAATCATGGCAAGAAATACATTAGACAAGGAAGTGTGCATGAGGCTCCTATGACTGCCATAACACAGTACCACATACAGGGGCTGAAAAGTCAGAAGTGTCTTCTCCTGTGGCTCAGGAAGTCGGAAGACTGAGATCAAGATGTGGGCAGGGCTGTCCCTTCTGGGGGCTCTAGGGAGACGCAGACCCAGGCATTGAGGTGTGCTGCCAACTCTCGGTATTCCTTGACTTTTAGAAGTAATACCCTCCTCTGCCTCCACTTCATTTGGCCTTCTCCCTGTGTGTTTCTGTGTCCAAATTTCCTCTTTATAAGGATACCTGCCGCATTGGGTTAGGGACAATCCTAATGACTTCATCTTAACTGAGTATATTTGCAACTACCCTATTTCCAAAAAAGTTGACAGTCTTAGGTATTGGGGGCTAGAAATATCAGGGGAATATTCTATTAGAACAAAAGTAAAGCCCCTGGCATTTGCACATTACTGTTGCTATGGAGACAATAATAATAGGGAAAAGGGCTTTGGAGGCCTTGTTGCTCACCTGCAGAGCCTTTGCCCAACCCTCTACCTGGGGACCATCTATCCTCTCCACGCCAATGTTTATCAGCTGCATGATGAAGGAAATAGATTACTGGCCATTCCCTATTCTGCCATGAGCTGCGACCTGCGTCCCTTCTCCCATCGCACCCATTAACAATGACTACATACCAACCACAGGCCAGGTTTGGTGGGAAGCAACACAGAGCTCACAGCTGACCCCTCTGGGTGAGCTTTCTTACCCCGTGCTCTAAAGTGACACAACACCATGGATGCTTCTAACGCGTGTGGAGAAGCCCACTTCAGCAACTTCCCAGAGGGGTTGCAGAGAGGTGCCCAACCAGCAAATCCTGATCCTGCCCCTCTTTTCGCTTGACTGGGGTGCCCCTCTGGAGGCTTCCAGCATTCCCCTTGCTGTTCCCTGCACACCTGCCCCCAATAACGTACACCACTGGATTCCTGTGCCCCAGGCTAGATTTACCTCTTTGCCCAGAGCCAGCATTGAATGTTTGTGGACACCAAGCAGAGGAGACCTCACTCCAAGCCCCAGGGAAGGCCCACGCTTTGGAAAACCCCTTCAGGTTGCCAAGGGCTCTGGGGCTCTAGGGCTCTGAGCCCACTTAAAACCACAAAAGGAAAAATTGCACCTTGTTCTTGTCACATAAACAACCATTTTACATGACTGAGACCAGCGGCTGCACACTGGGTTATTCATTAATAAGTTTCCAGGGCTGGGAACAATAGAAGCTTTTATTACCCAGCAAATAGCCCTTTCCACTTGACTAGATCACACCACTTAGCAGTAAAGGGCAGCCCCCTCCCCTGAGATCGCCCCAGCCTCTGTCTGGCAGCACTGAGGGACCAGGGGCATAGCAGAGGCCAAGTTTTTAATTGACTGTCTTTTGGCAAATGATTATTGCTTTATATGAGAACTTTAGCTGGTAGAGATTTTTATTTGCAGTTCACAAATAGGAAAAGTGGGGGAAAGAGTTTTAACCTTTCTGAACTCTCTTGTGTGCTAGGCCCTTTTCACACGGGATCCCCAGCAACTAGAACAATACCTGGCAGAGGTAGGTACTCAACTGAGACTTTTGAATGGATAGAGTTAGGATGATGTTACCCTTGTCATTTCACACAGAGACTGAACTCAAAGGGGGTCAAATCCTTACTTTAAGATTACAGAGTCAAGGGAGGCTGAGGCAGGAGGATCGCAAGTTAGGGGCCAGACTGGAGAACTTAGGCTCTGTCTCAAACTAAAATTTGGAGAAGGTCTGAGGGTCTACCTCAGTGGCACAGTGCCCCTGGGCTCAACCCCCAGTCCTGCAAAACAAACAAAAAAGATTATGAAGCCAGCACGCGGGTTACCTACTTCTTTGTAACACATGGTCCCCACTTTAATGGTATGAAACAGCAACCATTTGCTTCGCTCAGGAACTTGCCGTCTGGGCAGGTCTTAGTGGAGACAGCTCCATGTGGCATCAGCTTGAATGGGCAACTGCAGATGGTGCGTTCTAGCTGTTGGCAAGCGGGCACAGGCTATTGGATGGAAGTGTGACCATGCTCCCCTCCACCTGGGCTACTCTGCTTGTGAAGCCAGAATTGGGGACAGGCAGCTAGTGTAGAAATAGGAGATCGATCGGTCAAATCGAGGAAATGGAGGCCATAAAAGCCATCTGCCTCTGGAAGTTGGAGACTACCCCTGGAAGAATGGAATGTCAAAGATCTCCCGGAGCCCATCGATTACCAAATTTACCTGCCTTTATCAAGGACTGCAAAGCAAGGAGCTGCTAATTAATGCCCCCTGGGCCCTTGCCTGGCTGAATCACTTTGGCCCTCCCCTGCCCCATCCCCTTCTCACTTTTTACATCTCACCTGCAAAGCCAGGCCTAGTCACATAAACAGGAAGGAGAGATAAGCAGGGAGAGAACTGGAGAACAAAAGAGACCTCAACAGTATAAAAGATGTAGAGCGTGCTCACTTCTGGGGACTTTAGAACATCAGTCATGGCCCCCTTCTCCCTCCTGGGAGAAGTCTGTATAATTACCTTTAAATAAAACCTGCTTAATATGCTTGCCTTAATATGCTTCTCCAGTGTTCAAACTTCAACATTAGAAGGAGCAGAACTCGTCACCGGTAAATGGCGGTATCACTTGGGCCTCCTCACAACATGGCGGCTGGGCCTGAGAGCAGGCAGTCCAGAGGACCAGGTGGAAGCTGCATCTCTTTTGTGATCTAGCTTCGGTCATCCTGCAGTCTGCCTCCACCATGGTCACAAATGCCCTCTGCATTCAAGGGCAGGGAACCCAGGCCCCTTATTTTAATGGGAGGAGGGCAAATTTGTATGATATGGAGGGTGTGTGATTGAGAGCACCTGTGTGGCCATCTTTGGACACTGTTGTCACCGTGGCTAGAAAGTAGAGGGAATGAGCTTGGAAAACCCACTCTGACTCCAGACCCCAGTGGTCAACCCACACACCCCACCTCTGGCGACAGGGCCAGGAGTGGCCTGCAACTGCTTTCAACCAGGCCACAGGGGCAGCTCAGGGTTAGGCATCTGACCATGGTCCTGATTAAGTCTGATCAGAACAGTCCACAGTCAGTGTGGGGAATATCCACAGGAATCAAAAAGGAAAACTCCTCTGGCCCAGGGATGCCGTTGCAAGTTGACGCTGCAGCGTCCGTTGCAGCGGTGCACAGAGCTGCACACATGTTCTAGCAGGACGTTCTCTGATGGCCCAGGGCTGGACTTGGTGAGAATGCTGGCGCCTGCCATGCCCTGAACCAGCGACTGTCAGAGGAAGGCCCGTCTGTCTGGGCGCACAGTCACGTTAAAAACCCAAAGCAGCAAGCTACCGAAGGAGGGAGGCAGGGGACACACAGGGTCTGAAGGTTTTGCGGGGGATGATGGGATGTTTACTGTTTTGACCGTGGTGATGGCTCCATGGGTGTGGAAATGTGTCACTCAGACTGTACGCTTTAAACACATGGTCCTTGTGTGTCAATAAAGCTATTAAAAAGGCACCTGTGAGACCAGGTGCACCTGTGTCTCTGGTAGGGTACATGGGGCAGGAGCAAGCGGCCCAGAGGGGAGGGTCTTCCTTTCACAAAGCCCCTTCTGTGGTCTCGACTTTCTGGTGTGTGTGCTGCAGATTAAACGGACAAGTGACACACAGATCTGTGCATACCTAGAGGAGTCACTGGATGTTCCAGCAGCTTGAACTGAGGCCTCTCCCCATGAGACATGTTCGCCTTATATGAAAACAGGGTCTTTGCAGAGGTAACTGAGGTAAGGATCTCAAAATGAAATCATCTTGGTATTAGGGTGAACGCTAAACCCAAAGACAAGTGTCAGACAGAAAAAGAGAAGACGCAGAGAGGAGGCATGGAAGATGGAGGCAGAGCTGAGGGAGGTGTGCAAGACCCCCAGTGCCAACCATACCAGAAGCTGGGGGACACAAAACTGTTTGTCTCCCAGAACCTCCACAAGGAGCCACCCTGAGGGTGCCGGACCTCAGACTCCTGGCCCTGACTGCAGAGTAAACTTCCATGGCTCTTTGCTGCAATGGCTCTCACAGCTGTGGGCATGGGGCTCATGCTTTCTCGGCCATTCCTGGCCCTGAGATCCCTGCAAGCCCTTCCCTGACCTGCTCTGGGCCTGCCCAGCTATCTTCACTCCACCCCAGGCTCAGGTTCCAGGTATCTGTGAGCCAGGCCAGCCCAACTCGCCAGCTGCAGCGAACTCCACATCCTCTTCAAAGCATCCCTTGGCCTTCTTGCCTTGATGGTCCTAGAGGCATTTTTGGCAGCAAACTCTCACATGGCCCTAGTCCACAGGGTCGAAAGCCTAGTGGGACTTTCAGGTCACTAAGCCAATTTCTGTAGACCTAGCTCCTGGTAGAAACTGGCACATATCTGGCACTCAGTAAGTGCTTCTTAGCCTGGTGCAGTGGGGCACACTTGTAATCCCAGCAGCTTGGGAAACTGAGGCAGGAGGATCACAAGTTCAAAGTCCATCTCAGCAACTTAGCAAGACCCTGTCTCAAAATTTAAAAAACAAAAAAAAGGGCTGGGGATGTGGCTCAGTGGTTGAGGGCATCTGCGTTCAATCCCTGGTACAAAAACAAACAAACAAAAAAGTGCTTCTTGAATTAAATGGACTTTCCTGGGCAGATAGGACTCCCCAGCCTGGACACCCAGAAGTGACCTTGGTACCTGGTGCTTGGCAGAATGTCCCCAAGCTCCAGTGGGTGGTATGAACATGCTTCCCTCTGCATCTCTCACTGTGCAGGGATGGACGTGGTGCGTGCCCTGCCTCAGGAGGTGTGCCATCAAGGCTGGGACTTGCCTTTCACAGCCGAGAGGGTAAGGGCCTTGGCTGCCACGGCTCTGAGGTTTGTGCAGGGCGTGGATGACACTCTGGGAGACGGGCCTCTTGGAGGGGGCCCTACTGGCAGTGATGGGGCTGCCTCGTGTCTGGGCAGGTGGTGTGAAGCAGGCCCAGCCACTTCTGGTGCCAAGAGCCACCCGCCCCTCACAGCTCATTCCCAAGTCTGCACCTCCTCTCCCAGCTCTGCCACCAGGGTTTAGCGGACAAGATTGGGGCACTGCCACAGAGCGGGCCTGCCCCTGCCTGGGGCGCTGCTTGCAGGGTAGACCCTTTGGGTGAACTGCATCCCCTGCCCCATCCCTGTTTGGGCAGCTCTGTCTCTTGCCCTCAGTGACAGCCTGCGAAACCCCACAGGAACAGACTGCAGTGGGAGGAACAGCCTTGCCACGAGCTGCGGCCCTGAAGGCCCTGGCGTTTGAGGCCCCTCGCGGGTGGTCCCTGCACACGGTCAACCCTTCCTGGACACTGGTGTCAGAAGACACCCTGGAACCTGCTCTCCCCAGGGTCCTGCTGAGGGAGACTCAGCACGGGGGAAGGTTGGGGTGGATCCTTCCCTGAGTCAGGGCCCAGGTCAGAAGCCCTGTGAGCCCCGTTCTGCGGGGGAGACCAAGGCAGCCCAGCAGCCCCAGAGGCAGGGATAGAACCGTCGCGTGCCTGGACCCTGAGGCAAACCCATGGGGTGTAGAGGTCTCGAACACCTGATCCCAGAGAGTCCCATGGCCTCCTGGGGGCTCCCAGCCACCCCTGGGCCCGTCACAGACTCAACCCGCATTCCACACAGCCTGTAGCTTTAAGCCTCCTGCTGGGGCTGTCCCCTGCAAACTGCTTGTTCCACATTCTCGGGGTGGTGGGGCGGGTGGGGTGCTGGCACGCCCTCTGGGAGGGAGGCTATAAGGCACGGGCAGATGGGGCCTAGAGGGGAACTGGGGCCCTGCCTCCCGTTGTCCGCATGGCCCTGCTGCTCTTGGGGCTCCTGGTGCTCTTGGGCCTCTGGGGGCTGCTCCGGGCCTCTGCCCGCAGCCCCCCAGCCCTGCGATGGCCCCCAGGGCCTCACCCACTGCCGTTCCTGGGGAACCTGCACTTGCTGCGTGTTTCGCAACAGGACCGGTCACTGATGGAGGTAGGCCCTGGGCAGCCCCTGCTCAACTCCCATGGCCTAGACAGTGGCCACGTCCCAGCCCTGTCTCTGGGGAAGCGAAACCCAGTTTATGCCATCCATTTCAGCACGGTACTGGGCCCAGCAGGGACACAAGAGGCCAGTACACCCACCCTGCCCTTGGGAAGAGAGAGAGAGCCACCCATCCCACAGGGAAGCAGAAGCAAATAGTAAGAGGCAACCATGGAAGGGCTGCCCAGAGTTAGCAGGCAGGGGGCTCCCTGGAGGAGGCAGCCTTGGGGAAGCACTTTCAGGAAGGTCAGGGTTGGGGCAGGTGGGATGCCCGCTAGTGTGGCTCCTCCTTGAGGGATTAGAGATGGAAGTTTCTCAGTCAAGTTGAAGGCTGGCTGCCCTGCCTTGCGGCTGGGGGCTAGCTGGCTCAGGGGATACAGAGCCCAGATTCCTTGTCCCTACAACCCCAAAGCAGTCCCTTCCACTTAGTCTTCGAGGCCCTCACCAGAGACCAGCCCCTGTCCCCTGCCCCACTGGAGATCCTAAGACTTCTCCACCCAAGGGGCTTCTGTCTCCAGAGCCCCCCACATGGCCTCCAGCTGGCAGCAGAGGGCCCCGTCACACCTTCCCTAGGGCAGGACACCTGGGCCCCACCTGGCCCTGGGCACTAGACTCAGGGGCTTGGGCCCCATATTAGTGCTGGGCAGGAGAGCAGGCTTCAGGCAGGACGGCCGGCCCAGCTCCGACCTAGGCTTGTGTCATCAGTGACAACTCACCTTCCGCTCCTGAACCTCAGCTTCCTGTCCTTAAAATGGAGAGATGATGCCTTCCTGGGCAGAGATACCATAAGGACAGAGGGGAGGACCATGAGCAGGAAGGGTTCTGGAGCAGCCCGGATGTGTGTTGTCCTCTGTCCTTGCTCAGCCAGTGAAGGTCAGAGTCAGAGCTGACCGGCGTGGCCTGGGTGCTGCTTCTGTCTGTCCTTTGGTGCAGGTTTGGAGGGTGCTGCTGGCCAAGCTGAAGTCCAAGGAGGGCCACAGCCTGGAGAGACTCTCTGGCCTGCTGCCTGTGTAGCCCTGGGCCACCCGCAGCCTAGGCCTGGGTCTCTAGAGCCCCTGGGGTTTCTGCTGAAAGGAAAAACCCATGACAGTCATTCCCAGCACCAGATGGCACCGCTAGTAGACTGGAAGTGCTTCTAGGGGCTCCCTGAAACCACCCTGCACGCCCAAGCTTCTTTCCCCCATGGCCTGCTGAGTCTCCTCCAGTTCCTCCACCCAGTAGGGCTCTGCCCACGGGGACCCCAGAGGGCCTAGTGGGTAGGGGCTGCCCCCTGACCCTGCTGCCCCCACCAGCTCTCAGAGCGCTATGGGCCAGTGTTCACCGTCCACCTGGGCAGCCAGAAGACTGTGGTGCTGTCTGGCTACGAGGCTGTGAGAGAGGCCCTGGTGGGCACTGGGCAGGAGCTGGCGGACCGGCCTCCCATCCCCATCTTTCAGCTCATCCAGCAAGGCGGGGGTAGGTGTGTGGTGGGGTTCTTTGCTGTGGAAGGTGGGGACTGATCTTTGGGCCAGGGGAACAGGGCCCCCTAGGGTCTTTCCATCCCAAGACAAGAGGGGGCCGGCTAACCAAGGCCAACCCCCAGAGAACAGGAGGGTGGACTTGAGCCCCCCCCAGGTCCTGCTGCCCCGCTGGCCCCACCTGCTCCTGCTTGCGTCGCGGGGCTGGGTGACGCTCACATGGCATCTCCCCGTCTGCCCACAGGCATCTTCTTCTCCTCTGGGGCGCGCTGGAGGGCTGCCCGCCAGTTCACAGTGCGTGTGCTGCACGGCCTGGGTGTGGGGCAGGGGCCCGTGGCTGACAAGGTGCTGCAGGAGCTGACCTATCTCCTGGGACAACTGGACAGCTATGGAGGTGAGCAGGGGCTGGGACCCCCATCCCCAGTGTCCCCTGCCTGCCTGAAGCCCTTCTCCCCTGCAGGCCGGCCTTTCCCTCTGGCCCTGCTGGGCTGGGCTCCCTCCAATGTCACCTTCGCACTCCTCTTCGGTCAGCGGTTTGACTACCAGGACCCCATGTTTGTGTCCCTGCTGGGTCTCATTGATGAGGTCATGGTTCTCCTGGGGTCGCCCAGCCTGCAGGTGAGAGGTCGCTACCCCATGGTAGCTGAGCCCCCCGCACTAGGGTGGACCCTGGGGAGAGCAGGACTGGGGGGTGCCCAGCATCATCCTTCACCTCAGACATCAGTGGGAGGAGCCTAGACTTGGGTCAAGGGTTCGAGTCTGCATCTCCCTGGCACCCCCCTGGCATCTGTTGGCTGCACAACCTCAGGCCAGTCTCTCTGCTCCCTGGGAAATAGGAGGTCTGGAACAGGAGATCCCCACTTTTTCTCAAAGCCCCATCAGTAACAGTCACACCTGCTCAATGGTGGGGGGCGGGACCATGCGTTCCCTCCCTAGGAGGGTCGGGCCCAGCGATGTGGGTCCCAGTCCAGGTCCTTCACCACATTCCAGAAAACACAAAATCCATTCTTCTGACACGTGGGGTTTGCATCATTTTATCCAAAGTCTATACATTCCACACGTCCTGTTTTTGCCGTCTCTGAGTTACCTGAAGCCTAGACTCTAGGTGTGCTGCTTAAGAAATTTACAGCGGGACTCAGCAGCACGTGTGCTTTGTCCCCCTGCTGTCCCTGGCGGCACCCGGGAGGTGAGGCAGGGCAGCACAGAAGTGCGTGGCGCTGGTCCTCAAGCTTTGCGGCTGGTGACCCACTGTAGTCAGAGTGCGGCTGTCTACTCTTGGGGGCGCCAGGCAAACCTGCCCAACTCTAGAGCCCTCCCCTGGGGGTTCAGGCCACTGACTCCAGACGGTCCGTGGGGCTCTGTGGGGCAGCCCAGGCAGCGAGTTTTGCATGGCCCTTCCTGCCTGTACCTGCTCCTCACCTTGAAGAGCTGTGAGGAGTGTCTGCCCGTGATTGCGTGTGTCCTGGGGAGGCGAGTGTCTGAGGGTAAGCTGGACGGCAGCTGGCATCCGCTGCCATCTGCTGGTGTGGGACACCCTGGCTCCTCAGACACCACCTCTGTCAACTCCCAGAGCGGTGTGCATCCGGGGTGGCAAACGCTCCCTCTTCCTTCCTTCTCACTTCAGTAGATGGAAAGGGCCATGGTTCCAGGCAGCCTGTTGTGCTCGCATAAAGCTGTCCAGTGTGTTACTGTTAAATGGCTCCTTGCACAAAACTGAGGTTTCCTGAGTTCCTCGACCCCCAGCAGGGCTGTGGGCCTCCAGCGGGCGCCCTCTTGTGGCCTTGGGCTGCATCTGCCCCAGCACCTCTGAAGCTCTGATTGGGAACACAGCTGCTGCTGGATGGATTGGTTCCTTCACGAGGCCCAGGTGACTGTGCCTCACCCCACCCCACCATCCTGCCCTCTGTCCCAGCTGTTCAACATCTACCCCAGGCTGGGGACCCTGCTCCAGTTGCACCGGCCTGTCCTGCGCAAGATCGAGGAAGTGCGTGTCATCCTGAGGACTCTCCTGCAGGCACGGGGTCCCTCCACGCCCTGGGGTGGCCCTGTGCAGAGCTACGTGGATGCCCTGATCCAGCAGAGCCAGGTGTGGGCAAAACAGGTTCACGAGGAGGCTTATGGGGAATCCCAATGGGGCTGGGGAGGGGTCTCTGCACTGAGCTCCCTGACCTCTGGCTGGGGGCCTCTCAGAGCCTCATTCTCCTCATTTGTGAAATGGGGCATTCCTAGTGCCTGGCTTGGGACACTGGAGATGGTGGGTGGGTGCTCAATTCTCTATCCTTCTCACTCAGCCTGTCTTCTACTTCTGTCCTGGGCTCAGGGCCAGGGTGGAGGACAGACCCCCAGACCTCAAGTTCTACCACCTGCCTCACAGGGGGATGACCATGAGGGCCTGTTTGCAGAGGACAACGCTGTGGCCTGTGTGCTGGACATGGTCATGGCTGGCACAGAGACCACCTCAGCCACACTGCAGTGGGCCATTCTGCTGATGGCCAAATACCCAGGAGTGCAGGGTGAGGACTAGTCTGTGGCTGGGGCTTCCCAGGGCAAGGCGATGGGGTCCTCCCCAGACATGGTACCACTCTCCGGTACAGGCCGTGTGCAGGAGGAGCTGGGCAGCGTCCTGGGCCCTGGGAGGCTGCCCCGGCCCGAGGATCAGCGGGTGCTGCCCTACACCAATGCGGTGCTGCACGAGGTCCAGCGGTACATCACGCTCCTGCCCCACGTGCCCCGCTGCACAGCAGCCGACACTCAGCTGGGTGGCTACCTGCTCCCCAAGGTGGGGGTCAGCTGGGCCTTGTTCTCTCCTTCCCTCTTGCTCAGGGTGGGCCAGGGTCACTGGACCCTGAGATGCCACGTCTTGGGGCTGGCGCCTGACAGCACAGGGACTCCCCATTGGAAAAAAGGAAGGGGTCACTTAGGAGCCCCCGCCTCATAGCATGTCCTTCCTGGGACATCGGAGCCTGGAGATCAAGGTCCTCTTCTATGCCCTGGGGGTCAGTAGGAGCCTCATCCTCAGGGAAACCACCCCCATCTCCCTGCTCCTGGGGCTCCCTCTCGGCCCCCACAGGGCACACCTGTGATTCCCTTGCTGACTTCGGTGCTCCTGGACAAGACACAGTGGGAGACCCCGGACCAGTTCAACCCAGGCCACTTCCTGGATGCAGATGGGCACTTTGTGAAGCGGGCCGCCTTCCTGCCCTTCTCTGCAGGTACCCCATAAGTGCCCAGCCCTCAAGGCACACTCCCTGGCCGTCTTCCTGGCTTTCCCCACAGGGACACCCTCTCCAGGGGCAGGCCTTGCACGCCACCTGGGTCTCCATTTCCCTCATAGGCCGCCGAGTCTGTGTGGGAGAGAGCCTGGCTAGGGCCGAGCTCTTCCTGCTGTTTGCTGGCCTCCTCCAGCGGTACCACCTGCTGCCTCCGCCTGGCATCAGCCCCGCTGCCCTGGACACCACGCCTGCCCCAGCCTTCACCATGCGGCCACGTGCCCAGACCCTGTGTGCGGTGCCCTGGCCCTAGCTGCTTCCACAAGGCAAACTCCCAGCGGTTGCCCCTCCCGGGCCTCTGGTGTGAATGGCAGGGGTGGGGAGCAGCGTTCCTGAAGATGAGTGGCAGGCAGATGGCCAGGCCACGCCTCCCGCATCAGCCACCTCTCCGACCACAGCCACCACATGGCTTCCATGCCACAGACCTGTCTTCAGGGGGTGAGGCTACCCTGTCCAGTATGGACTGCAAACGACCTCATCTGAATACCACAGGGTCAGAAATGCCCCTCCGTAGCCAAATGGCCCTACCTGCCCGATTCTGTCCCTCTGAGGCCCTGGGCTCCCTCCCAGGATCCCATACCCAAACGTGGATCACTCCTCCACTCTGACTCCCAGGGCAGCAGGGCACCCCGTTCTCCCTAACTCCCTACTTCCACTACGCCAGTCCCCTACCAGACCCTGTAGGGGGCCCATGTCCTCCGATGACGCCTCTTCTGCAGCCCTCCCCAGTGTGTCCTCCTGATCTGTTCCCTACCCAGGCCAGTGTCCACCAGGCATGTACAGTTCTGGGGTACAGGGAGATAGCAGGTGGTGCCTGGGCTCAGGGGTGATGTCTACCCAAAGATTAGCCTCAGTCCAGGAGTCCTGCAACCTACCTCGTTCTTGGGGCACCTGGGGGTCATGCCTGGAGGCCTCTGCATGTCACTAGGTGCTGCCTCCAGCCCTGTAGCCCCCACCAAGTCTACACTCTGTAGGGGCCAGCTTACACATGCCCTGAGATGGGCACATGGTCTGCCCCAATGCCTGGGGTCCTGAAACAAATTCTTCTTACCCTGTGCCTCAATTTACTCACTGGTGAAATGGGCCACCATGACTGCAGAACTTTTGAGCTTTGAGGGAAATGCAGGGTGGAGATGCCAAGAGTCTAGGGGCCAATCCCAAACAGGGAGTGGGGAGGCTGCTGGGAAGGGGAGGCCTCTGATCCAGGAGGGTCACTCTGCTGATCTCCCCCAGGGCTGGGCAAAAGGCAGCACACGGGGTAACAGAGGTCCCGGGCAAGCCCTTCAGCACTGCTGGATTCTGGGAGGGCTGTCTGCTATCGCCCATGCTGAGCCCTGGGGCCATGCTGCTCACCTGCTCCAGGAGGTTGGGAACAGGGCGAGTGGGCTTTGAAGCAGGGGAGGAATCCCTGCCCTTCGGGACAAGATGCCATGTGGGTGAGTCTAGACGATTCTAACCTTCATCACTACCCAGTTTGAAGCTTCTTTACTGAATTGTCTGTGAGTCCTCCAAAGCTGAGGAGGGTATAAAGGGTCACAAGGTCCCTGTGGACAGATATGGAGACCGAGGCTGGGGTGCAACCTGCGCTCAGTTGGGAGGCAGGAGGTGGTGACCAGGCATAGTGCCTGTGCTCAGGAGCTGCTGAAAGGCTCGTGCCGCCAGAAGGGTTTTGGGGGCAGGACCGTGGCCAGCACCAGCATGGAGCAAGGCGACAGAAGCCCAGCCTGCTGCATCAGAGATCAGAGCGGGACAGTTGGGAGAAGAAAATAAAAACAGCAGGCAGATGCTCCAGAAGAGCCCAAGAACAGACCCAGGATGGCCTCCATGTCTCGCACGGTTATGGGAGTGGGCACTCCAGATTTATCTGGAAGGACAGGATTGTCTTGGGGATGCAGAAGGCAGGAGGCACTGTCAGGTGGAGCTGAGGAGCTGAATGCCCAGTTTTCACAGAACCATGCTTCTCAGAGATCCTTCAAGAAACAGTGGACAGTGGGGCACAGTGGTGCAAGCCTGTAATTCCAGCAGCTTGGGAGGCTGAGGCGGGAGGCTTAGGCAGGAGGATCTCAAGTTCAAAACTAGCCTCAGCAACAGCAAGGTGCTAAGCAACTCAGTGAGACCCTGTCTCTAAATAGATGTGAGATGGGGATGTGGCTCAGTTGTCCCATGCCCCTGGGTTCAATCCCAGGTACCCCTCCCCCCCAAAACAGGAAACACTGGACAGAAGCTACCTCCTCAAGGTTGGTCTTCTGGAAGGTGCTCCAATGGGTCTGCAAGGGTACCACCAACCCAAACAGTGGATGCCCCTCACCCAGAAAGTTCTGGTGCTGGTCCACTTATGTGCCATGGCCCCCAACACCATTCTGACTTTTGAATAGTGATTTGATCGTTCAAGCATGCACACATGTGCTCCGATAAAGACAAACCTTAAGAGGAAATGAACATGGCAGGCCTGTTCTCTTCTACCATTCCATGTTGCCGGTAGGCTTTGCCCTGCAGGTGTGTCTCTGTGACCTTTGTCTTGAAGGTGTGTCTTTGTCCCAGAGGTCTCCTGGGGAACACTCGTTTATTAAAATTAACTTTAGTGAGGAATTACGAGTGTAAGGCGTAGGGTCTAATGGACTCTGAGGCCTGCACGCTCATGTGGCCACCCCGGTCAGGAGGTGGCACTCCACCTAGCCCCTCTGCCCTCTGGGCCAGCTCCACCTGTGCCTTCTGCTACTGTCTGTTAGCTCGCAGCTCATGCTCGCAGAGTCATGAGCGGACTCTGGTAGCACGTCCTTGTTTGTGTCCACAGTTCTTCCTTTTTGAAGCTGAGTGGCACTTTGTCCAGTCCCTGCGTGATGGACACTGGGGGTACTTCTAGTTTGTAGGCAGAGGAAACAGCCACCCACCCGAGGTTTCCAGACCCAAGTTGTCCCCCGTGAACTTCGGGCAAGGCAAGGCAAGGACTCGCAGTCCAATCCCGAGACTCACGCTGGTCCCCCTGGGAACGCCACCTCTGACTGGCACCAAATGACCCCCAGGGAGCTTCTTGGTCCCAGGTGACATCTCTGGATCATCTCCCTCTGCACGTTCTGTCAGAGATGCTGTGGAGACTGGCACTCTGTGATCACCTGTGACAAAGGCCTTAGAAAGGAAAGAGCCCCTCTCCAGCAGGTGACAGGTGAACACTGGTGCTGATGTCACGAGTAGGTCTCGGTCTCCAATATGCTCTCCACGGACTGACATGGGTCTTTCTCACATCTCCCTTTTTACCTCAGCTGCCAGGAAACCCAGAGATATGGTTCTTGACCTATCATCCCTGATTTTTAAAACCACTTCCCCTTCTTTGTACCTGTGGGTCTTCATCGTTGTCTGCCTACTTCCTGGTGTGCTAACTTGGGAGGCCTCAAGGCTTGGGAAGAGTCGAGCTGCACCTGACTGCACATGTCGTCACACTGGGCTGACGCAGGCAGCTGCTCTGCAGGGCCGAGGTGCCTCACATGCACTGTAGGTGCCAACATGAGGACCTCAGATCCATGTGGGGAAGAATGGTCTGTTTGTCACCTTGCCCACGGCAGAAGGCCCAGGACTGCATGTGCTGCTCCCAAGGGCCACCCTGGGTCACTGGTCACTACCCTGGATCTGTGGCATGTCATGTGGTTAGGAACTCAGCTGCAGAGGTGGGCAGGGCCAGGGCCAGACACTGCCTGGGGTGCAGCAAGGAGCCCCAGACTGCACAGCAAGTGGGTGCAAGCGAGATCCTGGTGGCAAGACCCTTGAGTCTCTTCTAATCCCAAGAGTCTAGGGGTCTGTGGTGACAGTAACAAGGGTCTGCAGGCAAGGCTCACCCAGGCTAGGGATGGCCACAGGCTGCCCACGACCTGCCTTGGGAGAAGGGCCTGTGCTTCTGCCTGGGCTGCAACCAGCAATGCCACTGCACGTCCCTCTCCCGGTAGGTGCTTTGCTCCTGACTCAAGCACTGGTGACCAGGAACAGGGACGTTACTGTTTCAAAGGCTTGGGGGCAGCTCACTTCTGTCCACTTGCATAGCTGGAGTGGCTTGAAGGCTGGGTTTGGAGCACCCACAGGTGGCTGTCCCTGTGGCTGGGTACATGTCTGGAGAGCACCACGTGGGGCTGGGTCCTCTATCTGCCTCAGGAGTCCTGTGGTGGCTGGCTCGGGTGGCGGGGGTGCTGATTGTTCAGAGGGGCTGGACTCCACCTTTGTGGAAGGCATGTGCAGGGGTCATATGTTGTTTAAGGACACCCTCTTCGGTGGCAGCTGAGGACTGAGCACCTTGCTTTGTGAAGGTGATCCAGGCAAGGCCTGGGGCCACTCTCGCTGGCTGAGGAGGCTGAGAACCACTGGGGTCACTCTCGGGCCTCTAGGGCTGCTGCCGGCAGCTTGGATTCAGCCCCAGCCCCTTGCCTGGCCGGCACTCTCTGCTGCAACCGCACATCCTGTTACCGGGCGGTTAGGGGGTGAGAACCCGTGTCTGCTGTGGGGGGGGTGTGCCCTGCCAGGAGCATCACTATAAAACCTGGAAAAGGTGACCCGAGAGCTCCGACTGCTAGACTGTCACGCACAGAGCAGGGACGCTGTCCTGGAGAGGCTACCGCTGAAGACAGGAGTGGTGGCCCGAAGCACGCCTGCACCAGAATCTGTGGCGAGTGAGAGTGGAACAGAGGGCTGGTTTTTATTGAAAGCGGGTGTGCAGGCACGGGGTCGACTGCTGCTCCCCATGGGGTTTCCCCGAAGACAGGCTGAAGGCTGCACAAGGAGGTGAGGCCCACGCTGGAAGGCTGTCAGATGGAAGGTGCAGCCCAACTTGGGGACCCCACATCCCAAACACTGAGCAAGCCCAGCTGGCAGGGAAGGTCAGTGCTGGACAGTTGTTAAGACACCCCTGGTAGAAAAATAGACATCTGGGTTTTGGGGCCACTTGGGGCTGGAACTGGTGTCCAGGGTTTCTTCAGGGAGATCATGCTGTGTCCTGAAGGTACAAAAACCTGGTTACCCATGAAAACAGTCCCTGGTCAAGGCAGGTCAGGAGTTCAGAGGAGGGGTCTAGGGTCCCTCCAAGGGCCTGGTGCCCAGAAGCCCAGCTCTGCTTGGCTCCACCTACTCGTGCCCCTACTTGCTCCTTTTGGACCTACTGGGACCTCAGTGTGTCCTGAAGAGGCCCAGGGCAGCTCAGTGCCACCCCGTCCCCACACTAGGACAGCAGCTGTAGCACCTGTCGGAGACGTTGGGCCTTCCCCAGCGGGGCGGTCTCTGTGCCCGCCTCGTCCAGTTCCTGAATCAGGGCTTCCGCCTTCTGGACCGTCAGCTCACGGGCCCTGCCCTTCAGCCCCTCCAGGTAGGCCAGGAGGGTGGAGAAGTGCTCGTCGGGAACCTGGTGGGGGAGAAAGGAGAGTGTCAGGGCCAGGGCCAGGGCCAGGCGGCCTCAGCAGAGACCCTGAGCAGCGGAAGACGAGGCACCAGTGTTCTCCCACAGGGAGGGCCACGCGAAGGCCCTCAAGCTGTGGTGTTCCTGCCCTGCTGAGGGCAAGAGGCCAGCACCCAGGAGGAGGGGCCGCTCCCCTGCCTGGGCCATTCCTTCACAAGTCTCAAGTGCTCCTGCAGTTAGAGGCTGGCACCACCACGCCCTCGTGAACGCCACCAAACAAGAGAGTTTTAAAGAAATATATCTGCTAGGACAAAGAATGAGGTGGTGACAGTCACAGTACTCTGGGGGATGGAAGACAGAGGTGACAGTGCTCAGCAGACCCAAGAAAGGAAGCTCGAGCAGTCTGGAGTCTGAGGACATGAAAGGCAGGGGGCACTGCAGGCCTGGTTGTACCCGGGCTCCAGGGTACTGTGTGTCACCTCTAGAGACAGCTGCCACCTATGTGTGTGGTGCAGACCTTCCTGACAGCAAGGTCCTGGCATAAGGACAGGCACATGATAAACAGAATAGGACAGAGTACAGAAACTGCCCACCAGTTTATTTTCAGCAAGGTGCCAATTCACTGGGAAAGTGCAGCGTTCCAGTGCTGGCATCAGGACGCGGACACCACCCCCAGCAAAAGCACGAAGTTGGAGACCTTCCTTACGGGAGACAGACACAGTCTGAGTGACGGTGCCCTGAGTGTAAGAGCTGAAACTACTCTTGGGAGTAGTGTGTGCGACACTCTTGGGAGAGAGTGTGGACACTCATCTCTGTGACCTGCCACTTTGTGGGGCCAACGAAATGTCCTCTGAATTTGTTCTATTTCAAGATCCATGAAACTAATGCACACCCACCATGGCAGGTCACAGATCTGTGCCTGGATGTCCTGGCTGAGGCGGGACACCAGTGGGATAGGCATGGCCCTCACCTGGTCTGTCCACAGACACAGGTGCCCCCTGCACCCCAACACACAGAGAGCACCTGACATGCCTGGAGCCGTGTAACAGGAAACTCCAGGGTGCTGGTGTGGCAGGGGCGGCCCTGGCTGCCCGCGGGAGTGTGGAGGCCGAACAACCGTGGCCTGCGGCGCTCGGCCTGGGCGCTGACCCCTCCCGCTGTGGGCTTGTGTATCTGACCACCTCACTCCAGGAAATCCAGTCAGCCTGAAAAGCAGCGTGCACTGAGCCATGCCCACACAGGCAGCGGCCTGCACAGGGGGCAGGTTTGCCTGGGCCTTCAAGGCTGGGTGCCAGGGTCCTGGCAGGGGCAGGAGCACCTCTGCTTCTTCAAACACAGGATGGGGAAGGCTGGGCTCCCCATGGGACCGTCAGGACAGTCTTTTGGCTTGAGGCCTCTGCCCTCAGGGGCCCTTGAGTGCACAGGCCTGTCACCTGGGAGACTCTCCCCGGGGGGTGGCACAGACCTTGTCGCTGTCGTACATGTGCAGCAGGAGCCATGTCTGCCTCGTCTTCTGGAATCTCCAATTCTTGTGCTTTTGGGCCCATCTGGGGAAACCAAGACAAGCATCTCAGAGTGCGGAGGAAGGATCAGAGGCTGTGTGTGCACTGGCTGACCCCTCCTGTGCTGAGTGCCGAGGCTGTGGTGTCCCAGGGCGCTTGGAGAGCCCCCATCTGAGGTGAAGAGCTGAATCTGCTGAGGGTGAGAATCTGCACGGTGGCAAGAGTCCTGGTCAGGCAGATGTGCCAGCTCAGCAGGCTGTGGGGCCCCTCGGCCAATCTGGGGTGCCCGCACTATAATAGGACATAAAGACCGGATGCCTTGGGGCCATTTCTTTTAGTCCTACACTTCTGTGACCTCACAACCCTAAAGTGAGCACTCTGAACTTCCTGGGCTCAGGCTTCTTCAAAAAGCTCCTCTTGCATGGGATGGCAGAGCCCCGGGAGCCCCTTCCTCCTCCAGGGGTTGGGCAGCTAGGTTTCCCTTGTGTCTAGGCAGGTTAATGGAGGCTGGGTTGGGACAGGTGGGGCTGGGAGTGCCCCTGGGGGAGTAGGCCACTCTGCCTCCTGCTCATGGGTACAGGGATTGTCTGTGGGCCTGGCAGTAAGCATGGAGAGTGAGGGGAAAGGAAGGGGGCCATGCCAGTCTGGGCTGCTCAGTTGGCAGAGGATGGGCACAGAAGTGTCCGTGGGGATCTGCACTGCTTGGCCTTTGTTAAAGCAGTTGATCTGGTCCCCAGGTGCTGTTAGAGTTGTGCTCACTCTGAAGGGACATTATGTGAGTGAGCAAGTCTGGGAAAGGAACTTTGGGGTCAGTGCTGTGGGGGACATCAGCTCACCCTCTAGAAGTCACACAGAGGGCTGAGCTACTGATGCTATCTGCATGGTCAAGGCCCCACCTCGCATGTCCCTACAGGTAGCTGACTTGCCCTCTTGGAAACGGGACATTCAGGGTGAGGACTGGATTCTAGAACAGACCCCTAAGGCTCTGTGCCAGGCACCTTGCTGCCTGCCAGCCCCCAAGCCCCTCTACCACCTGCTCTGAGGAAATGGAGTGGGCCCTTTGGAGATGCTTCCTTTGCCAAATGCACAGTGGGAAGTAGAAGGACGGGGGCAGAGACATGAAGGTCAGTTTCTGTCCCATTCCTCTGAGTGTCCCTCAGCGTTCTGCAGCACCATGTCCCCAGGGGTGCCTTCCTTGAACAGCTCCCACGAACCCTATCCCAGAAGGTCTGGGCCTCAGTCCTGGGTTCTGGTCCGGGGCTCCTCTGGGCATGAGCCTGGGCCTGGTATCTGCTGCTCTGTTCTCTGGAATCCTTGTTCAGCTCACCAGTCGGGGCCCTATCACAGTCTGTCTTCCCACATAATAAACCTTCCCTATTCAAGCCACTGTGTGGGTGCTTTCAGTCCCTCAATTGCCCCCAGACCAGGGGTGCCTACTTCAGCCCCTCACACAAACCCAGTCACTGAGAAGATCCCCAGAACACATCACCAACTCCCCTGGTTTGTTCGGGCCTGGGATTTCCCTGTGGGAAGACCTGGATCCAAGTACAGCTGGAGCTCCCTATGTCCTCCAGACCAGGGACCTACCCAGGGGCTCCAGGCCTGCCCACTCCACAATGGCCTTTTGAGTGGTTGCTGACTCCTGGCAGGCGTGGGGACACTGATAGCACAAAGGCTAAGCAGCTTTAGCCATGCAGTGGGCCCCAGACCCATGCTCCTAGGTTCTGCGGTCCCACTCCAACTGGGTGGCTAGACCCCACAAGAAGAGACCACAGGGAAGACAGCACTGCTCCCGTGGCCCTGCCAATGTCAGCCCAGAGGTGTGACCACATCCATGCTCACAGGGAGATGGGGTCCAAGTGGGGCCCCTGGTAGCCAGGCCCCCACAGGCACCAGTGACTTCCATCTTGCCCTGTCTCCTTTCCACAAATGAGACGGTGCAGTCAGGACCTGTCTTCCCATTCAGGGGCAGACTCACCCCACCAGGCAGCCCTGCCCCCTCTGAGTGACGTCATAGGAATCCATCTCTTATCTGAGAGGACGTGGTTGCACGGGAACCATTGGCACCCATCCCTGTCACTCTATCGAGTGCTAGCAACCAGGGAAGCTTTAGAAGTGAAAAAGGACCCAGTTGGTGAGTGTGGGGAGGTGGGTGTCCCCCCACAGGGTAGGCAGCAGCACAGGCATCGGTACTGTGCTCTGTCCACTCCAGAAGCGTGTGCAAAGACACCCACTCTGACTATCCCTCTGTCTCCTTTCAGTGGCACCCCTGGCCAGCTGCCACCTGGCCTTCCCCATGTTAAATCAGCTGCACAGTCTGGGGGGGAACACAGGGCATAGTTCAGAGGCACTAAGTGTGTTTACACTGTGGTGCGGCTGCCACTGTCCACCAGCCCCTGGCTTTCATCGTCCCTGCTGGCACCTGCACCCACCCAACAACAGCAATCCTTGTCCCCTGCCCCTGCAGCCACACTCCCGACTGGCTGTGCCCACCCTAGAAGCTCCACAGGGGAGGAACTGCAACCTGGGCCTGCCTTCCCACTGGGGTTGCAGTAGGGTCAGGAGGAGCCCAGTCACTGGGATGAGGTGGAGGGCCTCGGCCCTGGGCAGCACCCCCAATGTGGGCATGCAGTGAAGCTTTGATGGGGTCACATGAGCAGACTGCACACGGGAAAGTCCCCTCTGGCATGGGTGAAGCAGGGTACATTTAAGGAACCAGAACTGTGGCGAGGGATGGGACAGTTGGCAAGTCCATGGGAGAAACTGTGAGGACCTGAGCCACGGTCAGTTCCTTGCTGTGCCCCGGCCAAGGATGGGGCTGTGACAGTACCATGACAGGGAGGCTCCCAGGGGCCTGCCTCATGGCAGGAACCACAAGCTCTCTGGCCATCCCTAGGCTTGTGGTGAAGCAGCAGGGAAGGGCACTCAGGGAGGTGCGTGACTGCCATTTCTCTCCAGCCCACCACTCACCCAAGTGCTGTCTCTGAGCAGGGCCAGACCCCTGGAGAAAGGGCTTTTGAAGGAGGCCACTGTAGGCCTCAGGGAAACCTCCCCTTCTGAGGTCCTGTCTGGGGTGGAAGAGGTTGAGGGTGTTACATAAGCAAAGGGGGTCACGGGAGCTCTATGACAGTGGTGCGGGCGGACACTCCTGTGGAGTGTGTGCCCCTCTCACCCACAGAGGTAGTCCAGGGCCAGCTCTGCGCCTGAGCGCCTGGCTGGCGGGTTCTGGACTGCTGCAATGCCCGCCTCTCGCAGTCGATTCTTCTCCTCCTTCTTCCGTTCTTTCTTCAGCTTCCTTTCCAGGACCCTCCTCTCCTCTGGTGACAGCTCAGGGTCTGAGTCCTGCACTCTACTTGCTGCCTCTCCCTGAAAGTCAAGAACAGTGCCTGTTAGTCTCAGGGTGTTCAGTTCCAGAGACCACCCAGACCAGCTTCCCAGCCTTTAAAACCATGATGGAAGAAGGCTCCATCCCTGAGGACTGGCCTGGTCCATACTGTGGCCTTTTGGCCGAAACTACTACAATGAAGGTGACTGATAAGGACAGGGACAAGTGCCATGGGGAAGAGTGGGGCTCAGCTTTGCTGGACCTGATGTGCCAAATGAACTAACCACTGTGCTTCCCTAGATCTGCTGCAGAGCCTCAACCTCTCAGGCCCCTGCAGAGCAGGCCATGGCCCTCTCAGCTGGGCTCCTTGGGGAGAAGGCTCACACGCAAACTCTATGCAGTCACCACGGGCAACCACCAGAGGGCAGCAACCCTGAGGGCACCTGCTGCTGCCTGGCCCTGGCTTTGCTAAAGGGTCCTCTCAGTGAAGACCCGGCAGGAAGGAGGGTGGCCACTTTAACCAGGCCCTATCTTCTGCAGCAATGATTCCTGGCTACTTCGGGCCAAGAAGCCATGAACAGAAGACAACAAGAACTGAAACATCAACTGGCAGCAGGACAACTCTGGCCAGGGCAGAGGGGCGAACAAAGGCAGCAGCTGTGACCCACTTTGTCCTTCATGGAAAATCCAGGACACTGTTGTTTACTGACCTAGGCCAAGAGACCAGAAAGGGCATGGGGTGTGGGTCAGGAACACAGCATGCCCACCAGGACGCTTTCCAGAAGGATGAACCCCTATGCACCTAGGTCTTAGAGCCCCCACCCCCAGGACAAAAAGAACAAGACACAGCAGAACAGAAGAGGGGCTCCCTCCTCCCTGGCAGGTCCCTTCACAGAATGTGCACCCCTAGGACACTCTGAATCTGCTAAAACAAAACCATGTCTCTCTCTAGCTCCTCCCTTTTCAAAGAAGGGCTGGGATTTGTGCCAGGACTTTAGGGGCTGAGCTGGCAGCCCCCCCACACAGTAGGTGCTATTGGCCCAGTTGGGGGGAGGGGCCTGTGGAAGAGGCTTCCCTGTCCAGCCCAGGCTGGTCAGTAGATGATGAGATGTGAGGCTACCTCCGGGGCAGGGTGCCTGAGGGCGTGTTTTGGTGTGCGAGGTAAGAGGAGCCTAGGGGGCAACCTGAGCCCCTGAGACTCTGGCCTCTTTGGCTATGGGCTCCCACAGGACAGCCTCTGACCAACTCCAAGATCAGAGACCATTTCCCAGGCCCAGAGGGCTGACTGGGCAGATGCCACAGAAAATCTGGCACCAAAAGGCAGCAAACAGTTGGTACCCAGTACAGGCCTGGCCTTTGCTCCCGTGGCCAAGCAGGCCACACGGCACCACTAGGGCCAAGGTCCATCCAGTTGGACCATAGGGCTGCTGTAGGGGTGGGGGCAGACAGTAGGCCTGGGGTCTGTTAGCACTGACCCCGAAGGAAGCCAGCAAGCTGGGGAGGACTGGGAAGTGTGGGGAGAGGTGGAAGCAACTGCCTTTGTACCCAGTGGCTACCTCCCAAGTCCAGTGCCTTGGCCTCTGACTCTGGATGGCGCTGACTGTAGATAAGAGGGTCAGACAAGAGGGGTCTAGTCCTATAAGGGGAGCTCTAATTGCTCCCTGAGAACTCCCAGGGCTCTGCAGGTCCAGCATGACCTCTGGAAAGGACATCCATATTTGCTAGGTCCTGGACAGCCTGTTAGGCAGGTGGGCAGTTTCCCTGAGAGGCCACAGGAAGGTGTTGCAAAGTCTCAGCCAAGATCAAGGCCAGGGCCCCATTCCACAGGAGGATTGGGAAGGGCCTGCAGTGTCCAGCTGTTTATCCGTTGGTTTCCTGAAAGCCCAGCACTCAAGACCTTATTGTGCCTGAGGCACACAATTCTGGAAGTTCCAGTAGTAACTTCTTTACAACCAACTGTACTTTTAGCTGCCAGCAATCCCAATATGGGCAGTGCCTAGTGCCCAGGTTCTGCCCTGAGAAAGTTAAGTGCCTCCTGGAGAGAAACTGTTCCTTGGAGAGCCCCACCAAGTGCAGCCACTGGGGGACAAGGAGTGTGAGCTGGGTACCCACGGGCCCAGCCCAAGGACCTCTGAGGGAAGGCGGAAGCTGAGGTTTACAGTTATAATCTCCTGAATTGTGAAGGCCACCAATTGCCATTTCTAATTAAATAGGGCATATTATGAGGCCAAAGACCCATCTGCATGTCAACTGTCTGAGGAAGCCAGCACGGATCTGAGACCCCGACTCCTGGGCCAGAGAAGCAGCACATTCTACCTCCTGTCATGCCAGTGTTCCCAGAGTGGAGGCAGAAGACGGGCCCGTGCTCCAGCTGTGTTCCTCCACCGGCCCACCAGGGCTGTCACTCTCAAGTTAGCAGCTGGAGGCAGCAGACACACCCACCCAGACTTTGGGGGCCACCATGCCCAGAGGCAGGCATTCCGCACCTCTCCAATATAGAGCTAGCTTTCTCCAGCTGCCAAGGTCTGAGGACTTTCAAAAGGAGGTCTTCATTAGAAGCAGCAGCATTAACGTACCACTGCCATATGCATCTGATTTCATCTGAGGGTTTTAAGTAGCTTAGGCTAACATCAGCCTGTAAAGGGAAGGCAAGTGTCCAGTGAGGTCCTTGAGGGCTCCTTCTGGGGACTGGACTCTCAGGGGAAGGAAGGGAACTAATAAGGTCAAGCTCTGGTCCTGTGACCCTCTAGAGGCCACTTTAGGCCTCCTGCCCATCCCCAGAAGTGGGCTCGTTCTGTGTCCACCCCATAGGCTAGGGCCATTCTCCATGGGCTAGGCAGCTCTGGGTTGAAGCCACACGGGCACAATGAAGCATCCTTAGTGAAAGGAGGCACCCACTGCCTGCGAATCTGCACCTGGGCCTGTAACACACGTTTGGCAGGACCACCTATCTTGATACTATCACACTGGCATTCTAGATGTGATGAAACAGAAAGGAAGTAAAAATCATAATTTTGGCAACACAAGCTTCCACAGGTTTAGCAGACTCAGGATGTCTGCAGCAGACATTCTGTGAGGGAATCTACTGGGGAGGAGAGAGCCCTCGCAATGCCACGGTCAGGTGGGGTGCTGAGCGTGAGCACAGGCTGCACCACCCCATCTGCAGGATGCTGCCAGCCCAGGGCTCTGCCCTTGGGGTCTGGGGATATCAGCTTGTGCTCCTAGCCTGTCTCACCCTGGCGTTGCTTAGCAGGGAGTACAGTATGACAGGAGGCCCTCCCCAGGTAGGCAGACTGCCAGGTGAACCAGGGCTATTGCTCCCAGCATGCCTGTGGTCCCAGGCCACTGTTCACTGACCACTTTACTTGTGCCAAACTGGGGTCCCCCCATAGCCCCATGCCACCAGTTGTGCCCAGGGTAATTCTCTGTCTCCTGGGGCTCCTCGGCCTCTTCTATTCATGGCCAGGTGCATGTTCTCAGGTAAGATGCATTAAAGGGCTGGCTACCTCTGGCTCCCCACAGGTAAGTTGGTGCGGTGGTACCTGCAGGTTCCAGAGTGAGAAGCAGATGAAGTTGGCAGGGGGTGGGGCAGACATCAGTGTTCTGAGAATGCGGCCGCTCTCTGCTGAGTGACGGTCCACATGAGACTTAAGACCTCAGAGGTGAGGCTGCCATGTCCACCAGAGGCTGACAGAGCACCCAAAGATCCACGCTCCTCTCTCAAACAGGGAGCCCAACTCTGAACCTGGCACCCACCCAGGCCTCTGGCCAACCTCACCTCCTGCCTGCTCTTGGGGGGAACTGAGATGTGCATCTGCTGTGGTCTATTCTAAGGGTGATAAAGAAGAGTCATGACTACCACTCCACACCACCGCAGTCACAGAAACCTGGCCTCCAAAGTTCAGTTCATACCCATTCAAGCATGACACTGTATTGAGGACATCTGCAGCAGTGTGGCCTGCCTGTTCCCAGAAGCAATCTTCGCTCCCCTTCTCTGGAAACCTGGCTCTCTCTGAGTAGCATCCACAAGGACTGCTGACGTGACGGGACCCATCAAGCCTGGGCTCCCAGCAGGCGCCCTCCCATGTGAGGCTGCGCCGGGGACTGTCTTTGAGCCAGATGCCCCACTGTTTGGGTTTTCAGCCTCGTGAAAGACACACCAGGCAGCACTTTCTCCCTCTGGTGTCATCGTGTGGAATATGGCCGCAAGCACCAGCGTCAAGTGCAGCTGTGACATGGATGTGGCCCACCCTGGCGTGCTTGGTCATTTGTTTGCACACTTCATCGAGGGTGTCTGGAGCCCTGGCTGAAACCTTGACTGACTACTTTGAAGTCTTAAGGTCAGATGGGGTTGGGAGTGCACACAGAGCCGGGTGCTCCAGATCCAGGCTGCAGGCCAGCATGCCCTGGCCTCAGGTGTCCTGCCACTGCTTCTGGCCCCAGACTTGGGCTTCACGTGATCAACAGGGGCTTCCTGTGTCTGGAGGCTGAGGAACCTGGCGTGCAGAGAAAGGGCCCATTGTTTTCCTGGAGCTCCCAAGAGTGAGGGAAGGCTCCCATCTGCATAGTTGGAAGCTGGGAGCCATCATCCCCAGCCTGTGACCCCAGCCTGTGATGCTCGTCTGCAGGTGAAGGAGCTGTCCAGCCCCAGTTCTGGGACGGTGTGAGCAGGGGTACTCTCCTGATGGGCAGGGAGGGGCTGCTGCCTGGGCTGTCAGTGCCTAGGGTTTCGAGCGCCCACTGAGTGAAGCATTCTTGGAATTACGGAGAGTAGTGGAGAAAGCTCCAAGTGGGATTCAGGCTGTATTGGCCTGTGCCAGCTGCCAAGGGGGTCTGAGAACCCCAAACACTTCTCATTCACTGGAGGAAGGGCTTGCAACATTTCTACTGCCAGGGAAACCTCTTCCTGGTGTGGAAACCCCAGTGCACACTCAATTGATGGGGCAGTGCTGCGTGAAGGGGTAAGGGCTTCTCCTTCTCACCCCGACCTACCAGCAGCATGGAAGCAGCTCCAGAGACCCCATGTCCAGGGCTCAAGAGTCCCATGTGCCTCACTGATCAATGTTCACCTCTGTGTACAGAGCAAGGTTTTGTTTGGCGTGCTTTGTTTTCAGAATATGATGTACAGGATGCAGTTCCAGAAGGAGCTGGAGGCCTAGAGCTCAGCTGGAAGCAGATGAAGACCTCAGTATGGCCTGGACCCTCCCATGCTGACCTAGAACACACCAGCCCACACACAGGCACACAGCGCACTCACGCCAGCACCCCGTGCCTTCATCTCTGCTCTTGGTTCATGTCCTCACTGAACACTTGCTCCTAGTGTGTGAAGGCTGTGGGACCCGTGGCTTGGCCATAGCAGGGACACCCAAGTCAGGCAGCATGAGCCTAAGATCCGGTGGCCCCATAGGATCACGGTCAGTGCCCCAGGATGAGCACAAGAGGTCACAAGAGAACTCTGCATCCATTTCCCACACAAAATCTTTGAATTGATGTGTGTGGCACATGTGGAGCCGTTCCAGATTTGGCTCCAAGACCTGATGACCCTGGGCTCACCCCACTGCATACCACAGCCTGGCCAAGGCAGATGAGGGGTTCCTGTAGGGTAGACCCCAGCCCTGCGTCTGAGGCTCAGCGGTCCTACCCTGCATGCCCTTGCTTCCTGCCTTGTGGGAGGAGGCACATGCTCCTGGAGTCCAGAGGAGTATGATCCAGTACCTTCCTGAGAGGGGGCACTGCTGGGGCTCACTAAACCAGAGTAGATTAGGAAGGCGGAGCCAACAGTCCAGGGATCCAGGAGGCCCACCCCCAGCCTGCTTCCTCAGCTGCCGAGTGGTCATGTCCACTGCTCCGTGGCAGCGCAGGGCCCAGCCAAGCCACAGAGCTGTGCCTGGCTGTAGCAGAGCTGAGCCTCTGCCCTGCTTCTAGGACTATCTTTCTCCAGTCATGGTCTGCACCTCCTGCCTTTGCCAGATTTCCTTGGGCTTCACAAGTAGGAAAATGAAAAAGAATGGCTGAGTGCTGGACACAACGCAGTCCTACTAGGAGGCAGATCTGGGGCAGGAGCACCTCCCTCAGGACTTCCTTGGGCCCCAACCTGGAGCACAAGACACTAGCCTGCATGCCATTACGAGTGTCCCTCCTGATCCACCTGGAGTCCTGAACAACTGGGATCTGTCTGGCTGATACCACGGAAGAGGGCGTTGCACAAGGGGCAGGCCCTCTCCTCCCCACCCTGCCCTTTTGCAGGCTGTCAAGTCTGCTGGCCTCAGGTGGGCATGACAGTGACCTCAGGAAAAGAGATACACTAAATCAGGAACCTTTACTGAAACCATTCTGTGCAGCCCCATACTCCATGCAGGAAACCAAAGCTCAGTCCTCACTGGTCACCTCTAATCCCAGGAACATACACTGCTGCCTGCTAACCACCTTCTGGGGATTACATGGGGAGGGACTTGGGGGCAAGGCATGCATGGCCCTTGGGTGTCCTACCGTGAGGTCCCCAGGCCTGTGAGGGAGGGATGGAAGGAGAAGTCAGGGCTCTAGAATCTCTTAGGCAAGCAAAATCAAACCATCTGCAAGACCTTGAAACAGAGTTGGGAAACAGACAGGCAACTCATGCTCCAAAACAGACTGAGGAAGGGCTGAGGAAGGGCTCTGGTGGCAAGATCACAGTGTCACACCCACAGGACCCAGGACCAGTTCCTTTCCTGTACAGATTCTTGGCCAGAAACCTATTCACCATGTGGTGTGACTGAACTTCAACATGCTGGCTTAAGGAGCACTGAACCACAAATCAGGAAGCAGGCTGTGTATAGAGAGGGTGGCCATCTAGCTGCCCCAGTGTTGCTTTGACAAAGAGACTGAGGTGGGAGCAGGACCACAGGGTGAGTTGTGGGGTAGGGGTCCCAAAGCATGACTAGCCCACCAGGGAGCCCTGTAAGGTATAACCCATCTCCCCAGTCCCACTGCAACATCAAGCACTGGCACCTGAGGGGTGCACCTTTCCCTGGGGACGAGGTTGAGTGGGCATTTGGATTCTGGCTGTGTGACCCTCCCCTTCCCTGCACCTGTGAGGAAGCAGAAGAGACAAGGAGGCCATTCAGACTGATAGTTGACAGATGAGGACAAAGTCCCAGAGGTACAGAGGCTTGGCCACATAGGGTAGAGGCCAGACACGCAGGCCCTCCTCTCACCTCTCATCCCGGGGCCCAGGTGGTCATCATATTGTTCAAAAACCACTGAGTACACTCAACACTGTGAGGAGTGACCAAGGTGACAGCAACTCTGGGAGGGAAGAATGTGAGCCCTGCACAGGCTGAGGCAGCTGGATGTCCTCCCCATAAGCTGGCATCTGGTGACAGACTCAGGTCTAGAGGAAAGCTTGTCCCCTGCATGTGCTTCCAAACCATGACACCTCCTCCATCTCCTCAGACCCAGCCTGGGTTCAGAGTTAAGAGGTGCTCATTTAATTGCCTGCATTCCTCAACATTCTCTGAGATCATGGCCAGTCTGTAGACCTTAATCAGATTTATTACTCCAACTGTTAAAATGCAAGAGTAATTCACAGTAGTAATTTTTTCTCTTTTCCTAAAAAATAAGAACAACAAAAGGAGGATTTTAAAACTGTCTTTGAGACAATTATAAAAGCAAAGACGGATGTGGGAGGTAACCTAGGGACACTGAGTGCCCTGCCAGGATCCTCCCAGGGTAACATCCACAGATAAGCACAAGACCACACCCAGGATCCCACAGGAGACCAAGAGGGTAGCAGGGTCTTTGTAGTGATGAGACACAAACAGAGCTACAGCTAGTTATTACATGAATATAAAAGTTACTAAATTTTTTGAGGCTAACTCTATCTTCCTCCCCAACACAATACTTGACTAGCCCAGGATGTGAGTGGCATTTGGTTCCTTCCTTGCTATGGCACAAATGGGACCATAAAGTTCCCCTCTTCTGAGACATCTTGATTAAAATTGGAATAACGTGAGAAGACCTGAACATCGACCATCAGGAAGCTGCCATCTGACAGGGGGCACAGGGTGTCAGGACAAGCAGCCTTGAGTCTCTGCAGGCACTGGCCCGCGCAGATGCTGAGGTGGACGCCGGCTCTGTCGTCGAGGCGCTCACAGGCAGGCATACGTGAGCTCCTGGAGGACAGGGAAGGCGGCCACCCTGTCCAGCTCCGTGTGGAGGGGGTCAGAGAAGCTTTGGGGCTGAGTGGCTCTCTTGCCAGAGCTCGGCTGTGATCACTGGGTGGCACTCACCTAGTGACCCCTTCTCAGAATGAAGTTTTCCAAATGCATAAAGAGGACTATGCAGGTGCACAGGAGTATAAAGTACAAACTGAACTTAGCAGCAGGACATAAAACAGAGTGGAGCCCCAGTGATACGTATGCTTCACTGATACATCAAATGACAAGACCAAGCAGAGGCAAGTGGAGCTGAGGATAGTGAGATGTCCCCAGTTGCAAAAGGACATGAAAGCTCCTGTACTGTCCCTGTTCAGTTCATGTCTTGCCCAGATCACTGCCATCTGCTTCCGCCATGGCAGGAAACATCACATATCACCTTGTGGAAACACACATTTATTCCATCCAGCCTAAAACTTCCTGACCTTGACACCCACACTAAAGGTCAGGACAGAGCTGCAGCTCTCCTTTAACACCACACAGAGGGTTTTTGAAAACCAGAACCATCCAGGCAGGGACTCCCATGGGACCTCTTCCTAGGATGGCCTCCTGTGCATACCAGGCTTCTCCCCATCCTAATTCACCCAGTCTTCAGCCTCACCCCAAATGGGCCTCAGAGACCATGATGAAAGATGTCAGATCCTCTTCCCAGAAATTCAATGTCATGGTTTCAGACTCTAGAGCCCCAGAAGGGTCCCACTCCTGATTCTAGAGAAGGAAACAAAGATTTCAAGGGGTGAGGCTTCACCCACTGTCACAGTACAAGCCAGAGATGGGGCTAGGACAGGGACCTGGTAGAATTCTTAGAATTTTGTGGCCTTGGTTGATAGTGGGGCCTGCCTGCCTACCCGCCAGCCAGAACTGAGGGTCAGCCCCACACTTGTATCCTGTAGCAACAGAGCCCTCAGAACAGAGGCCCCACACAAGGGAGTGGGCTCGGCCACACAGAGCTCTCCCACAGCTTCCTAAGCTGTTCATGTTCGGCTGCACACATCAGCAGCCCCCGCTGGCTGGGGACACCAGGATGCACCAGGAATCAACTGCGGGTGAGACGGGGCAGCCGCGAGGGCCTCTGTGAGCTGGTGCTGAATTCACGGGACAGGAGAGCACTAACTCTTCGTTTCTGCTTTTCTAACCCAGGTGTGAGGCAAAGTTCACTAGATGTTAGGAAGAGGGGTGAGGGGCACATCTGATGCCACAGGCTCTGCATCCAGGTCTCTCTCAGTCTCCCAGCCTGAAGACACAGGAACCTCCAAAGTGACACATTACTGCACAGAAGGGACACCAAGGTCGACTGCCCTGAGATCAGACTTCTAGAAACGAAGTCCTGAGATCCTGCACACTGCTGGTCTTACTTAGTCCATGCTCTACCATCTCCCAGGCTTCCATCCATCTGCCCAATGTCATAGCACACTCAGCTGTGCCTGGGAGCTCACTCCGCAGCGGAGGACAGATAGACATAGGGACCCACCAGCACAAAGGAGAGGGATGTACAGGGGGTGGTGGGGGAAGGTGCTGCTGGCAGGCACATGGGGTCAGTCCAAGAAGGCAAAGGGGCAAAGGCCCTTTGCCTCATAAGCCAAGGCAATCAGTCCCAGTTGGCCTCTTGCTGCAGCTCGGCTGATACTAGAGCCCTGGCCTGAAGCCAGCAAAGCCTAGAGCTCTGTATCTGAGCACCGCAGGCTGCAGTCACCAGCGGGAGGGAGGGCTGCTCAGTGCAAGGGACATGCTTGGTACTTCAGGAACACAAGTGAGACCCAAGCCTGCTGCACAAAATCCCTGACAGGGAAGGAGAGACAAACATGAGGCTGAGACCCAGCAGGATGCAGTAGGTGAGGGGAGTGGGAGGAGGGTAGGGAGGGGTGCAGAACCCCAGCTGGCCACAAGCCTAGGGGAGGAGACAAGACAGGTCAGGGGAGGCAAAGGGGGGCTCCACTGTGGGGCAAACACACCCTAGAAGTGTTGACAGCTGCCAAGAGGCCTAGGGACACAGCTTTCTGCCTACACTGGGATCACAGAACACAATGTATGGGAGAGAGGAGGACAGAAAGATACGGCCTGACCTTGCCACACATATTTAATTGGCAACATTTCCAGTACAGGAAGCACCAAGTCGGTGACGCATCCACGTGACTCCCTGCATCTGGCAGCACTTTGGTCTCTGCGTAGACTACACTGGCCCCTGGGGGAGCTAAGGGCTGGGTGTCTCACTTGCTGGATTTCAGCTAGTACCTGGCTCTCTGACACCAGATCTGAAGGCTTTTTTAGAACAGGAAGAGCCCTGAAGAAGCTGCTCAGGCCTCTCCCTCGCAGCCTCCCATTGCATTGTTGTGATGGCACACAACACTTTCCAGGCTAGGGGCTCCTTTCTGCCCCGGCTGGTTGAACCCACAGCCTCTTCTCTATAGTACTCCACAACTATAACTTGCAGAGAGGTGGCATGAACGCCACTCAGGGAGGTGGCTAACTGGTCTGAAGCAGGGACCTGAACTGAGTCTCTCGATGCCAGAGCTGGTCTTCCTGTTTCTCTAGATCTCAGCGGCCTAGACACTGCATACCTGCTGACAGTCCTCAACACCTCTCAGAATTTCAGTTAAGCCTTTGGGGAGGTGAACATGCCCCTTGGCTAAGGCTCCCCTTTGGTACAACAGCTGTATTTAACTGCATGCAGGGCTGCCTGGGGGGCTCTAACTAGATTTTAGGCATAAGGATGCCATCAATGGTGCATAAGACTGGACATTTGTTACTACTGAGCCCATGCAGCTTGGAACTCAGATGAACCCAGCATACAGAGTCCATGTGGAATGTCACAAGTATGGCTTTTAGGGGCAAAGATAACACACACAGTAATGCTTCTGTGTGTTACTAGAAGGCTGCTTTGCTCTGTGGCTCCCTGGCCAAGCTCATTTCCTTCAAAATTCTAATCTTCCTTCATTTTATCTGTGGAAAAATATGATTAGCTAAGAATCCAAGGCTGCATTTTGTTTTTAAACTGGATTGCAATTCTGGCAGGCTGATGGTTAGCAAAGGCAAAACTGGGCAAAATACTAAGCACAGGAGTTAGAAGTAACATTTAACACACAGAAAACATGTTTCTCAACAACTTGCAAGAAATTAGCTGACAGTTGTTTCTAATCTGTTAGTGCAGATCTTGCCACTTCAGTACAAACCAGATTCTTAATATTTGAAAAACCTACTGCAAAAGTGCAGAGTCACCCAACTCACAGCTGCAGCTCTGGCTCCAGGGTGCAGCTTGCAGAGAACACGAGGTCTCCATGTTATCTGAGGGAGAGAAGTGACTGACACTGCGTCCTTAAAAGGGGGCGAAAAAAGGCAACTTTGCACAAGATTTTCAAATACAGTCTTCCTGTTTAAACCTCAGTCTCTGGCTCTATTCTTCCTGTGATGTTAAAAGAGTGACTGACTTTTGAGAACTAACTGAAAACACCAGAACTATGTTCTCATGGGGGGGGGGGGGCTTTCCACTTTCACCCCAAACTTTAAAGTGGGGAGCTGGGGAGGGGGCCTCTTGCCCTGTGGGCCTGCAGACACTAGGAACCAGCACCCCAAGCTGTTCAAGGGCCTGAAAAAAGGCTTGAGCCATGGTGAAAGAAAACAAAACATGCTACTGGCTCCAAAGTGAGACAACAGGAGAATCAAATTACTAACTTCTTCATTAAAAGTCTGTAAAGTTCATCACTAAGCCAATTTCACTGTCAAATGCAGTTTTCATTTAAAAGTTCTTTATGGGTTAGGGTTTTTCTTATTCCGCAAGAAATTCTGGGTGTACATGGTGAACTAGAAAAAAGCATACTGCCAATTAAATGAGTTCTTCATGGCCAAATAATTTTCAAAAGCAAACCAAATAAACCCGCGGAGTCGGTGATACTCGATCTGCCCGCCGCAGGGCCCAGCGCGGGTTGGCAGGGCTGGGCGCCCAGGGCACGGCCGCACCATCTTCGACCTGCCCCGCGGACCTGCCCCACCGACCTACCCCGGTGGACTTGCGCCGCGGATGGGCCCGCGCCGCCGCCCCGCCCCGGGGTAGCCGGGCACCTGTCGCCGCGGGGCGGAGCGGGAAACAAGGCCAGGACCCGCCCGCTCCCTCCCCGGCCCGGCGCACTGACCTCCGGGTCCCAGGCCGGCGGGCATCGTCAGCACGGACCGCCAGGACGGCCAGGACCGCGCCCGCCGCGCCTGCGGCCCGTCCCGCAGCCCGCCGCAGCGCCCGCACACTGCGCATGTCAGGCCGGCGGGCTCGGCTGGAACCAGATCCAGCCGGCTGGGCAGTGACGCAAGAGCGCGCTCTCTAGGCGTGTGGGTGGGCCCCAGTGGGCGGGGCCTTGGCCGCCGCACGTGGCGTCCACAGCGCAGCTGCTGGCGAGGCTGGGGCGGGTCCCGAAACCAAGACGTAGGGGAGCAGGTGCTGCCACCGCCGCAGGCACTGCCAAGGCCACTAGCGCTGTTTTAGGTGGGAAAATCCGCAGAGGATAGCGTGCTCCTCTCTCCCACACTCAAACTACGCTTCCAGCTCTGCTCACCTGAGCGCTGGGGACCCAGGGTCCCCACGGCTCCCACAACAGGACAGGAAGCCACCTGGCAGTGTCCTCCCGTCCCCAGCTCTGACTGACTAGCCCCCTGCAGGGCTTCCCACCTACCAGTCTCTCCTGCCCACCTGCCCCACACTCCCCTTGCCTTGAGCACTGCTCACACAACCAGCTGGGCCTGCAGGCCCACCACTGCTCCTCTGCACCTTGGACCTCAGCTGGGGCTGGGCTTCCTCTTGAGGGCCCTCACAATACCAAAGGGCACTTCGGAGGGTCTTGCTGTACAGCACAGAAGGTCATGCTGCTGATGTGCCCATTGAGACAGTTCAATAAACACTGAAGTGCCTCCTGGCACTGGGAGGAACACAGCACTTTCTTCCCCAAGCAAACAACAGCAGCCCCTAATACCAAGATCACAAGTCAATTTTATGGTCCCAGGAAACTGCAGCCACACTTGGAGGACCAAGAGCCTGCCAGATTCACCCTGGCAGGTTTACAATAAGCACTTGAGGAGGTGAGGGGAGAAAAGGGCCCAGACACCTCTCTAGATGGGGGAGTGGCCTGTCACGTCAACCCCTGCAACAAAAAGCAGCAGCCAGGTGTTCCAGTACATGCTGTGCTCTGGCTGCTGTGGCCTGTTTCAGAAGATTCTTTCCTGCACCCACTGTGCAAGGCCAAGGGTATGGGCGTCCCAGCTCCCATGCTTGGTGCTCATGGTGCCTGAGCCAAGACTGCACTTTCTCCCCCTCTTGGCCATTTCACCACTACCTGTGGGCCTGTCCACACACAGGCTTGAGGCTTGCTCAGTCAGGGGTCCCTGCTGCACTAGGGGCCCAGCCAGAGCTCGATGGATAAACGTGGAGGATGAGGACTAAAACTTTGCTGTTGACATCAGTATCCCTGTTTTATAGATAATAAAACTGATGCTCCTTTCTAAGATCACCAGTTTCAGGGGGGAATGGACTCAATTCTGGGTCCTAAAGGACCTAGTGCTGACCTGCTAATACCTTTCCAGTGTAAGCCCTCTGACCCAAGGCAGCCACCTGCCAGCACAGGAGATTCTGCCAGGTTTCCTCCTCCCCTTTTCCCCTTCCTACTCAACAGGCTGCTTCCTACTCAACAAGCTGCTTCCTACTCAACAAAGAGAGCAGGAGCGGGGAAGCTGGCTTGGAGTAGGGTGCAGCCCCAGCAGGATGGGGCAGGGGCACTGACCAGGCACACGAGAGGGGCGTGTACATGCTCCTCACATATCTGTGAGGCAAGCTCTACACACCAGTACTCTTTGAGGTGCTGTATGACAGGTATCCTAGGACAGCACACCCTATACATTAGGGTGCTGTCCTATGTGGTAACTACTGTGGGAAACATGAAAATACCTGCCCACCCAGACAGAAGGTTGAGGCTGTAATACTGAGAGGAAAAATGAAGTGAGGGAGGAAAAAAGGGAAGCACAGCTCCTGTTATGCAATTCAAAATGGCTGGGAGGATGAAAGGCTGAATTAGCATTGCAGGTGGCACTGAGAGACCCCAGCAGGGCACAGCTGTGTAGACATTTGTAGACAGCAAGCACCAAAGTGAAGAGGAACACAGAGCACCTGGGGTGTGGTGTGGTGGCACTGGAGGGTGTGCCAAGGGTGGTCGGAACAGCCTGGCCACTAAACTTTCTTCCCCAGGAAGTAAGAATGAGCCTTTAAAACAAGGGCCCAACAACAGGTGCTGGCGAGGATGTGGGGAAAAAGGCAACGTCATACATTGCTGGTGGGGTTGCCAATTGGTGCAGCCACTCTAGAAAGCAGTATGAAGATTCCTTAGAAAACCTGGAATGGACCCACCATTTGACCCAGCTATCCCACTCCTTGGCCTACACCCACAGGACTTAAAATCAGCATACTACAGTGACACAGCCATATCAATGTTTACAGCAGCTCAATTCATAATAGCTAGATTGTGGAACCAACCTAGGTGCCCTTCAACATATAAATGGATAAAGAAATTGTGGTGTATAGATACAATGGAGTACTATTCATCCATAAAGAATAAAATTATGGCACTTACAGGTAAGTGAATGGAGCTGGAAAATATCATGCTAAGTGAAATAAGCCAATCCCCAAGAACCAAAGGCTGAATGATTTCTCTGATAAGTGAATGATGATACATAACAGGTTAGGGGGTAAGGGAAGAATGGAGGAAGGATGGATTGTGTAGAGGAAAATGAGGGGTGGGGAGGGGGCGGGGGGAAGGAAAGATGGTGGAATGAGACAAACATCATTACCCTATGTACATGTATGATTGCACAAATGGTGTGACTCTACTTTGTGCACAACCAGAGAAATGAAAGTTGTACCCCATTTGTGTATAATGAATCAAAATTAAAAAAAAAAAAAAAAAAAAAAAAAAAACACAAGGGCCCAGGCACCCCAACCAAGACTATGCAGATTATCTGGAGCTATTCAGGAAGACCAACCGTGTCGGACACATTCTTTTGATTAACCAAACTGCCTGGCTGGGCAGCATGCCCCATGTCCCTGCCTGTCACCTCCCAGAGGAGCTCGTAAAACCCCAGGAACACGCAGGAGTGCGCCACAGCTGGACCTGTTGAACTGCTCATGCACACGGGCTGTGCCACTTCCCAGCCACTCTGGCCGCTTGGAAACGGTGTCCCTAGGATGGAACCTGGGGTGTGGATGGAGAACCCCCGAGAGGGTGGTCTATTAGCCCAGCAGGAGGAAGCCGGGAAGTAGGGCCGCCAGGCTTCTGTGGTCAACAGCACCCCTCATGGGTAGCATGGGGTATCCACGACCTCACAAAAGCTGGGGACCTCAGGTCCTAGAGCCTTGTGCCCATACTGCCACCCACCCAAAGGGCAGCCCTGGTGCTCCTGGCCCTGCAGCCCCTCCTTAGAGTGGGCAAAGAATCACACAGTCAGCTGGTCCATGGCAAAGCACTTGTGGAGGTGGAGAGTGGCAAGAAATACTTTAAAGAAATCCAAGGGTGAGTCATTAACCAGACAAGACAAGGATCCTGACCTGTGTGCAGTGCCTCTTCAAAGGCCTCTTCAGTGTCACTGCAGTCTGTACACTCCTAAGACCCTGTGTGACACCCCCTGGAGAAACCTTGGTAGGTCCCCAGGAGCTGGCGACTGTCCCTAGCACAGGTTAGAAAAGTCTCGGCCATTCTATTGATCACTTAAAAGGAGAATTAGGGCTGGGGCCGTGGCTTAGTGATAGAGCACTTGCATAGCATGTCTGAGGCACTAGGTTCGATTCTCAGCACCATATATAAATAAATGAATAAAATAAAGGTTCATCAACAACTAAAAAATATTTTTAAAAAAGGAGAATTAAGTATTTGAAAAACTAAAAAAAAAAAAAAAAGGAGAATTAATAGCAAGTCTACAAGTGTCTTACAGAAAAATGAAGGAGAAAGCAACCCTATTTATCCTACGAAGCTAACATCACCCCAATACTAAAACCAGACAAGAACAGTACTAAAGGAAAAAATGAAGAGAAAAGACTTAATACCCTTCATAAATATAGATGTAAAAATCCTATTCAGGAACTGCAAAGAGAATTGTTTACCGCAACCAAGAAGGTTCATCCACAGATGCGGTGGGTTCAATTGGTATAATGCACCCTATCAGTGGGCTGAAGAAGTACTACATGTCACATCAGTTGATTCAGAAAAGGTATTCGACAAACTTCAAGACCTATTCATGTCAAAACTCTTAGAAGCCAGGCAAGAGCAGAAACCCTGAACAACTGATGGAGTCCCTCCTAGGGCTGTATGCAAGCTCTGCAAGCTGTCTTGTGCAAAACACCAGATGGATAGACAGAAGTCTGTGCTTCTGCATAGCAGCATCAAGTACCCAGAGGTTGAAACCCAGAGCATAGCACCACTTGCTACTGCTCAACAAAAAGGAAGTGCTTAGTTGTGGCGCTCACAAACACGGAGGACTGCTCTATGGAAAACCACAAACCCTGAAGGAGACTGTAAAGATCTAATAAATGGAGAGGCCATACTGTGTTTATGGAGTACCAGACAACACAGTAAAGATGTTGGTTCTCCCTAATTTGACACATAGGTTTAATGTAATTCCTACCAAAAATACCAGGAGGGCTATTTGTTTGTAAAGAGGGACTAGGTTAATTCTAAAATTTATTTGGAATAGCAAAGAAATTAGGATAACTAAAACAATAATGAAAAAGAATAAAGTAGGAGTAAGCTTTCTACCTGACTTGTTACATAATCAAGACAATGTGGTATTGAAACCCAGAAATTGCTTTATATTAGCTTTTTTAAAAAAATATTGTAGATGGACCCAATACCTTTATATTGTATTATGTGGTACTGAGGATTGAACCCAGGTCCTCACACATGCCAGGTAAGCACAATACCACTGAGCCACAACCCAGCCCTCTCATATTAGCTTTCTGTTTGTTTACTTGTTTGTTTGTTTATGGTACTGAGGATTGAACCCAGGGGCACTCTACCACTGAGCAATATCCCCAACCCTTTGAGACAGGGTCTCACTAAATGGCTCAGGCTGGCCTTGAATTTGCCTTGATCCTCCTGCCTCAGCCTCTGAAGTTGCTGGGATTATAGGCCTGCCCCATAGTGTCCAGTGAAGATTTGATTTTTGATAAAGGTTGTAAAAGCAACTTAGTGGAAGAAGGAGTGTTTTCAACAAATGGTGTTGGAACAATAGGGCATCCCAGGGCAAAGAAGGAAACTTTGAGCCAAAGAGGAACAAATGGCAGATGAGCACATGAAAAGATGCTCAACGCCATGTGTCAGATGTCGCTACACTACTATTAAAATGGCTAAAATCTTAAAACCCTGATACTTCCAAATGCTGATGAGGATGTGGAGCAACAGGAACTTTCAGTGCTGGTGGGAATGCAAAATGGTACAGCCACGGTGGAAGGCAGTTGGCAGTTTCTTACAAAACTAAACATTTTCTTACCATGCAATCCCACAATGGTGCTCCTTGGTGTTTACACAAAGGAGCTGAAAGCGTATGTCCACAAAGAATGCTGCATACGCATGTTTATAACAGCTTCACTCATAATTACCCCAATTCAGAAGCAACCAAAGCATCTTTTAGTAGGTGAATAAATAAATGGTGGTACATCCATACAGTGTACCATTGTCCACACTAAAAGGAAATGGGCCATCAAGACGTGGAAGGACAGGCAAGATCTTAAATGCATGTTGCTAAGTCAAAGAAGCCAATCTGAAATGACTGTGCGACTTCAAGTATGGCATTCTGGAAGAGGTTCATTATAGACAGTAAGATGTTCAGGGGTTAGGGGAAGGAGGGATGAATAGACAGACAGGTAGAAGACAGAGTGTTCTCAGGGAAGTGAAACCACTCTAAGTGACATTACAATAACAGAGGCATATTCTGTACCCACAGAAGGCACCACACCAAGTGAACTCCAATGCAAGTTATGGACTCCAAGTGACAAGATGTGTCAGGGTAGCCTTGCTGTTCAGAAGAGACCTACTGCTCTGGTTGGGTGGGGGATATTGCTAACGGGGAAGCCATGCATGTGCAGGGATAGGAGGTGTATGGCAGCATGGTCATTTCCACTCTATTTTGCTGCAAACCTTCCACTGTTCTGAATAAAGGTATTTTGAATAAACCCTAAGCTTCACAAAAATGACCTTGAATGTGTTATAAACTAAACATCAAATGCAAAACTAAGACTTTTCAAAGGAGAACATAGGGGAAAATCTTCAGGACCCAAGATTTAGCAAAGAGGTCTTTTAAAGATCATCAAAACCAGATCCATAAATTTAAGTCAGTACATTAGACGTCACCAAAATTGAAAAAACTTTTTCTCGGGAAAAGAATTCAAGAAAATATAAAAGACAAGTTACATAGGGGGAATTTTTACAAACGGTATACGTAGCAAAAGTCTCCTATCTAGAACATATAAACACGTAGAAAACGAGAAAAAGACATTTCTCTGAAGAGAACATACAGATGGCACATAAGCATACACAATGGGACAAGCAAAATAAGACCCCAAAGAGTTACCGCTGCAAACTATCAGAACCACTATGATATTGACAATACTACGTGAGGATAAAGAAGTGGGAAATGGGATCTTGCATCCATTGCTGGTAGAAATGTAGTGGCACAGTCACCAGGGAAACAGCTTGGCAGTTACTAAAAACTAACATGCGGTGGCTCACACCTGTGATTCCAGCAGCTCGGGAGGCTGAGGCAGGAGGATCGCAAATTCAAATCCAGCCTCAGCAAAAGTGAAGCACTAAGCAACTCAGTGAGATTCTGTCTCTAAATAAAATACAAAACAGGGCTGGGGATGTGGCTCAGTGGTCGAGTGCGAGTTCAATCCCCAGTACCCACCAACCAACCAACAAACAAACAAACATCTAAAAAACTAACATGCAAATACCAGATCCTGCAACAATCAAGAAATGAAAACTTATTGTGTATAAAAAACCCAGGATGTAACTGCTTACAGCAACTTTATTTGTAGCAACCAAAAGGATACAACAAAAAATGACCTCCAATTGGTGAGTGGTTAAACAGCACCTCCATACTGTAGGTTCTGCTTGGCAACAGGAAGGAACAACTGCTGAGACCCGCAGCAACTGGGCTGATCTCAGGGCATTGTGTGTAATGTTATAAGAAAGTCGATCTCAAAGGCCACACACTGATTCCATTGGTAAGGCATAAGGTGTTTTTGAGGAGGCATAATGCAGAGATGGGGAGCAGATGAGGGCTGCCAGGAGGCAGGTGGCAGCAGCTGAACAGGGTGGTTGAGAAGATCTGTGGTGCTCGGTGGCCCTGCACCTGTACCCATCCCTGACTGGAGCCTGCACAGGGATGAAGGGCCCAGAGGACACACAATACAGCGACAAGATCCCGGTGTAGAAAATGAACTGGAATTGTGTACACACAGAACCACTGGGAAGGTGGATGAAGGGAACAGGGACTACTCCACTATTTTTCCAACCTCCTAGGGATCTATAACTTTCAAAATGATAAGAGAGCTGAGTACAGTGGCTGAGTACATGCCTGTAATCCCAGCAACTTGGGAGGCTAAGGCAAGAGGATCCTAAGTTTGAGGCCAGCCTGGGCAACTTAGTGAGACTGTCTTAAAATAAAATAGGCCAGGATGTAGCTCAGGGGTAGAGTGCCTCTGAGTTCAACCCCCAATACAAAAAGGAGGGGGGCGAGGGGGAGGATGAAAGTGTCACCAATCTCCTGTTGAAGTCCCACTTGCAATGCCATCTAAAGCTCTTTCTGGACAAAGCACATGGCAGAAGCCCTCCTCTGCACCTGCTGGTCTAGGCGGCCAGTGGAGACAGCTGCTCTTCAAACTTCAGAGGTCTCAGCTCCTGGGTCAGGGTCAGCAGCCCATCTGATGGGCATCTTAATGGACAGGGCAGGGCAGGGCAGGCTCAAAGATGAGCAGCTGCAGTCCCAGGGAGCTGGGTTGCTCATATGTCTCCTCTGTGGACCCCCAGGAAGGAAGCACTTCAGGCATACTGTTTTTAATTTTGACTAGGTCTGGAAGGAGAAAAGACTCACCCCGTAGAATGAAGACTCTAGTTCCCCAGTAATGTTCTACCTTCCTCCTTGTGACAGGTTGTGATGTGTCTGCTGACTCATGATAGGGAGAGGGTAAACTGGTCACCAAGGCAGCTTTGGAAGCTGACTAACAAGGACATTAAGTGCCAGGACAGCCCACAGAATGGCTCTGGCCACCTGTCCATCTGATGGCTGAGCCTTGGGCTCACCACATACCTGGAAAAGGAAGCGTGCTCCCTGCTGCCAGATCAGCCACAGCAGCCCTGCCTCAGATCCTGCCCCGTGGCTAGTCTCCAGGAGTGAACCGTGGCTTCAGGCCACAGAACCAAGAACACAGCCATCCTGGCACTACGCTGGGATCTGCGTGGTGTCCTGCTGTACTGGGAGGTGTGTGCTCCCTTGCTCCCCTCTCTGATCTTCATGCACAGAAGCAGGAGGTGTGGGCTCCAGGGTGATGCCTTTCCAGCACCCCCACCCAGGATGATTCTGATGCAGATGGTGTGATGTGCGTCATTTCTCCCACACGTCCTTCAGCATACAGCTCTAACACATAACATCTACAAATAAGAACATGCAACCACCAGCATGGCCTCTTAAATAACCAGATGTTGTGTGTCAGTGGGGCTGCCAGTCCTTGGCTGAAAATGTGGAGGCACCATGGTTCAAAAGGGTTCAGCAAGATGGAGTCAAGTACAGCACCGGACTCGAAGTTCCCTTGGGGAGGAGCTTTTGAGGCTCACCTGTTGGAGCAAACCTCAGAAGTCAAGGCCCCTGCACTGAGCCCCTGTGATCCAGCCTTCGGTTGCATTCTGGCAAGAACTGACGACAGCTTCAGAAGGCAAACCTGCTGGAAAGGTGCCAGTGACCACCTGACTCCTCCCTCTTCATGGCTCCATGTCATGGAGGAAACCAGGGATGACCAGGGGAATCTGCCCCTTCTGTGATGGAGTGAGGGGCTAAGGAAGCCCACTTGTGGCCCTGCAGGGATGGGAGGCTTCCCTTCACCCTTGCCAAGCAGGCCCCACCAAGAGAATGGGGACCCTCCAAACTCAGTGTTTCCCCTCCTGCCAAAAACAGCTGATAGAGCCCCCCCCCCGGAGGGTGCAAGATACCCTGGTGATATGTCATACCAAGTACCCTGCCTCTGCTCAGAAGGGCCCATGCCATCTCCCTCTGCCTTGGTCCAGGAACCTGTGCATCTCTGGTGGACCTGACCTCTCTGAGGGATTCCTGTAGCTATTGGGAATTCTACCTCAGTGCACAGAATCACACCGTTTCTGCATGTGAGGTGACATGCAGTGGAGAGCGCCCAGGCTGTTTCAGGGAAAGCAGGGGACTCTGCACCCTGAGCAACGCCTTCTCCGGAGCCTGACTCACCCTCCACCCTTGGAGCACAGCAAACTGTTGATGCTGTCATTGGTCCTATCTCTTAGATGCAAGAGGCATCTGCTACGGAGTGTAACAGCTGGGGTCACAAGGAAGCTCAGTTAGAAACACCCTGGGGCTAACCCACGATTCAGTGAGAGCATCCCAACTGAGAGATACAAATCCACACAATGCCCCCATGCCACCTCCCTCTCACCCCAACTGACACTGCAGACAGGAGCAGAGTTTTCCAAGCTGACTATGGCATCCGAGGCCCCAGCCCTCTTGCACAACATGCAGGCTGCACAGGTGGGCAGTCCCAGCCCTGGCATTTCTCATTAGCACACGCAGTGTCCACTAAGCTGTACCTTTTCCCTTCTCCGCATGCCTTTTGGCTAGACCGATTCCTATTACTTGCAGCAGTGGAGTGACTATGAGGGATGGGGTGAGCTCAGGTAGGTGAAGGTGACCCTAGTGGATCTGTTGGAGCTAGTGCACAGGGAGCAGCTGGCAGGTGGGACCTAGGGGACCCGAGATGCCCTGGGTTGAAGACAGCTTCCGTTTGCCACCATACCTGGTCATCAATGAGAGTATCCCTTGTAGCCCTAGCCTGGTAGGAAGCAGGCTAGCACACAGACCTCTCTGGCACACAGACCAGAAGGTGCCGGAGAGAGAAGGCAATGGACAGGCCAGGCAGGAAGCCACCTCCTCCTACTTACCCTCTCCCAGCTACCACAGTGTTCCAGCAGTTCTTTGGTAGGGCTGGAATTTCAGTGTAGAAGCAGGGCCGGGCCAGGACTGCTGCCAGCCTGGAGCACCTGCTACCTCAGGCTAGAGAGGGCAATGGAAGTGGCATCGGGAGACAGGGTCTGCTGAGCTGCAGCTCAGGGCTTAGTAAATTCTGTTGCACCCCAATGGCCCAGCATTCCCCCATCACACACCCCGTGCTGACTCCTACTATCTCTGGGGTCTCCCAGAGGATCATAGCAATCTGCTCATCTGCCTGTCTCCCCACAGCCTGGGGGGGCTCCTAGAGGAGACAGGGTCAGGGTAGATGCTCAAGCTAAGTCATGAGTCCCTCACGCTTCAGCTTATTTCCAAGAGAAGGATACAACTTGGAGCAGGATGGAGGGTGGGGACTGCCTCTGCATCACATTCCATGGGGCCAAGTGGCCACCGTGTGCTGGGCCCTGCACACCACAGGCAGTTAAAAATGCGACAGGAGTCACTGTTGGGCCAGAAGGTTGGGCTACACAGTCGGAGATACATCCAGCACCTCTCATGTTACTAGTGAGAGAGATGCTCCTGCCAAGGACAGAAAAGGTCTTGGTGGCAGCCCTGTAAGATGGAATTCAGAGAGAAGGAATGGAGATGGGGGTCAAGGAAGTCGGGGAGGCACCTGTGCTGACGAAGGTGTCTGACCTATGATGCTGCAGCCTCTCGAGGACTCACACATGACTCGCACCTCCCTGCTGGCTTCACTGGGGCAGGAGGACTCAATCTTCCACCAGGCCCTGAACATCTCATTATCAAAGTCGATGACAATACACCAGGCCCTCCCTGGATGGATTCAACTAATTAATACAGCCATACTGGCCAGCAAAAATATTGTGAGCCACTCTCACAAGAACCAGTGTTAATTTAAAAATATGCCCTGTCCCTGATTAATATGTCACACAGGGTCAAATTTACCCTGTAAATGCACAAAGAAAGTACACCTTCAAGAGGAAAGCAGCCACCTTTCCAGCTACTGCAGCTGTAACAACTGTATCACCACCCCGCCCCAGAGGAAGACGAAATGCCCAGGTCTCCAGTGGGCAGCTGGGACACGTTCAGCTTCCTGACCAGCAGACCCCAGGGCCCTTGGTGTGGAACACAGATCTGATTGCCACTTCAGAACAACCAGGAAGACTTGCCAAGTCTCAAGAACATGGTAAAGAAAGGAAAGTTCTAACATTTCTATGACATGTGGCCTCAGCACAGCAGAGGGCTGTGGCACACCATTAGGGACCAACCTTGCAACCACGGGCGTCCACAGTTAACAGCAGAATAGGGTAAGAGTCTCATGTGGGAGCTGGCCTGCACAGTGGGGGACCGCTAGCAGCAGAGTGAAGAATCCAGTCCTCTGGAGTATATTTCTGTCCCTGGTTGGAAGGTGCGTCACTGGGCTCAGCTAGAGAGGGCACACTTTGAAGATTTCCCCAGTGTGTTGCTACTTACTGCTCCCATCCCTGGCTGGTTTGCCTGTGCAACAAAGGCAGCCAGTGGGAGGCCTGGCGCAAATAACCTGCAGCACTCCTACCCAGCCACAGAACGCCCTGGGGTGTTCCTGGGATGGCAGTACAGCCTGGTTTCTGACCTGGAATCCTAAGACCATAGGCCACTTACAAACGAAGATAACAGGGCAACTCTTGGGCAGATTGCTAGAAGGACCCCAAGTCTCAAACCTAATTTCAAAAGCCAAAGACCACCTGGGTCCAACCCTGGCTTCATTACCTGGTGTATGAACTTGGGCAAGTTGTTTAAGTTTCTTCAATTAAATGTAAAATGAGGATGACAATAATACTATTTTCCATCACTTCTAAGGCGCATTTTCTCTCTCATCTTAACATCTCTAAAACCATGATGCCTCTTAGAGTTGTTAGAATTTAATTAGCAGGTTGGTTTTTTCTTTTTTTAAACGTAATCCATAAAATGATGGCATGTATAGCATTAGTGGTGTCTTAGATTTGATGAAATGTGGAACTATGTACCTCAAAAGGTTGTCTTAGGCTGAGAACAAAACCTGGCTCAAAACAAGTCTCAGGTGTCACTGATAGGTAATTTTAACTGATTTTGGCAAGATCAGCACCTAGTGCTCTGGGGCAAATGTGGCTCCCTGCTACAGAGCCTGGTATGGGGCTTACAAGTGTCCCATTGGGAAAATACCTCTCTACCCTTAAACCTCAAGCAGACCTCAGCCTCCCTTGCTGACCTTGACCCTGGACAAATAAGGTGCTCAGGTTTAAGTACAGGGCCAGCCTTGTGGCTGAAGGTTTTTTCATTTTTCAATTTTTAGAATTCACACACACACACACACACACACACACACACATTTCTTGTATATATATAACAGTGTGGTTCATTTTCACATACCATAAATTTACTTAACAGTTTTCTCCATTTCATCATAACATGTTTTCAACTTTTCCAACATTTAACAACAGTTCAGGATGCAAACAAGGTGCTGTCTCTTTAAAGGGCTTTCCTGTGATCAGTTCGGTGTATCTGCAAACTCCGAAATCCAGGAAGTAATGGATGAATTTGGAAACAGCACGCAAACTCTGGGAAAGAGGGGCGTGTGTACCTGGAAGGGACAGATTGCAACTGACTCATTTCCTTCAGAGGGTGGTGGGGTCTGTTCCCTACAGATTAGCGCATTTTATGACTCAGCAAATAGGGCACAAATACCTTTTAAGAGGAACTGAGTGGGCACCAAGACAAGTCTTAAAGAATCTCTCCGAAGAGACCTTAGGTTTGTGTCTCTGGGTGCAGCACCAACGCCCACTGGCCACCTCCCCCACTTCACTAGCTGGAGAACCCGTACAGGGCCAGGGCAGCGCAACTGGGGGCGGGACCTGGGGGAGGGGGACCGCCGCGGGGGGCGGGGCCTCGGCAGTGCGGGGAACGCAGGGGAGGGGAGTGGCGGGGGCGTAGCTACGGGGGGGGGGCCGAGAGGCGGCGCCGGGGTAGTACTGTTGGGGGCCGGGGTGGGTCCGCGGCGGTGCTGCTCGGGGCAAGGAGGCGGGGCTGCGGCCGTGTTGCTGGGGGCAGGGAGGCGGAGGCGGGGCCGGGGCGGGGCTGGCCGTCACGTGTGTACACAGGGCCCAGACGGCGTGCGCGCCCTGGAGCCGCGCCGCTCCTGCGGGTCCGGAGCTGCCTGCCCGCGGCTACTGTGCGGGTCGCCGCCCAGCAAGCGGGTGAGTGGGGCGCGGGAGCGGGGCCTGGGTTCGGGTCGGTCCTGCAGACTCTGGCTCTCGGCCGCGGGGAGCAAGCCCTGAATTGCGCCGGCTCCGCTGGCTGGTTCCCAGCTCAGACTCACGACTCCTGCGTCCCGCTGCCCGGTCCGCGCGCCGTTCCTGTGGGGACGCTATCCGCTTGCTGGGAGGGTAATGCCTGTGAGCAGCTCTGAGCACTGGGGGCGGGCAGCCAGGGGCCGGGCACGGGGTCATTAACCTGCTGACCTGCAGCCAGAACTGCTGCCCACGTAGGCGTCTCAGTACCGCCACTGGTCCTTCACATGTCCGGCAGAGTACTCATGTGTTCTCCCGGGGCACTACGGTTATCGCTTTCGTCCCCTCTAATGATTAAGTTTTTTAGTACACTTTGGAGCTATGTCTACATGGTGATCGGAGATCAAGTGCCAGTTGTCCTGGACAGTTGATAGGGCATAGAAGGGTCCTTTAGAGCCCCAATGGAAGGCAGTGCTCCCCAGCCTTCTTATACTAGCGACCAGAAACGTAACATTGTTACTTTTATAAACATGGTAAATCAGTTCTTTAACCCAAACATTCACCTGATTTCCCCGATGTGTTCCGTCATCTTTACTGTGCTTGCTAACCTGAAGATAATTTTAAATTTGCTTTCTGCACCAACGTTTGTCGCCTTTGGTCTCCTTTTCTGTGGAGACATACTTATTCAAGATCTCCATTCCACCTTAAATAATCAGCTCCTATCCTGAGCAGCTTGACACCTGCTTGTTAAATTTTCTCCTCTTCATATCTTCAGCATCTAGCAGAGACATTCAATAACAGAAAGGCAAGAAGCTTGTTTCAAAGGCCCCTGCAAATTTGTATGAATAAAATGGTTGACTGTGTCACCAGGCTACTCATGCATAATGGTGACCAGATACTCTGTCTCCTAACTGGAGCACCCAAGTTAAAAGAGGCACTATTAATAATTACACCAAGTATATAGTTACATTATCCAGAGCCTGCTGTGTAGCTCCTTGCTACTGTAAGGTCCAGATCTTACCTCTGGTGTCTTCCTGAATGAAGATGGCCTCTAAAGATAAATGGACTTAAGAATAGTTTGTATGCACCCTTTATTGTGCCTTTTCACAGGAAGTCCATTGCGTGGGCCACATATGCATCCATGTATAGTCCTGCTTCTCTCATAAGTATAGAAACATCCCCAGGAGTCAGGACCATAGATTCAGGGTAGAATGAAAATGTCAAAGGTGACCCGGTGTCCCTGTAACTCATGAGCCCCTAGTAGGTGGGTGAGGAAAGGTAATATACATCCATGTAATGTGAGTACTTGTAGGGTTTAGATTAGGATGTCAAGACTAACATACCTAATTAACAGTGGACAAATGACATGCTTGCAAAGTTTGGGGAATACGCTTGTATGAGTTACAGGTAGGAAGAGGGACATGTTGTTCACAGGGCAGGAGGAGGAAGGAACCTCTTGGAGAAGCCATCTGTGGAATCCTGAAACTGTAACCTCACCTGGCCTTTAATGACCCATCCACACTGTTGAACCATATATATCAAGGTCATGCTTTTGAGTGGGAGGGACCACCCAGAGTCTTCACGTTCACTATGTAAGTGCATATGACAATCAAAGGATACTCTTTTCTCTAATAGTGTTTCCCCAGTTGCCTCTTCAACTTCTTAAGATGAAAGCTGAGTTTTCATAACCCACTGATCTAACTGGGCAGCATTAGGTTGCATCTGTCAACAGGGTCTCAAAGGGCCCATGATCCTAAAACACTGTCCATGTATCAGACAATGAGGGGACTCAGTTTAGAGAGTAAAACTGAGTTTTTTTCCTTTTCCCTTTTTTTGGTACCAGGAATTGGACTCAGAGGAGCTTAACCACTGAGCCACATCCCCAGCCCTTTTTTGTGTTTTATTTAGAGTCAGGGTGTCACTGGGTTGCTTAGGGAAACTGAGTTTTTTTCTTTAACATGAGATGCTAAAATAGATGCTGCTGAGGAGCAAAATTCAGTCACTCAGGATCGAGTCCAGGGAACCTCCAGTTTACACAAAGCAGATACATACAGAATGACACCCCAAAGGTCCAGCCTGGGTCCCTTCTATACAAGAGCATGGCCAGGAGTTTCCCCCAACTTAATTAGAACCAGAGCAAACTAAGCAAGCAGCTGTTACTTTTAGACCAAATGTGACAGGTAAAAATAACCACCAAGGCTGAGATAAGATCTCTGGCTCCCAGTCCTTCCCTGCAGGTAGAACCACGCCTAGCTAAAAGCTGGGGTGTTCAGGGAGCCAGATGGGGTGCCACACCTGCCCAGAGTCTGAAATTGGAGACTTTATCTGTTCTCAGTCTGGTCCTTGAATTTCTGAGAAAGTCTTTTTTGTCTGGTTTTCTCCTGGTCTGGTGTACCTGGAGAGGGCACGGGCCTCAAACCAAGTAAGAAATAAGGGAATAAGAAAGTCCAAGGAACTAGTACTCTTGTGACAAAGAAAGTGTGTCCCGTCTTCCAGGGAAACAAAGCCCCAGATCTCTTGTATAAGCACCCAGCTTGTTCCCTGGCCAAGGTTGCCAGTCCCCCCAGAGCCTTCCTGGAGACAGCAACACGCTCATTTTTTTCTATGGAGAAAGAGAGCAAGCTCTTTGTTTATGCCTCTAAGCCAGGTTGCCTGGTTCACTCTCCCTACTCTGCAGTCAGAACTATAAAGAGCAAAAGGCTACAAAAATAAAACACCCATCTACATAATGAAGCTTTCTTGTCACACCCCAGGAAGACAGTGTGATAGGAATCGGTGAGCACAGCACTCCACGCTGAAAAAAACCTATGACAACATCAGCCTTCCCAGGGCATCTGGCCTCTAGAGCTGCATGCTCATTGTTGCCAGAGCCCCTGCCCATTATTACAAAAGGAAATCAACATCTAGGAGTCGTTTGCAGAGCACTGATTGCTCCAGAACATTCACCCAAAGTTGAGAGTCTCGTGCAAAGCAACTCTCCTTCCCAGCAGACAACCCATCAAGCTGTGGACTGGAAGACGGGGTCGTGTGCCCCCTGGTTTCCATCAACCCTCTCAGGATGCAATGCCCAGGCCTTATAATTCTGTTGGCAGGGAAATCTAACTCTTTAAAGGCTCAAGGGTAAGACCACTGTCCTGGAACAGGAGGCACTGCAACCCCACTTGGTTGCTATCCTTTCTATGCTGTACCTTGGGGAAATCCTCTCAGGCCAGGCTGCTGGAGCAATACAGAGACACTTGCCTGATCTGCAAAGGCTCTGCATTGGTAGGAAAGAGATGGTTATGCAGACGGTCTTAATCTAGCATGAGTGGCTGAGGACAAGAGGAGATAGTGACCACGGAGATGTTCCCAAGGGTGATGGGATCCAGAATTAGGGTGGAATGAACAAGGGAATCCAAGTGAACAGGGGAAGCAAGGGAGAGTACCCTGGCATGGGCCCCACAAGTGCAAAGAAACTGTGAAGAAGGATGTCCTGAGATTTAGTGGGACTTCATCAGTGTGGGAGTGGCACGCTGTGGTTTTAATGAGTCCTTAACAACAGAGGCAGAATTTCCTGATTAAAAGAAATGGAATGATGGGGGCATTAGTGACATTAGTTCAGCTACCTAGGAACCAGAAGGTTCCTCTGCTGGGTTTTTGATCTGCTAGCTCTGTACCGTGCCTATCCTCTCCCACATCACGTCACCCCCAGTCGGTCCCCTCCAGGGGCTGCTTCCTCAGAGCCATTCCTGGCCATCCATTGCCACTGGGGATCACTATGTACTGAGCCCTGGTTGTCTTGTTGCTCAAGTCCATTCACTATTAACAAGCTGGTTTATACCATATGGGCTCTTTTTAAATAAGGCATAGAAAGAGAGATGCCAACATCTCACCTTATAATGCTTCTGGCAGCCTGAAAGTGGCCTCAACCTTGTCACCCATGAATAGCAAGTGGGGTCACCGTAGTGCCTCCCTGTGGCCTCAGAGGAGGTAGGATTGCCTGCTATGTAGAGTGGCCCCATGTGGACCCTCTGCAGCTCACTAGAGGCATGTAGGGCCTCAAGATGTTTTAAGTTGTCAACAGAAAAGAACTAAGACCCTTGAATCCTGCTCTCCTCCCCGGGTCCATGTTCCTTGGGAAGCAGGTAAATACAGAGAAGTGATTATTTACACTGGAGGTTAATACTAGAGAAACATCAGGAAGCGCACCATTTTATCATTACCAAAGCCCAAGCCCAGAGCACAGACTCCCATGTTTGCAAAGCCTCTGCCACGTGACAGTGTGTGTGGCTGCGGTGAGCCAGGTCCCCAGAGTGTGAGTTCTGGATTCTTTCCTTTTGCACTCACTCTGGTGGCTGCACCCTCCCCCTCACTAGTGCTTACACGATTGTCACTTGGGTTCATGTTGTTGTCATTTCCACCTTCTCCATGGTTTCCTCTTTACAAGTGTCAGTTAACAAAAGATTCTAAGCGAAAGGTCACAGACCAGCTTCCTCTGCCTCTAATGACAGCTGGGGAGGAGGCTAAAAATCCAGAGCCAAGTCCTCTTACCACCAGGTCCAACCTGGGCTCAGCAGATGCAGGGCACCCTTCTGTGCATTAAGAATGGATGCATTTAATCCTCTTAAAATTTCACGGGGATTTTTTCCTAAATGTGGGGAAACTGAGGCACAGAAATAGCCAAAAGTTTACAGCTTGTAAGCAGAAAGACTGGTATGCAAATCCTGGCAGCCCCTGCCCCCAGCCTGAAATCCCAAGCACTTCCTTCACTGGGACACTTGAGGGGGGTGGAGTTTCCCTTAAAGTAATCTGTGCCAGTTCATGCTGCCTCTAACTTGGGTCTCTGCACAACCCCACCCGGCAACAACTGTGCTGACCAGTGAGTCCATGTGCTGGCTGGCCTGGAGGGTCTGGGGTTTTGGGTAGTGTGGGTGCAGCTCCTCTTAACTACTGTGCCTGTTAAGAGCAAGCAGAGTCATTGCAGAGCCTCCTTGTGGCCTCAGTGGAGCTGAGAGCGTTTGCTGGGTAGAATGGCCCCGCACGGAACCTCTGCAGCCCACTTGTATGGCTTCGAGATGTTTAAGTTATGAGCAGAAAAGAACTAAGTTAAGCTCCCCATAACTCCATGCCTCAGTTTCCCCACATTTAGGAAAATCCCCTTGAGACTGGTAGGAGGATTAAGTACATCTGTTCTTGTAGGGTCCAGGGGTCCCTTGCTGGGTGCAAGACCAGACCCAGTGGCTCTCTCTGCCCACTGCAGGGCACAAGCTTCCACTCAAGTGGAGCACAGGCTGAGCAAGGACAGGGCCAGTCCTCTTCTGTCAGAGTCTGGAACTAAGTTTTGGGCTGTGGTACCTTGTTTCAAGCACCCTGCTCAGAAGCCCTGGTGACCCGGGCAAGTAGCCCTAACTGGGGATGGCACCTACTATCCATGTGTCCCTATCTCTGTCCCATTCTATCAGCCAGGCCGGGCAGCAGTGATCAACCAAGTACCCTCCAGTAGTTAAGGGAAGCTGCACCCACATTACCCAGGGCCCCAGAACCTCTAGGCCAGCCAGCATGTGGACTCACTGGTCAGCACAGGTGCTGCCGGGTGATACCATGCAGTGGACTCAGCATTCTGCAGGCTGTTGTCCCTCCAGGCCTGCCTGTGCCCAGCTCTGCTTAGGGACTCCTTATCTGGCAAACTTGGCGCTATGGAGTGCACTGGTCAGATGCCTCAAGGCTGTCCGACGATGCCTTCTGGGGTGCTTGGCATGCTTGAGGGGCTGCAGTTAGAAATTCACAGGAAACTAGAGCGAGCAGAAAGCCGCCCAGCCTGGGCAGGCACTAACACAGACTTCAGGTCCCTGAGAAAGCGGCTGGAAGGGCTGCTCGGGCCAGCAGGAGGCTCTGCTCTCACCAAGGACCCTGTCCTGCCAGTCCCTACAGGCCTGGGAGTCAGACTTTCCTGGGTTTTCTTTTTGAAAAGCTCCACAGCAGCTCAGGAGGAGGGAAGATGAGGGAAAGCCCAGGGGGAAGTCCACAGGGGCTGCAGAGGGTACCATGGGGGCACATTCCTGCAGACAGCTGGAGCTAGCGGGTCCTGTGGGAAGGAGCTCCAGCTTTCACCCACCAAGGCTTCAACAATCGGCTGTTGTCCAGCAGTAGATACACAGACCATAGCCGAAGGGCCAGAAAGAAAGGCGAAGGAAACAGCCAAGTCCTCAGAAGCAGAAGGGACAAGGAGCCCCAAAAGGTGCACACTCTGGGGATCCTGGTATACTTGGGAACAAAAACCTCCTTGCCCAGTGGCCTGCTCAGTCCATGACGATGAATAATTAGACCTGCCTCATTATCATGCCAGTCTGCCAGGCTCAGAAAGCGCGATCAACAGGTCAGCCTGAGGTCACCCAGAAGCCAGCGGAGAGGCCTGGGCAGGAATGCACAGAGCACAAGTGGGTTGTGGACTTCTGCCTGGGGAACTTGGTGACCCTGACTCTGGCTGTGCTACTCCAGTCAAGCTCTCTCCTACTGGGAGAGGTGCCTTCGCAGGCCACCATGATTCCTGCAAAGGCTTTGCCCAGCACCCCACCCAGCGTGCGGACAGAAGTCTTGGCACCTTTTCACCACATGAATAAAGAAAAATGGCCTCCTGGCCACGAAGCACACGGTGGCCTCCTGTGGGCGCCTCAGTCCCAGTTCTTGCTTCTGACTGCAGGTCATGATGCACATGCTTCTTGCTAGGGAAACAGTTTCTTGGGGACAAAGAGGAGAAGAGGCCATGAGCTGGGTGGGCTAAAGTTTTAGGTGAGCCCAGGGCTCAGCTGCCTATAAGCCAGCCTGTTCACATTTCCCGGGCCAGTTTGTTTGGGCTCTGTCCCCTCTCTACCTCAGTGAGGCTGGCCTCTCCTTTCCTCTCCTGTCCTCTGCTAGGCCCACACGCTGGAACCTTAGACTCTGTCTCCACTCACGCAAGGCTGACTAGCCGCCAGCGGGACCTGGTCTGGCCTTATGGTATGCACCCTTTCTTCTTTACACGTGTAATTAAAAAGACAAAAAAGAAAGAGGACATGTGTGTCACATTTACATGGTTAATGAATTCTCTTCAGGGGGGGACAGTGACACGACTGTAAGGTCCCAAGTTCCATGCATGGCTTCGGCTCCTCCACCCTCCCAGCCAAGATGCCAAGATGCATGGGCCCTACATTCCTCTGCTCCTAGCCTAGGTGGGCTGTCACTGTCCCTCCAGAACCTGCTCCGGGGCCTGCTCCAAGCGAAGGGACAGCTAGGCTAATGAGTGTGTACTTGGCAATGCACCTGCCATGCCAGTGCAGCCTCCTTGAGGCCAGCCTGACCTGCCACACCCTGGCTCATCACAGGGAAGGGAAGCAACCTCCGCATCATTTCAACGGGAACCGCGAGGGCTGGCAGGCTGTTCCTCCCACAGTGAGCTGGGGGTGGAAGCAGAGGGATTAGGCCTACTGCATGTCCTCTGGGGAGGCCTTCTAAGGAAGTGGCACCTGGGGTAAGAGCATGACTACAGACTGTTTACTAGTCACACTGAAGCTTCAAACTGGCAGAAAAGCCACCTGGGAGTAGGCTGGGCCCTCAACCAAGCAGAGGTTGGGGGGGGCGCAGGGGAGAACCAAGGTCCCACTGGGGTGAGACAGCTGAGTCTGCAGTGGGGCTTATCCAGATGGGCCATAGTCAGCAGGGCTGGGGGTGGAGGGACACAAGGAGAGTTACAGGGGAAAGGGGATGGGAAATGGGGTAGGGCCTGGTCCTGCATCTGAGAGGTGTGGGCACCATTGTGGGGCCTGGGTGGGAACATGAGTATGGCAGGTCCTGCAGGAAACGTAGGGGAGGGTTTCAGTGGTGGGAGAGGCTGGTGACAGGAATGGAAGGAAGGTGGATAAACCAGCTGGTGTGACAGAAGCAGGGCCTGGTGGGAGGAGGAGAGCATGGGGAGGCTGCTGGTGGCGAGAGGGCAGATGGGAGGGTCCTGTAGAACGAGGTGTCCTCAGCCACTCTGGACGACTCCAGAGGCACGAAAGGCAGGGGCCTGGGGAGCTGGGCGAGCAGTGCTTTGTGACGGAGGATCTCAGGGAGGAGGGGACACACTCTTCTGGGGTCCTGCTGACCTCAGGCCCCCCTGGGCCAAGGGAATGGCAGCAGGTGGCAGAGCCCCCGGAAGCTGATTATTAATCCTGCCATCTGGCATGCAGCTTTCCAAATGAAGACGGGTGGCATGTGAGCATGTGCCAGGAGGGCTCTGCACCTCGGGCCTTGGCCCAGCGTGGGATCAGGGACAAGCTCTCTCTGCTCTCGCCCACGTTTCTCTATAGTGAGGGGCCTCACCAGAACCTCCTGTCAGAGCAAACTCAGAATTCAGTCCCGCAGAAATGAGTCCACTTCTGAGGAGACCCCTTGGGGGTTTTCCCCAGCCCCTGGTTCTGTGCTCCAAGTTCTCATGAAGTAAATTACCAGAGGCCTGGCTAGGAGACTGAAAGCCAGCCCAGCCCAGCTCCTGAGGTCTGTGCTAGAGGGTGGAAACCTCATGTTCCCGGCTGCAGGACATCCTTTCTCCCCAATGACCAAGGAACAGGAACCACAAAAGGGCAGTAAGTCCTAGAGCTTTGCCCTCGGGGGCCAGCGTCCCACCAGAGCCCCTCCATGGCACAGCCAGCCTGGACCACAGATCTCAGTGGGAATACAGGTGCAGGGCATGGGCAGGGGAGGTGGTGTGGCGGTTGGAGCACAGCCTGAGTGGGCCGGGGCGTCCTGGAATCCTGCGTATAATGGGAGGAAGTATGTCACTCATCACCCTGTGATTAGGAGAGACGGCAACACTTCCCGACTTGCCTCCCTGAGCCCTGTGGCCACAGCTCTTCCACCAATGCAGAGGCGCCTGCACTTCTGTGGCACAGCATCTCATGCTTGTTGGTCCCTGAGCTGTAGCCCACAGCCTGCCGACGGGAGAGCCCATGCTGGCGCCACTGAGCATTCCAGGGACCTGTGTTCTGAACGCTACAGAGGAAGTGGCAGTGTCACTATCTCTGACTGGGGCCTGGCTCCATGGCTGTGGCATGCCCACCCACTCCTTCCAGCTGCCCTCGTCTTTCCACCTCAACTTTACAAGTGTTCTTGTAGACAATGCCAACCTGGGAGGGAACTTGTCACTTTGCTCCCGAGATCTCCAAGTAACAGCCTGGTAGTGGGAGGTGCCTCCTGGGAGGTAATGCCAAAACAAAAAGGATGGCATTTTCAGATGGACTGAACTTGAATAAAAACAGACACCTTTTGGCTTATAATCTTCATTTGAAGCAAAACATCCTTATAATTGATATATAAGAAAACCATATATAGAAGCTACTTCTAGCTTATAGTTATAAATTCTTATGCCCTTACAAGCTGCCCATACCTAACACTGAGACCTCTGCCTCCTCCTACATGTCCCAGCTGGTGCCAACACACATTCCACATGGTGCTGCTCTCTAACCCAGGGGCCAGATCATGCCAGCACGGGATGCGGAAGGGAGTTCTAAACAGACTTGTTCCATGGGAAGCTCCCAAGACCAGAGCGGCTGGGCATAGGCAATCGGCCCTCCTCCTGCTCCACTAATCCTGGCGGCACGCATTAGCGCTCCAGGCAGCCCCTGTCTTCACTCCACCGCATGGAGGGCGCAGCCTGTGTGCAGGCGGAACCTCAGGCTGCTGCCACCCCCTCTGGGCTGTTCCTCTTTAATCCCACTGATAAGCGCCTGCACCAGCACGGGGCGGCTGGGAGGGCACGTGCTGCAGGCGCGGGCCCCTCCACCCCATGCTTTAGATTCTAAGCCTGCCCTGCGCCTTCAAAGAGCTCTCTGTGTCCCTGGGTCTGAAATGAAAGCAGCCAAAGTCTCTCTATGGTAGAGTCTCAGTGAGGTCCAACTATTTTGTCCTTAATTTCTACAGACAAACTGTCTGTTCAGTTTATTTCCTCAAGGGAAGAGGGAACTCGGAACTGAATTTCTCAACCACGCTGAGTAGCAGGACCCTGCACCCAGCTCTGCCAGCCCTGTTCAGGCTCCGGCACAGGACGCTCTACAGGGCTGGACGCAGGCAGGGGCACAGGGGAAATGCCACCATGGCCACGACCTAAGCCTGGATGTTCACCAAGCCGAGTGAGAGGATATGAACCCACTTGCTCCAGGAGTGCCGACCCGTCCAAGCACGACCTCTCATTTCTTGAAACCAGCTGTAAACAGAGATAGGGAGGGGCTGCTGCATCTGCCAAGGGAGGCAGAAACTTTGTGAGTAACTTACTAGCAGAAAACAAGTGGTGGCCTCCACAGGCACGAGCGTGCGGCGGGCTCTCCCACACGCACCCACAAGTCCACGCCGCCTGGCCACTGGGGAGGCGGCAGTGGGGTTTCCAGAGACACAACAGGTCCTTCTGGTTTGCAGTGGCTGCCTCGGCCTTGCCATGCTGCCTGCTGCCGGTGTCTGGAATTCACGCCACCAAGGAACGTGGGACATGAGATAAAGGTAAGAGCCACTGGTCAGCACTGCTGATGGCCAAGGCTGGATGGGGGCAAGGGAAGCTGTAGCACAGTGAGTGGCAAGGTAAGAAGCCTCCCAGGTGGCCCAGGGACAGGGACACTGTACAAGAGGGACAGAAAGGGACCCGGGCACTTGACCAGGTCTATCAGATGAGTGCAGTGCGGTAGCTTCATGGCCCACTTATAAACAAGCTGGGGGAACACAGTGCCTGACCTGGAGGGCCCTTCCTCGGCAGAAAGACCTGCAGTCCTTACAGCCTCTGATCAGAGTGAGGAACATCTTGGGCAAACTCTGGGTCCTGGTGTGCCATGTGAAGTCAGGCTGGTGGTGATGTGGATATGGGCTGGTGACCAGGCAAGGCTAGGGTGTTAGTGGGTGGAGAAGCAGCTCATTGACTCCTACTCGCAGAGGCCACTGAGGGGGCCTTTCATGGGGGATTCACAGCCCACAGGCTGGAGGACATAAGCTCCTGCTTAGCCTCCAGTGACAGCCAGAGCTCAGCACGCAGGACCTGGAAGAACCACACATACCTGAAAGGCAGCATTTAATCAGATGCTGGCCATCAGGCATTTGGGGGGGAAGAGAAGTGTGGCAGCTACTCGGTCAAACCAGATGGCATATCCCACAAGTGGGTGAGACCCTGAGGTGCTGGTCAGGGTGGTTTGGTGAAGGGACAGCAGTGTGTGAGTGAATAGCAGCTGTCTGCATTTAAGGACCTGGGTGCACATGGGGAATGGGAGCACACACTTGTCCTAAAGGAACAATGAGACTGCCCTGCTGGCACCAGTCCTGGGTGCCTGGTTCTGTCCAATGCTGGGGGCACTGTTAGGACTGTAACCCCGCCCCCTAACCAGCACCCCACTAGCGCCTGCACCTGAGGACTGTGGCCCTACCTCTGAACAGGAACTCCAGCGTCTGCCTGCTCAGCCCAACTCTATACCTGACTCTGGGGTATGGAGACAGCTGAGGCTGGCACTGGGGACAACCCAGGGAGCAGGACTACCCATGTTGTGGGACTGCATGGTGCTCTTAGTGATGGCTACTGCCAGGCTCTTCCTTTCCTTCATCACCAGCCCAGCCCTGGTGTGAGCCTTGGGGTGGCAGGTCCCTCCCTGCTCGCTACCATGACCCAGTGCAGCAGCGAAGACCCACAGACAGTCAGTGCATGCCTGCAGGACTTGTGGGGCGAGTGAGGAATAGCCTGTCACGCGGTCACAGAGCTTCCTCCTGGTGGGGCCCACAGCAGGCGGGACCAGTGCCAACACCAGCAGCCTGGCTTCCTCGCTTTGTCCCTGCACTCTGGGAAACAGCAATGTTTGCTTTCTGTGTCTGCCTGAGAAGCTTTCTATTTTATTCCCAGAACAGGAGGTCTGGTTGGGCCAAACTACATTCTGAAGGTAAAGTTTCCCTGAAGAATGCCTATTCTTGGGACAGGAGGGAATTTTCTTTACATTACGTCTCTACTTGTCAATTTCTTGTTCAGTTACAAGACTGGCTGTGTCCCCAGACTCTGCACTGCCTCAAGGGGCCAGGCCCTAGGCTGGGGTGTCCTGGGGGAGGGAGGGAATCCCTAGGGCTGACTCCCACAGGCACGCCACGAGCCTGAGGATTACAGCGCTGGATGTCCAAAACGGAGTGTGCCTTGTGTTGGCACAGTGGGGAGCAGGCTGAGTCCTCAGTAGCCGACCGGGGCTCCCTTGGGGTCCCAAGTACACCATGCACTTTCTCCAGTGGCGAAACTCATGGGGCTCTGTTCCCCATGGCACCTCTCAGCGCTGCTCACATGGCATGTGCTGGCATCAGCTCTGCCTGTCCTGCCTACGTGCACTGTCCTCACACACGTCTGTACACACTTGCTAATGTGATGGTCCTGCTTGAGGCAGGGGTATGTGGTGGGCGCTGTCCCCACCAGGGGACAGGCTGTGTACTTTCTACCCTAGCTCATGGCAGGTGCTCAGCACACTCAGGTACACAAGCGGGGGAAGCCCTGCAGGGCAGCCTGTCATGCAGGACTGTTGGCCAGCGTATCCCAGTACTGCCAGGTGCCCAGGGTCAGGTGGGTTCTAACCCTGAAGAGCCCCCCCACCCAAAGCCAAGAGGTGGCAGTGGCTCCCTGCAGATGGAGAGGAACCCGTGTTCAGCTAGACGTGGCTGGGGATGCAGGGGAGTACGCAGAGCAGCTTCTGTATATCAAGTGTCACCCAGACTCCATTTCCTTCTGAAACAGGGTTCAGCAGCCTCACCACAGCCGCTGGCATCACCGTAAAGATGCGGTACAGCCAGCCTGGGACCCGTTTTCACAGAACACACACACAGGGCAGTTTCTTTCCTGGCTCAGCAGTCTGGTGGTGCTGAACAAGGGGACAGGGAGTGACTGACTTTGTCCTTTCTCTCCACAGAGCTGCAGAGCCTGGGGGAGGCTGCCATGTGGAGCTGCAGCCTGCTCAATGGCACGGGTCAGGGCGAAGAGCAGCTGTGCCAGGATCTGCGCCTCGGGCTGTGGGTCCTCTCGATGCTCCACCTGGTGGTAGGCGTCCCCATTGGCCTGGGCTACAACGCCCTGCTGGTGCTGGCCAACCTGAGCAACAAGAGCAGCATGACCATGCCGGACGTATACTTCGTGAACATGGCCGTGGCGGGCCTGGTGCTCACGGCCCTCGCACCCGTGCACCTGCTGGGCCCCCCCTACTCCAGGTGGGCTCTGTGGAGCCTCAGCAGTGAGGCACATGTGACCCTGCTAATCCTGTTCAATGTGGCCTCCCTGGTCACCATGTACTCCACCGCCCTGCTCAGCCTTGATTACTACATCGAGCGGGCCCTGCCGCGCACCTACATGGCCAGCGTCTACAACACACGGCATGTGTGTGGCTTCGTCTGGGGTGGGGCGCTGCTGACCAGCTTCTCCTCCCTGCTCTTCTACATCTGCAGCCACGTGTCCTCCCGGATCACAGAGTGCGCCAAGATGCAGAACACAGAGGCTGCTGATGCCCTCCTCGTGCTCATTGGCTACATGGTGCCAGGCCTGGCTGTGCTGTATGCCCTGGTGCTCATCTCACGGATTCGGAAGGAGGACACGCCCCTGGACCAGGAAGCAGGCAGGCTGGACCCCTCGGTGCACAGGCTTCTGGTAGCCACCGTGTGCACACAATTTGGGCTCTGGACGCCATACTATCTGAGCCTCCTGGGGCACATGGTGCTGGTCTCACGAGGGAGGCCCGTGGATGGGCACTACCTGGGGATCCTGCACTTTGCTAAGGACTTATCCAAGTTCTTGGCCTTCTTGAGCAGCTCTGTGACGCCGCTTCTCTACCGCTACATCAACAAAAACTTTCCCAGCAAACTCCGGCGGCTGATAAAGAAAATGCACTGTGGGCAGCGGCGCTGCTCCCTGGACCCCACAGGAGTACAGCAGGTGATGGCGCAGGCCTAGGCGAGAGGGTGCCGCAGGCCCAGCCCTGGAGACCAGCTGACTGAAGGAAACTGAAGTTCAACTGAATGCACAGCACTTTGTTACCTGGAATGCCAGGCACTTCCCCAGAAAGAGACGCTGACACAAGGATGGCACAGGGTGTTTTTAAGTTTTCTGTTTTTCCCCAAAAGACCAATCTTGGCCCAAGGTCATGCTGTGGAAAGCAACAGGGGCCCCGTGTGAAACAGGCGCCTCTCAGCTCACCTCAGCCTTCTGACCTTGTGCACCTGTCCTGAAGATGCAGGTCACATCCTCCTTCAACTGACCTTCAGCCTCCACGTCAGCTTTCCAAAACCTGAAGCCAGTGTTCACACCCCCTCCTTTTTGTATAAAAAGAGGTGTTTCATAGAAAATGACAAGTTATCAAGATGAAGGAAACAGGGCTGGAGTTGCAGCTCAGTGGTAGAGCACTGGCCTGGCACGTGTGAGGCCCTGGGTTCGATACTCGCACTGCATGTAAGTAAATAAAAGAAAAGATCCATTGACAAATTAAAAAAAAAAGATGAAGGAAACAATGCAAAGGAATGCAGACGCTCTGGCAGGAGGACAGCACACTCAGGCCACACAGGAGTCACTCAAGGTGTCAGATGTGGCTGGTTTTAACAGGGACAAGTCAGGAGTGCTGGGCTGCCTGATGACCCTACCCTCATGGATAACAGCAGCTTATTTTTTTCTGTATAGATCTGTCTTTCCAATCAACTCCCCAAAGTGTGCACAAATGAAATAAACAGAAGAAAGAGAACATTGTTAGGATTTCTAACTACAAAGCTGAAGGGCCTCCCTGGGGCAGAGGTCTGGGGACCAGCAGAAGTGTCAGCAAGGCACAGAAGGGCAGGAAGCTGGTTCCCCACAGTGACCAAGGACAGTAAAGTGGCCCTGACTAGTCTGCTTCATGCAGAGCAGGACGTGGATGTCAGCCGCGTGGCAGTACAGGTGAGGCATCTACCCTCCCAGGTCAGGACCAGAAGGGTCTGCAGCCCAGGCCAGTCACACCTCATCAGTATCACTGGGACCTCTTACGTCTCCACGTGCACTAGACATCTACTTTAAGGGAAGAAGCCCTGCTACTGTGCACCGACTCCAATCCCCTCGGTTCAATTACAGGCCCACAGTCACTTAATCCCCAATTCTGAGACCCAGGAAGCTCTGCAAACAGGACAGTTGCCTTGCCCCCACTTCTGCAGAAAGGCTGGCATGATGGGGGTGCTGCCCCAGCCCCAGCCTTCTGTAACAGCGATTTAGACATGGGCTTCTCTCTGACAGCCTGGGAACACGTGCCTGAAGATCAGGGAGCCTGGCTGCACTGTGAGGCCGTCATATGTGGGCCTCAAGTGCTTGCCCCAGTCTCTTGGGAAATTCAGCCACGAGGTAGATGCTTTGCTTATTTATTACACGCAAACTACATCTCCTCAAATTGCGACCTGCTTCAGTTGGTTTGCCTTGTGAAGAATCATGGAAATACACTGGATACTCAGCTTGGTCTGGCCCCAGTGGCTCGGCTGTGAGGTGCTTGGCGAGCTCTGCAGGGCCTAGTTCCTTATTCATAAAGGAACAGCTCAAGAGGAGGACAGTTTTCTGGGTTATTTTAACTGAAAGTTTCATTTTAAGGTCTGCCAGGGTCTCAGTCAAGCCTTCAAGGCCATGCCTAACTGTCCCTCCCTTCTTGGGCACAGAGCAGTCAGGCTTCCTTCCTTTCCTGTCCTGACTCACCTTCCCAACCCACCGCTCCACTGAACACCCTAATGTTTGCTAAAGAAATGGCCCCAACTCCACAGACTCTGGCCTGGCCTGGCCTGCAGGGGGCACTGTCCACTTTGGAAATGTCTAACTGTCTTGGAGTGAGCAGACTCAGGGGCCAAGGTCAAGCCAAGGGCAGCTTGGCTTTTTGGGTTAGTTCAGGAAACAGAAGCCAGATGGAGAGGGCTGTTGGTGAGGGGGTGTTCTTGTGTAAAAGACCCTCTTCCTAGCTTATGCTTTCTACACCTGGGAAGGAGCAGACCCCACCCCAGCACAGACCAGGAGAGGCGCGACCTCTGCCCACCTGGAAATCTCCATCCAACTGCTCTTCCCCAAACAAAGCAGCGAGGGCCCCCGAATCACATTTTTTCTTTTCAGTTTGTCAGTGGCTTTGGGTGCAAACTGGCCAAGTTCTGGGGGTCTAGATCCTGGGCTCCACAACTGGCATGAATTTCAGTCACACCTGCCCTCCTGAGATGGACTCGGGGACACCTAGCAGCCGGGTCATATCTCTTGGAAGAGCCACGCACAAGGCAAGTGACCCCCACTGACTGAGCCCCTTCACGGGGTGGTGTCTTGTCCATCCTGCCCCTGCCCTGGCCTAAGCCTGCTCCCTGTGCTGCCTCCTACTCTCCGGCCTTCCCCTGGCCTCTGCCCCTGGCCTCTGCTCCAACATGCTGCTCAGCCCACTTGTCTGTGGCACCTGCTCATCTGTGTTCCTGCGCTAAAATCCATTCTGGAGGATCTGGCAAGGGCTTATGTCTCTCTTACTTCCCTGTATGTTTGATTCTCAATTCTGCCATGTTGCCAAAAAATTTTAAAAATGAAGAAGAAAAAAAAAAAAAAAAAAAAAAGGAAGAGGAAGGAATTTGAACTACTCAGAGGAGAATAAGAAGCTATTTGAAAAAAGCCAAGGTGGATTAGGAGCTCAAGACACGGGCTTTTCAAAATTGTATCTTTGAAAAACTTTGCCATCAACATTTCTTGACATTTTAATTTAAAATTAATGATCTTATTTTTATCAAACCACAAGTCTTGCCATGTTTCATTTCTTAGGGTTCCAAAAAACTGAGTTTAATCTTGGATTTCCTTCACAAAGGTTATGCAATGCATTATAGGAAACTGCACCTGTTGCTAATTGTGGCATATATATCAAGGAAACAACACATGTTCTTTCATAAAAAAGCACTTGGTAAGGGCTGGGGTTGTGGCTTAGTGGTAGAGCACTTGCCTAGCGTGTGAGGCACTGGTTTTGATCCTTAAAAATAAAGACATTGTGTCCATCTACAACTAAAAAATAAAAATCAAAAAAAGCACTTGGTAAAAAATAAACCAGGAATAAATTAAGTTGCATGTCAAATTCTTGAATTTAAAACCAGTTGGAAAATTTAGGGGCCTTCTCATTTCTAATTTGTTGCCTCCACCCTCAGGGCTGTACTCATTTGACTGGTGCTCCACAAAGATGAAAAAGAAACCGGGCCAGGCATGTGGCACACACCAGTAATCCCAGCTCCCCAGGAGGCTGCGGCAGGAGGATCACAAGTTCAAGGCCAGCCTGGGCAACTTAGCAAGACCCTGTCTCAAAGTGAAAAATAAAAAGGCTGGGATGTGGCTCAGTGGTTAAGTGCCCCTGGGTTCAATCCCCAGCCCCCCCCCCAATAAATAATATAAAAATGGGGGGCTGGGGTTGTGGTTCAATGGTAGAGCACTTGCCTAGCACGTGAGAGGCACCACATAAAATAAATAAAATAAAGGTATTGTGTTCATCTACAATAAAAAAAAATTAAAGAACTAAAATGTAAAAAAAAAATAAAAATGGAAGAAGAGAACCCCATATATTTGAAGACCATCAACCACCTAAAACTTATTACCCAACTTCTGAATTCTTCAAATGTGAATTTCTAGGAGTGTGCCCAGTTCTTTTAAGATCCATGGAAGTGGCCACGTGAATTTCAAAAGCAGCAGCAGCCACTGTCACTGGGCACTTGTTGCATCTCCCAGGCATGTGGAAGGTTGTTCTTGCAAATGAGCAAACAGATCTAGACTACCTGGCCAGGTGACTGTCACTCCAGAGTGAGCTCTTCCCCTGTCTGCCTCTGCCCCTCCTCAGGGCTTCTGACCCTGCATCTGACAGTGTCCCTGCACCAGTCCAATCCCTGCAACTCTGCTAGGTCAAGAAAGGAACAGTCCTGAGAGTGCCATCAAGCCCAGCCACAGTGGGAGCGTGGGCGTCAGGTGCCGAGCCACAGGGTGCAGAAGGGCAACATCCTGAGAACCAGGCGAGGCTTAGCTGGCAGGTGCAGCTGGACTGCTCGTCTGGCAAGGAGACTTTTATGCTGGTCCCTACTCTAGTCGTCTTCATCACTCTGCTTCTAGATCACGTGGCCCTGACTTCTGCCTGTCTGGCCTTTCCACTGTTTTTCACTGCCTTCCGGAGCTCACAGGTTCGATGTATCACAGCTCCTTCTTCCACTCTGCTGCGGATGGGCACTTGGCCATGTCCCACTTCAGCCAATTGTGACAAAGCTGCTGCGAGTAGGGTGCCCTGTCCACATCTCCCGCAGGGCCTTTGGGGCACATTCCTCAGGAACAGGCAAATTGCCAACTGTGGCACACGCATGTCACTACAGAGCTCCGGCTGCCACACATTCCTGCTCCCTGTAGTGCTCTTTATCTTCTCTTTCCCGTCGTGTGTGTGTGTGTGCGCGTGTGTGAGAGAGATGAGGTCGGGGTCATTTGTCTCCTCTCTCAAGCAGCAGCACCTCTTCGGCGGGGGTGGGGGGTGTCTGCCCATGTTTTTAACCCATTTGAGCTCGTCCTTGCTTCATCCCAGACATAAGCCCTGATCGAGGCTCTTAGTGTGGCCTCTGCTCGGTCTCCCTGTCAACACAGGACCAGCCTCTGGCACAACAGGGTGTTAGGAAGACTTCTGCACGCCCCATGAAGATCATCACTGCAGAAAACCATCTGTTCTTTCCTCCACTAGATAGAGGGGTGGGGTGGGGCCGACCACACTAAGGGGACAGAATCATTTCAACAGTACCACAACATTCCGAGACCTGCAGCCTAGGTGGCACAGACACACAGGCTCACCTCCTACCAGGAATAAGGTTACTAGAAGAGATTAACAAGGGCCAGCTGCAAGGCAGGGGCCACCCAAAAGACATAGCGATCACCAAGTCTTGAAAGGGCACTGTGATATGAAGGGGCTCCGGAAGACAGTGAGGGTCATGGGAACCAAGGCCCAGTGGCAGCTCACCCTTTCTGATTTTAACACGAAGTAGGTGCCACCCCTTGATGCTCTGAATGCCCCTGGCACTGATGTCTACCGTTTGGCCACGTTCCTTGTATGATCTACCATGATGTGAAGACACTGAAATTGCTGCGGCCCCCATAATGGACACCTCTTCCTTTGGGTTCTGGCAGCTCTGAGAGGGCAGCTGTGGGTCTAGCCCAGGGCAGAGCTTGGATCTCTATGTGCCTGAGGCAAGCTCTTGCCCTGGGGTTTCTTTTCTGCTGTGAAGTGGGAGGCTGGAGCGGGTAATTCCTAGACAGCTCTCAGCAGCAGCCAGGTGCCTGGAAGCCCTCAAGAACCAGGCAGGGAGCCATTTCTCAGGAGAAACCCTCTCCTACCTCCTTATGCTTAAAAGGTGCTGGGGCACCGTGAGAGCAAGGACATCACAGCACCCAGTGGGGACTGCTGGAGTGACTTCTGGGCCTGCGAGGCTGCCATGCCAAGGGCAACTGAGTCTTCCCAAGTCATAGGACAGGCCTTCAGGGAATGAACCCGGGCTGGGGCGGCTTAGAGTCCTTGCCTGGCAGGCACAAGGACCTGGGTTCCATCCCCAGTGCTGCAGAAACAAGCAGAGTGAGGCCCCTGAGTGCACGTGAGCGAGCCTGTTACTAAGCAAACAGAACCAACAGCTCTGGGCAAGCGGTGGCTGCTCTGAGGGCTGTGCTGGGGAGAGGCTGGAGGTGCCGGGAGAAAGAGGACGGGAACATGGGCCTGGAGGTCCCTCAAGTCTCTCTGGTGTGCCTCATAACAGTGCCTGACCTGTCCTCATACAGAGGAGAGCAGAAGCCCAGAGCTAAGGAGACTCCTGAAGGGAGCAGCCAGCAGAGGCCAGGCCAGGCCAGGCTACACCAACGCCCTGCAGTCAGCCTTGGGCCACCCACACCAGGGCAGCTCAGGGACTCCTCCCTCTCTTGGCTTGTGATAACTGAAAATCCCAGGGACCTCTGGACCACAAGTTGTGGGACCAGCAGAGACCCCAACAGATAACCATCAAGCCCCTGGGCCTATGGGGAGGCTGAAGGGGTAGAGAACACGTCAAGGTCCCCACAGCAAGTGAAGAGCCCCTACTGCCATGACCCAAGTGTGCAGAGCCCCTGTGAACTGAGGGCATCAGGGAAGGAGGGCTAAGGAGTAGGGTAAACAGGCTTCACTGGGTTCACCTCTGTAGGACATGGATGTTATCATGCACACCTAAAACTCCCAGAAGGGAAATGGTATTCATTTCCCAAACATTTCCAATCACCGAGCCCTCCACAGAGCACCTTAGTCCTTAGGGTTCCCTCGGACCTCAGTCTAAGAAACTGCATGCTCCAGCCTGGCCGCTACCCAGTCCTAGGGCTTCTTCCCAGATGAGGGCTGGATCGGCCTGCTCCTGCTACCTCCTCCATCAGACAGACACCAAGGCTGCGACTGAGAAAAGTGGGAGGGCTGTAAAATGACACAGCCATTCAATAGTCACTTAGGAAACTTGCCTTGCAATCACCATGTTCCAGCTGCAAAGGCAGATGTCACATCCACCTGCACTTTCACAGCAGGTTTGTTCATAAGCAGAAGACAGAGGAGGCCTGTGCTGCTCGGTGATGAAAAGGAAGACTGCTGCCACTCAGAACAGTACCAGGAATCCCAATAGCCGGATGCATGCATTTACATGGCGGCCTACCTCTTTGTTCCAGGGTAGGAGAAGCTGCCCCTAGGAGCTGTGAGGGACCTCCTGGAAGGACAGATCTGGTGTCTCAGTGGAGCACTGGTTACATGGGTGTTTGCACCTGCTGGACCTCTGTGGCCTGGATGCTGGAGACAGCTGAACCTGGCCATGTGGGAACTGTCCCTCAGTGTTGCATGAGGATGCCAGGAATGTGTTAACCTTCTCCGAGACTCCTTGGGTCCCTAAGCCAGGAAATAGATGTGGACAGACAAAATGCTGTAAAGTTCAAAGTGCTGTTGGGTTTACGCTACAAGCAGAAGAATGTGGTTCACGATTATCCAGGACAGAAAGTTCTCAGCTCCTCGTCTTCAGAGCTCCATCCAGTGGCCATCAGTGAACCTTCACTTCTCACGTCCAGAGCCACATGCAGGGGAGCCCCGCCAGCCATGCAGGGAGGACAGGAGGCAGCAGGACCAGAGCACTGACCAGAGGAAACCTGGTCACCCGAGAAAAGATGCTTTCGACAGGTTTTTCAGCTGAAGAAATCAGGTGGGACGAAGCAAACTGATACAATCCTATATTCCCCACAACGCTCTGACCCCAAAGCAGCCAAACAAGAGCACAGAGAGTGCCTTACTGGCTGAAGTATTTCCAGACAATCCAGCCAGGTGGCCAACACAGGCATCCAGCCCAGAAAACCTATGCCTCCATCAGAATCCCCCTCCACATACACATGCTTCACGTGACAAAATGCCTCTAACTTCTAAGTGATTTCATAAAAGTACAGATATAATATCAATGGCAAGCTTTTAAGTGTTAAGCTGGGCTCCTGCCACGCTGTTCACACTTCTTAGCAGATCAGGAGTGAAGTGATCAGGGCCTGTCTTTGCCAAAAAAAAAAAAAAAATAGCATATCAAGGCTGTGCTGAGGGACAAGGAGCCAGGATGCAGCAGTGTTCTCAGCAGGGATGGCCCCTTCCTCTCCCCAGAGTCCCGGCAGAAGGAACTCCATCACCAGCCCTGTGCCCAGAGGGCAGTACTAAAACAAAACTAGAGGAGGTAAGGAAGAAGGGGAGGCACTGGTTATCTGGTTGCCTTCGTGACCACCCATCCTGTGGGATGCCTAGAACCTTCTAGACCATGGGCCTCATGGACCTGGAGGCTAGGCCCTTGTACGGGCCAGCACTGTGGAGGCTGGTGCACTGCCCAGAGCCCCCGTCTGTACAGAGGCTGATGTGTACAGCAGTGAGGGCTGTTGGAGGCCCCAGGTGGCCAGACTTTCTGCGCCTCGCAGACAGAATGACCACTGTTGAGCCATACCTGCTGTGGTCTGAACACTGCAGCAGATATCAGGGAAATGGCAAAGGCCCTGCCTCATGACACTTCAACCACAGTGTCTTAAGTCCCTGCTGTCTTCGCCTTTACAGGTTCCATTCTCAAGGTTCCAATGGCTTCTTAGCATGAGAATGTCTAAGTGCAGCTCTGTTACATCCTTGGATTCCCCTTCATGCTTTCACAGAGGCACTTGGCCTGGAATCTGGGAGTCTGGGGTAACCTGACTCTGCTCAGTGACCCTGGCTGGACAAACTAGCTCTTGGGCCTCAAGCCCAGTGTGTGAATTTCAGGGAACTGGAGAGAGGAGAGGCCTCCTTGGACATGACAATCCTATGGGTCTAGGGCTCTCTCCTCTTGGACAATAGCATGTCGATCTGATAGAGATCTGAATTAGAAACTCCTCCTGCAGACACTTAGCCAGAAGGCACAAGGCTCCCTGCAGTACAGAAAATTCTGCTTTTACGAAAGGACAAACTTCAGCAGCACAGGACAGCTCCATCCATAAGGAGCTGTTACAGACATACACAGAAGTGACCCAGGGTGGGTCTGAGTAACCAGCATTACACAGCAAAGCTCCTAGGAAAACCAGAGCCACACAGGAGCAGGGCATAGCACAGGATTTCTGCTTACCAAGGGCTGGGCTCATGGTGACTTCACACTGAGATTTCTGGTTGTCCAATTTAAGTTAACATTTAGCACAACAATGCATCAGAGACACATTAGGCTATGGTTAGAAAGGTAGATAAAAAGCTATAAAGTAATACAGCTTAAAAAATTATTTTTTGCAAATACTTTTTACCAAAAATGAGGCGACAGTGAATGGTGGAGGGACAGAATGGAAACACTCTGGCCTGGCCCTGGCCCATGACAGAACAGCCAGCTGGACCAGCCCCAGGTTCTCAGTATATCAACCTCTAGGGTTTCTAGAGAGAACCAGGGCTCTGTGGAAAAGTGGCTTATCCACGGTGGTCCTGAAGTACCTTGTGGAGGAAGCAAGATGGAGATAGAGGACCAATAGGGCTATGTCTGTAAGACTCAGGAGCTGGCTAGGAGGGGCTCCCACTGGACATCTGGGACGTTTAGTAAGAGTGAAATAGGTTAACACACTGCACTAAAAACAAAACAAACAAAAACTACCAATGAATCCAGTGACAGCCACAAAGCAGGCAGAAGAGGGATGAAAGAAAGAGAGTGACCATGACAGCAGGAAGCACACCATTATGGGAGGAGGGGGCGGTTACTGGGGATTGAACCCAGGGGTGCTTCACCACTGAACCACATCCCCAGGCCTTTTTATATTTTATTTTGAGACAGGGTCTCCCTAAGTTGCTTAGGGCCTAGCTTATTGCTTAGGCTGGCTTTGAACTTGTGATCCTCCCACCATAGCCTCCCAAGCCACTGGGAATACAGCATGTGCCATCACGCCAGATCCAAATGCAAACTTCTTAGGGACTGGCCAAGAGAAGCCAAGGTAGCTTGGCAGTGCCTGCCTAGTAAGCACGAGGTCCTGGGATCCATGCCAGCACCAAACAGTGAAGAGAGGTCAAAGCCACCAGGTGAGAGGGTCAGGTGGGTGCTTGCTTGCAGGAGTCTAATTATCAGGGAGGGAACTGAAGAACATCACCACATCACCAGAGGGTCACCTCTGGCATTGCCAGCAAGGATGAGCTGCCACCATGAGCCTCCAGCCTGACATGAGGCAATGAAGGCGGCACCTCCTGTGATCTTCAGTCACCTGTGCTGGGCAGGTCAGGCTTACACAACCTCAGCTACCTGCACAGGTATTATTTTACACCAAGTCCTGGCTCGGAACAGGCTGCCAGAGTGCAACAGCTGCCACCACTAGCATCACAGTCCAGATGCAGGGCATTCCCCACAGGTCCAGTGCTGCTCCTGGGCTCTCCCAGGCCAGTCGGTAGGCCAATCAAGGAAAGACTGGAGGGCCCCACCCATGTGTTGAAGCATGATTAGGAAGGAACTCGTTACTGCTTCCCTAGACTCTGGGTTCAATAGGCCAGTGAAGGCAGGGCGCCTGGCCCTTCCTTATAGAAGTGTTTTAATTACAAATTCCATCTCTTCAACTGTTATGGAACTGATCAAGCTTCCTATTTCTTCTTGAGTCTATCTCAGCACCTTGTGCCTTTCAAAGAGCACATCCAATGTGGCATACAGCTGTCAGCATGTCCCCTTACCATCTCTTTATCATCTGTGCCAGGACCCACAAAACTCCCCTGACTGCTGACCCCACTCCTCCCAACTGGATGGGCAGGTCAGAGAAGATTCGCCTGGACATGATGAAGGATTCATTCCCTTTGTAGGTTTTCTCGGTGCACACTGTCACCTGAGGAATGGAAACACCTTCGACCCCCCCTTGGCTTTCAAAACAAATACAAGGATGGACAGCCACATCCAAGGATGCTTTTGGGCATGACCTGCCCCACTTCCCTATCATTCTTTGACTCCCAAGATGGGTAGCTGCGTGGCTCCCAGATGCCCCACAGAGCATGCTCCTCATGCGTCAGCCCTGATTCCACAAAGATGCAGCATACGCCACAGCCTGTCATGGCAGCACTGGCACCCTTGCCGTCTAGCATCTTAGGGTGTCCAGGCCTCTCATGGTTCACTGGTCAACCTCTCTTCTGGGTCATTTCCTTCCCTATAGGTATGTGGCTCTCATCTAGGCAGCAGTTCCCTTAGAAGAAAGCAATGCCCTTCAAAGTGGCCTGCCCAGGGCATGGCCACTGTGCCACCCTCCTGAACCCAACCCCCTTCTCAAGTTCCCATGCCGACAAGCTTATTGTCCCCATGGAGGACTAAGTCCCTGGCTCCTGCTCGAAGCTGGCTCAGCCTGTCAGGTGGCTAGTTAAGCCTTCTCTGATGGGCTGCCCTATCTTTTAGACCTCAATTTCCCCACCTATAGGATGAGAATAACAAAATCAAGACCCCTCAAACATCTATGTAAGTGGCCCTCGTGTGCTGCGACTGCAGCGCTGCCTGGACAGCAGCTACTGTGACACAAGAGGAGATAGGAGTACCCAAAGTATACCCTCCAGAAGAATGTTTATCCAAGGACCCATCCATTCCTTGGGCATCCGAGCCTCCTGCAGGCCCTGCCACAGAGGAAGCCATGCAGCAAGCTGGGCCTCAGGGTCACAGGCAGAGGGATCACAGGCTGCAGCTTTGCTTCCACAGGATGACCCTGCCTCCACCCCAGGATCAGCACATGTCAGGGATCATGGCCACATACCTAAAGAGCAAAGCACCTAGGTGGCTGCCAGGGCTGGACTTAAGATTAATAAACCCACGACTCAGGCCCGGCACAGTGGTGCATGCCTGCAATCCCAGCAGCTCAGGAGGCTGAGGCAGGAGGATCATAAGTTCAGAGCCAGCAGCAACTAAGCCAGACCGTCTCTAAATAAAGAATAAAAAGGGCTGGAATGTGGCTCAGTGGCTAAGTTCCCCTGAGTTCAATCCTTGGTACCAAAAAAAGAAAACAAAAAACAATGCAAAGGTGCCTATGACAAAAGTCAAGATAAACAAAAAGATAATTATTGTTATTATACGAAATGATATAAAATGCCACTGGCCCCCAGTCCCTGGCAGCCACTCCTCTGCTCTCTGTCTCTGTATGTGCCTCTTCTAATTTGACATGGAGTCCTAATACAATGCATGTTTTGTGTCTAGCTTCTCCCTGAGCACATAGCTCAAGGATCTTCTGCCTGTAGTGCTTCGGAAAGTTGTTCCTTCACGTGTGGACAGACCACACTGTTGATCCACTCACCTGACGGGGCGTGTGGGTTGTGTGCACTGCTTGGCTATGGGAATGGTGCTGCTGTGGACACTCATGTATAAGGCCTTGGGCCTTATAGTAGCAGGGCCTTCCTGAGAGGCCCATAGTGCAGCACGTGAAGATGGAACAGGTCAGGAAACAGTCTGTTCCTACCACAGGGCACCCTGGGAACATGGAAAGGAGCAGAGGAAGAGATGAGGTGTGCCTCGCTGGCTGAGTGTCCACCCAGTTGACCTGGGTTCAGTGGCTCCTCCAGGTGCCAGGGAAGGAAGCCATGCCCCTGCTTACTGCCCATATGCAGTGTCCTTTCATCCCTTCAACTAGTGTCCCCAAAGAACAATCCTAGCTTACCCTAATCCTTCACTTAGCTTCATGGGCTCCTGTGTGGTGGGCCCTCAGAGCACAGGGCCACAAGCACATGGTCCTGGGGCCCCGACTTCCTGAATTCCCAACTCCCAGGCAGAGCAACGTTTGGCCCAGCGCCCCCACTGCTAACAGCCCCACGCACAAACACAAGTACCAAGCCACACACAGTTCACTCAGTCTAATGGTGTACCATGGGTCAGGGGAGGACAGTGCACCGGGCCAGCAGTGTCCACAGTCTTCCAGGAGCTCAGAGCCCACCCGCAGGCCAAGCATCACTGAGGAAAAGCACACCTGCTCTGCCAGGCCCTAAGTGAGGCCCCAGGGCCCAAGCTCCTGGAACCGGGACACAGGATGCCCTTTCTAGGGAAGCCCCAGACTTCACAGAAGTGTGTAGACAACAAACACTGGGGCCGAGCTGGTGGAGCATCCACGGGAGTGGCCGTCTACCTGGGTGGGGCCTGTTCATTGGTCCCATGGCAGTGTGATACCAAGCACTGCCCATGACAAGCCAAACGCTGTGTTCCTGGAGGGAATGACAGCACAGAGTTAATCCCTTCAGCCAGGGACAGGGCAAGACATCCAGAGGACAAGGCAGCAGGTTTCAGGACAGGAGTCTGTCCCCTTCTTTTACAGTGGGGAAACCAAGTCCAGGAAGGTGTGGGGGCTACCATAGGGCACTGGCAAGTGGGGAGCCAGGCCAGGCCAGTCCCCAGGGCTCCCCACCCCACCTCTCTGCCCTGCCAAGTCCTCTGTGGGGAAGCCCAGGCACCAGCAGAGTGAGATGAGACCCAAAGGAGGAATGACTGGCCCCCTGACTCCCAGCACTTCCTGTCTGTAGAAACCCCAACCATCCATCATTTAGGGATCCTCACAACAACCCCACAGCCCTGAGTGCCCTTCATGGCAGGTAGTCAGGGACCATTCTGCAGGGTGGGGTAGAACGTGGGTTTGTGGAACTATTAAAGGCCACCAAGAAATCTAGAGCAGACATAGGGTAACATGTGAAACACCAGAGACCGCACTCGGCTGAAGATGGGTACTCAGTGGCTCTTGGGGGAATCTGTACCCCATCAGTGCTTGGGGCCAGGTACCCACCAGAGTCTGATATGTGCTGTGACACATTGGACAAGCTATCTTCACCTCCAGATTGACACATGGTAGGTAGAAGGTAGGCACCAGAGGGCCCAGCGACCATCCGGAAAAGCAGACAACCCCTGTAGCAGCAGGAGACCCTGCACAGAGGTCCCTCATACTTCCCTCTTACAACATTCAAAACACCAGGCTCTATACCACCACATCTGGTTTCTAGAAAAGACACTTTTGTCCCTGGGGCAGCTGGCATCATCATCCTCAGGACTGACAGCCACAGACCACTCAGGCCACCTAGGGCCTGGGTGAAGTGCCCTGGACAGGTTTCTGCCAGATTTTGGAGGCCGAGGGAAGTGCCCAGGGCAGTGCCACAATGAGCACACCAGGAGAGCTCAGGGCTCTGGGGCAGCACTGTGCAGCATCTGCGGGTTCCCTATGGATGTTGCCATTGACCCCAAGCTGGGCGCAGCATAAACAGTCCCGGAGGGTCCACCCGACATGGAACAACCTTCAAAGAGGGGCAGGAACCAGGTACGGCGGTACACGCTTGTAATCCCAGTGGCTCAGGAGGCCGAGGCAGGAGGATCACAAGTTCAAAGCCAGTCTCAGTAATTTAGCAAGGCCTTCAGCAACTTAGTGAGATCCTGTCTCTAAATAAAACATAAAAAAGGGCTGTTGACGTGGTTCAGTTTTCAAGTACCGTTGGGTTCAACCCTGGTACACAAAGGGTGGGGGGTGGCTGGAGCACCAAGCAGGAGGGGCCCAAAGACTATCTGCACCTTAAATTCCCAACAGGGCCACCTGAGGAAAAGCCAGAGGAAAGGAAGTTGGCTCTCCAAAGCCATTTCCAAGGTCTTTTACCTCTGTCTGACCAGGCTCTTTCCCTTCAGAATGTGGGGCCTCCACCCAGGATTCTTCTCTGCCAGCGCCGCAGCCTCCTCAGCAAGGCCAGGCGTAGAGGGTGCACGACATGCTTTCTGGCGTATGTCCTGGCTCAGCCCACTTCCATGCGACCCCTGAGTAAAGTTTTGGGTGCTGGCGGCTACCCAACTCTGCAGTTAGGTCTCGGGTCACCTGGCATCCAGGATGGAGCATCTACTGTCCCGGGTCCCCCTGTCGTCAGTGCAGATGACAGAGACCCCTGGGTGGGGCTGATGCTGGCCTGCAGCGAGGGTTGAGGGGAGGCAGCCGGAACGCTCTGCTGGCTCACACCGGCTGTGAGCACTTTCCCCCATCTGGGTGGGGTTTTAGCTCCTATTTTAAGTGGTGAACGTTGCTACTCTTTGGGAGGGAGTGTCCCTGAGGGGCCAGCACGTCTGCAGGAAGGCCCTGGAAGCCCTGGACAGCACAGTGCACACGTCACTTCTCCCGTCTCCACGCTAAGCTGGTGCGACATAGGTTGATTTGAATTTTTCTGGGTCACACGGTCAAACCATATGCTGCTTAAAATGCAGTGTGTGTGGTTTGGGTGACTCGCAGCCAATTCCTGTTTTCTTCAAGAAGCTGTAGGTTTCTATGCCTGACTGTTCCCAGTGAGCAGGGAACAACTGAAGGGAGGGCGAAACGGGACGGAAAAGCCCTGGCTTCCAGCAGCCTCTTCACTCCTGAAGAGCCCCCAGTTCATGACCCCTGAGGGGCACCGGGAGCCTCGGCACAGGTGAGCCCTTTGTCCGTTTCTCTGGGAAGCAGCAACCCTGCCCACCCGGCTCTTGCCTCTTCTGACTTACCGGGTGGGTCAAGGCCGGCTGGGGGCTGAGGGCTGCAGCAAGTTCACCATGGTGGAAGTTCTTTCTAAAAACCAGAGTTTCTTTATACTATAGGTAATTCTGTTAAAAAAAGAAAACGTGACCATTTTTCTAGCCTTTGGCACTAGAAATGACTGAGCAGACTGCCCACTTCCTTATTAAGAAAAGGGGAAGAGTGAGTCTAGTTGCATCCAGAAAACAGAGGGGGGAAAGGTTTGCGGAGGGTCAGAGAGCGAGTTGGGTGGTGATGAAGTCGCCAGATTAGTAGGAACTGCTGGATTTTCATCGTAGGACAAATACGCGGGAAGGGTCTGAACTGACAGAATTTAGTCAAAGTTTACAGGAGGCACATCTGGAATGTGTTTTCATGGCACATGAGACCTGAAAATGGAGGATTCTTTCGGCTGTGGCAGGGTGGGGGCAGGAGCCAAGCCAACCATTTTCCACCCACAGGGAGGCGGCAGGCAGAGCCTGGGAGGGAGCCCTGGGGAGCCAGGCTGCACGTCCCAAGCAGGCAGGGTCGGGGCAGCCTCTGCACCACAGGCTTTGTGCTCAGGCAGTGGTTCAACCCAGGGCGACAGGGACCAGCGCCAGGCTCAGTGTCCCATGTGCAGGTTCGTCTCACCTCATAAGAGCTCTGCAAGGGTGCTCTGGTGACATTTCATAATGCATTCCTGAGCGTGTCAACTGGCTGGGAACACGTCTATGGCATTCAAACCCACTGGTCACCCAAGAGGCAATGAGTGATGGCACTGCTGGCTTTCTGGGACTCCAGGCAGCATTTGCTCCTTCAAAGGTAGCTGACAGGAAGGAAAGCCATGGGCACTTCCGGGCAGGGTGCTGGGCTCAGTGCACACTCATGCAGACGCCCCTCCTGCGTCCCTCTGTTGGGGCTTACCTCTTGGCTCTGGCTGGCCAGGTGCCCCCAGGTGCCCCGACCCCTGGCTCAGGCATGCTCCATCAAAGCCTGCTGAGTGAACGACTGGCCAGAGGAAGCTGGCAGGTGTGCTATGGGGAAGACCTGGGCAGCAGAGGGCAGGCTGCCGGGAGAGGGGTCCACAAACGGCCCTGTGAACCTCGGGACATGGGAGCTCATCCAGAGGGAGGGCTGCCCAGGCTCTTGAGGACACTTTCACACCCTGCAGCGCAGGCAGGCTCTCATGCTGCCCTCCCTCAGGGTCCCTGCTAGGGCACAAGGACCTGTAGACGCCATGCTGTGCAGCGAGAGAAGCAAAGGGTCAGGGCGCCTGGCCCTCAGGGCTGGATCAAGGGGCTCTGCTCAGCAGCTAGGCATGATCCCTCAGAACCAACAGTGGGCCAGGGTCACAGGGACCATCGGAAGTCAACAATAGGTCACAAATACCAACGCCTTCTCTGGCTAAAAGAGCGGCCCTACTTCTTGACCAGTTAGGGCTCTGCCCGCATTCTGGTTTGTCACCACACAGGCTGGCTCCTGCCTTTAGATGGCTTTCTGGGCCCTCCTCCATATCATCTCCCCAACCTGAGTCCTGCACAGGTTCTAAGGTCCCAAGCGGGCAGCCTAAGCAATCTGACCTCAGGGCTCCTGGTGGCCTTGCAATACATATTTGTGACGACAGGGATGACATCAGCTCATTTGCAAGGTCTGAGTGAATTTGTGCAGAGGAGCTTTCACGCAGGAGCCTCTGCACAGAGTGGGCTTGCTCTGCAGCCTCCTCCCAGTCCAGTTTTGGGGAGGAGTTGCTGTCCACAGCACAAGTGGCACAGATGGGGCACGAAGGTTCTCAAAGAGGCATGAGTGTCACCTCTAGACCCCGTTCTCCACCATTTCCTGCTTGTTCATCCATCTAATCTGTGCCCTAGATGGTCAGGCTATGGGCATACTTCTCATGGAGGAAGGGTGTTTGGAAAAATGAAACTTGAATAAAACAAAGACTCCCCATTGCCTCATTCTTGAACAGCCCCCTGCCGAGGAGGGATGGGTGTTAGGATTTCTCAAGGAAGGTTGCAAGGGAACACAGGTGCCTCTGGCCGTGGGCACTCTGAGTTTCACCCTGTAGGAGGACTGTGTGCCCTCAGGCCTGTGGGATAGGCAGGTCCTCTGCCTAGTCAGGAGACAGGTACAGCAACCAGGTCACTGCTGATAGTCTGGATGCTCCAAGGCACACAGGAAGAGTTCCAAATCTCCTAGGGGCGTGTGAGCACATATGTGTAGCCGTTTGCATGCTGGTGTGTGCCACGGTGCACACATACACATGTGTTCATGTGTGTGCACATGCCTGCGTGTGAGATACAGAGGGCACACATGCTTTCTTTGGAAAACTCAAGAAAAAGGAAATGGAAAGCTCTTTTATCCCCATCCTTCAATGAGGTCATTTTTCCCAATACCTAAAAATGAGACTCAAGACAGTTCCTGGAACTGGACAGCCACAGGACCATGAGGGTAGAGGCAGGACAGAGGGGAGCCACCCAAGTGCCTCACACACAGCCAGACCTTCCTGCACTGCCCATCCAGACTGTGGGTTGGGGATCAGAAACTGGTGGCCTTTGGCCTCCAGAGACCCCCAGATATCAGTCCAAGAGCTTCTCTGAGGCTGCACCTTTGTTCAAAGCTGGCCAGAGGCTGGCTGTGCAGGACATGAGACCACGTATGCAGCAGACACAGTGACTCATCCATCAGGGGTCAGTTCCAGGCTGGAGGACCAGAGACTGGAATGTTTAGACCAGAGGCGCTAAAATAGCCGAGTCCTGTGGAGGGAGGAGGTGCTACAGGGCGGAGGAAGGGGGGTCGGAGCACAGCAGCAGTTTAGCAAGAGGGCCTCCGGCGAAGGCGGTGCAAACTTTCTCTGTGCTCTGTCTTGGCACATGGCCCGACCCACCTTCCTCGTTCCAGTAACAGAGACACACTTTCACAGGCCCTCAATACCCTCAGCTGGTAGCAGAAAAACAAGAAAACTACAATTCCCTGAAGACTCAGATCTGAGACCAATGGGACCAGAGGGACAGACTTCACATGGCCCTGCACGGGGCCAGGCAACACCAAGGCCACCTCATGGCTGTGCTGCCTGTCTGTAGGGCCCATGGACCACACCAGAGATTCCCGACCTCAATGGTTTATGCTGTTTTTGCACAGAAAAACCACCTGTGAGCCTTTCCCAGCGATTGGTAAAAACAAGTACAGGTTGGAATGGATCTGTAAAAGCAAAAGTTCAGAGAGCTCAATGTCCACCCAGCAGAAGGCTTAGTAACTGTCACAGCACAATTATAATTAGCCATTAATAATGACAATAAAAACTAGGAACCATGAAAACACTCAATAAACTGTGTGGTGAGTGGCACTGGCAGAACTCCCAGCAGATATGAACTCTGCCACCTACAACAGATGCCATGAAAAAGCAGGAGAAATGCAGCACCTGAGACAGGCGAGGGACACCCTGATGTCCCCTGGAGGAGCACAGGTGTGGAAGGAAGCAGCACCCTGCATCCCTGCACTGGCCCTTTAGGAAACTCCAGTCCTTGTTCCTGATGGGTTGTTCTCACCTCCTACCTTCCAACCTGGGGAACAAGCGTCATGCTCACCTCCAGGAACCCCCCGAAGGCTGTGCAAGGAGCAGCAGCCAAGTGCTGCTGGGAGCGCAGCAGTCACAACATGGGCCTGGGAGTGTAAGGAGCTCCCCAAGGACCCATGGACACCAACAGCCCTTCCACAGGGCTGAGGGAGGGACCCAGAGCCCCTGGTTCTTAGCTTGAAACTTGCTGCTGTGAAGTGCAGGTCCCTCTTCTAGGGAACTTTGGGATTCAATTAAAAACCTTTGCTTTTGCTCAAGTTAGAAGTATAGATTCCAGCGGGAAGGAGGGGTGGTGCAGCCCCCTAGGGAGATGCTGCAGCTTTATCCTGACCCAAAGGTACAGCAACGCTGCTCTCTGAGGCAGGCCCCAGAAGAAAGAAAGCATATGCTCCCTTAAGAACCTCTTTAATGCAGCTTTTGGAGAGCCACCAGACACACGGACTGTGTCTGGATGGTCTAATTCTACTGAGACTGCACAGCCACAGAAAGGAGTGACCACGGGCACCCAACATCACGGAGGCCCCTCTTGTGCATCACGCAAGGGAGAGGGAAGGACCTGAAGGCGCCACACGATGCCATCATGTGTTAGTCTGGAAGGCAGTGGGACACACAGCTGCGCCTACCTTCTGTGGAAACAGGTCAGAGTGGCCAGCAGCCATGATGTGCATCTCCACTGTGCTGGGAGGGCGCTGGGAGGGCGCTGGCAGCCGAAGCCCGCACTGCTACAGCCTGAGCTGACCGGCGTGTGAGCACAGCCCCACTGTCTCATCCTCTCACCATCTTTCTTGTCTCCTTTTGGGGGACGGTAGAGTGAGGGTAAAGCAAGGGGAGCAAGATCACCAAGGCCAAGAAGCCCAGGATACAACGAACCAGGAGGTTGTGCAGCAAGGACGAAATTGTGGATGCTTTCAGGACAAACGCCCGTCATGATTTTGTTTTATTGTCTTTGCTTTAAAAGGAAAAGCCAGAGAGCGAGGTGGTCCTGCTGGGCAGACATGGCATCCACTGCATCTGGTAGGGCATGGTCTCAGGCTGCCAAGGGGAGCTCAGCCCTGCCTACCTTGGGGTACATGGTCCAGGGCCACCAGGGTCCAAGAGAGTAAGGTATGCAACCCAGGCAGGGCTACAGGGAGGAAGGCGTGGCACGCACAGAACTGGGGACAGAACTGAAGGCACCCGGTACTCCTCACCAGTCAGGCCTCAGCAGGACCTGGACCCAGTGGAGCTTCAGCTATCATTGGGGAAGACCCCATGCCACAGAACCCAGGAAGATGGATGGAGGTGGGCCCGCCAGGTCTCCACAGCTCGTACACAAGCGAATTCCACCCTGTCATCAAGGAGTCCTGAGCAAAAGCATAAGAGCCAATATTTTGGTGGAAATGCCATTGGAGCAGGGTTGGTGGGCCCAGATGTCAGCACCTGTGTCTGGCACCACCACCAGGAGGGCTCCCAAGTGGCCTTACTCTCCTTCTATGTCCCAGTCCTGGAAATGGGTGCTCTGGTGCCCACCACACAGCCAGGACACAATCCCATGCATCACGATGACCCTCCATCACAAGCTGGTGGTGAAGTCAGAATACCGAGACCCTGCACAGGGTGGGCAGGAAGACACCGCAGCAACGGCTCTTAGCTGCCTGAGCAAGGTCTCCTGCTGCCCTGGACAGAAGCTCATGTGTGGCAAGAAGCTGCCGGTAGCCTCTCCTAGGGGCCCAAAGTACCCTCTCGGATGCTCAAGGTCAAGTGCAGACACTACCCTTGTTCACTCAGGCTGGGAACCAGGGCCTGGACAAATCGGAGCAGAGCAGACTACTGTGAGCCAGGATGGCATCTGACAGTGACATCCACAGGCCACACTGCCACCTACATGGCACTGTCCATGAGGCACTGACCAGATACAGAGGTTGGACATCTGGACAGCAAATCTGTCTCCTGACCTGCGGTCAGAGTGCGGAAGGCTTCTTGCCATTTTGCCTGATGAGATGAACATTTCAAATTGTTTCCCCTCAGTCTGGTCGTGAGTCTTAATTTACACACCATTTGGGTCCTTAAGCACCGGCAGATGGAAAACATCACAATTGACCGCCCGTCTTCAGTCTGAAGAGCCGCACACACACCCAGGGCGGAGTGACCCATGTGGCCCCTGCAGGCCCATAGGATGAAGGGAAAGCTGGCCAATGGTGGTACCACCGGGACACAAAAGCAGCAGCACGTCGAAGCCAAGCCCACACCAGTGCGCACTGTGCAGTGGAACAGGTGTGCTCCTGTGGCCTGTGGGAGTCCTCATTCCAGCCTCAGACGGACAAGGTAGCTGAGTGGTCTGACAGAGGCAGGGCCAGCCCAGAAGCTCAGATCTGCAAGGCACATTGTCCCTGGGTTCTGGTAACAGTGGGCTTTGTAACATACTGAAAATTAGTTTAAAAAGAAAATACTAAAAGAACTGGGAGGGGAGGGTGGCTTCTAAAAGAATATATATATATATATATATATATGGCATAAGGAAGTACCAGAGGGGAGGAAAGGCAATGTTGGGAGGTGGCTTCTAACCCCGCAGACCCTGCCTCTGCCTGTACCGGGAAGCCACAGGAAGGCCGCTGCTTGGGCCCCTTGTGCACAGCCAGAGCAGATGGCCATGCAGGGTCACAGCCAGCCACTCTGTGCTCTCCAGCACTTGGGAGCCCCCAGGCAACTCGCAGAAGTCAAAACAAATATGATCTGGAATAAGTCACTCTCATTTACAAATTATTTCTAAATAAGCAGTCAAGTATGACACCCAACACCCCTGTTCAGAGATAATCAGAGATAGAAACTGAAAGGTAAGTTTGAAAATATCTACAAGAAATAGGAACCTATAAAAATGTCACATTAAAAAACACACACACACACAAAAGAATCTCTTGAAATAAGAAACACAGAAATTTAAATTTAAAACTAGGAGGATAGTTCCAGCAGCCAGTTAGCCACAGACAGAGAGAAAGACCATGGTCTGAAAGGCAGGCCTGAGGAAAGTACTTGGTGAGAAAGTCCAGCACTGGGTCAGAGTCCGAGAAAGAAGTGGGGCTGAGGCAGAGGAGACACCCTGAGACGTGAAGGCTGAGAAATTCTCCTAAGTGACAAATTGACCAGGCTACCAACATGAGAAGTCCAGTGAGTCCTTGGCAGGAAAAACACAGTCATTCTAAAATTCTAACCCCAGAGGAGCCATCAAATTTTTAGACTGGCAAAGATAATCTTTATCATCCCGGAAATTTTAAAAAGGCCTTGGAGGCAGAAGGAACTCAGCCTAAACAGAGCCGAGCAGTGAGGAGGGAATGCAGAGCCAGGGGCAGCTGGGTGGGTGGCCCTGACACTGGCCGGGAAACACAGATGCCCTGTGGGTTGAGAGGGGGCCTGGTTACAACACAGGACACTGCACACTTTGGGGACAGGGCTGTATGTGGTTAAAAATCTGTTGACCTGGGCTGGGGTTGCAGCTAGTAGTAGAGTGCTAACCTAGCATGTGTGAGGCACTGGGTTCAATCCTCAGCACCACATATAAATAAATCAATAAAATCAAGGCATTGTGTCCATTTACAACTAAAAAAATATTAAAAAAAAAAAAAAAAAAAAAAACCTAAAACTGTGGACCTCACACTGTCCCAGGTCAATACTGAGAATGGTCCGTGTTTGGTTCAAAGAGCCTGATGGCTCCTGTCCAGTCGACTGGATATCATACAGCTGCCAGACACAGGAGACAGACGTGTGTGGGTACAGAAGGGTATCTGTGACACTAGTGGGAAAAGCCAGTGACAGGTCTATGTATGCAAAGATCCTCAGACTTAAGAACCGAATGTGGACACCATGAAATCCGCCACATAAACTGCTCTGCTTATTAACCGTGGGGAGGAAATCAGGCTTTCACATCCTCTGCCAAAGAGCTGCGTATCTGCGATTTGTGCCCAAAAGGTGTGCGCCTGCTAGCCCAGGCCCACAGCGGGACATGCTGGGAGACATAGAAACGCACCCGCCTCCCATGTGGTCCCAAGTCTACCCAGACCAGTCTACCACCCTCGGAGAAAACAAACCTGGCCATGTCACGCCAGCCCTTGACGATTCCATTACGCTTCCAATTTTATTGTCCTCGATTTCCTTCCACTAAAGAGCAGTGCTATCTCCCAGCTTCATCTGCTATTTAGTTAAAATTTAAAAGGAGAGAGGGGACATATGTATGGAAACAAAATTATCTTAGTGACTAAAGATGGGCTCACAGAGGCTATTTAAAGCCCGAACCCCAGGAATTTACAGCTTGCTATAATAAAGCAACTCCCAGTGAAAGGGCAGAGGCTGGCAATCCCCAGGGAGACAGCATCTAAAACATGCCACCCCTTGAGTCCCCTGAGCCTGTGTTGAGTGGTAAGAGGCCCCCAATGGGGGTAGGAATTGGCCAGGATTTCTCCGGATTTCTTAGAATTTCTCAGGGCCCCACTGCCAGACTGTAAGTGCCAAGGCATGCTCTGCCTCTGAGCAATGCATGTTCCAGGCCGTTCCCTGGACATGCAGAGCTAGGACCAAAATAAGCAGGAAGCACCAGGCGACTCAAAATTGGCTCTTCTCAAACTCTATTCCCCAGAAGCCACTGACTGAGCGCCTCTCTGGGGAGACAGCCACAGCTGCCAAGAGCCAGCTCACAGGGGCACGTGCTGAGTCACTCGTCCCGGCAGAATGGTACTTATGTGGGACCACACTCAAAGGAGGCTTTTAAGCCCACAAGTGATGAGGTTCTCTGGACAGGGCGAGGGTGGCAAAGGGGCTGCTCGGGACAATGGGGTGGAGTCCTTGCTCCCCACTCTCCCCCACTGCAGCACTGGCCACGGCTCAGTGGGCTGAGTGAAGGACGCTTGTTGGAGACACAAGCCTGCCCCACACCCCCAAACACCTTCCTTCTGAACAAGCTGGCCTCCCCTGGACAGGCTGGAGGCACATGCTCTCTGGGAACACTGTCCCCTCAGAAAGTGCTCATTCCTCACTGGGCCAGTCCATGACTGCCCCGCGTGTGCTTCTATTACAGGTCTGACAGCTGCCCCGAAAATGGTCTCCCACAACATGTCCTGGATTCAGTACCCAAGCCATGTATCCCCAGCCGTGGAGGATGTCATTGCTGCACAAAGCGTCATCTCCAGGTGCATGCATGTGTATGTTGCTCTATTTGTCCCGCTGAGCTTGGTGACTGGGCTCTTCAACCTGATCACTTTTATTCGGGGTCACAGAAGGCTAGGGGCCCTGGACATGCTGCTCTCAGGCCTCACAGTCACAAGTGTCCTGGCGACATTGCTGTCACTCAGTGTTGCCAGCAGGCCTGACTACATACCTACAACCAACCTGCAGTGCGGGGTCCTCTCCTTCTTCTCCAATATGTGCTATTTCAATGCCCAGTACCTGCAGGGGGCGATGCTTGTCCTGTCCCTATTGCCAGGCTCCTCGGGCTACCTGCTCACAGGGGCCCAGGACACCCGGAAGCTTCTGGCAAGCCTGGCTGCCATTTGTGGCTGTGCCATCTGCAGCTCTCTGGTTGCAGTAGCCCTGCTGGGTACATCCAGAGAGTTGCACAAACCCACCATGTGCCAGGCGGACCCCCTGACTGCCTGGCCCGAGTACGAAATTGTGAAGTTCAGCCTGGGCTTTGGGTTCGGCCTCATTCTCAAGCTGGTTCTCCTCCTCCTGCTCACCACTAAACTGGCCTGGCGGGCAGCTCTCACCAGGAGGGACACAGCCTCTGCACTCTGGGTGGTGCTGGCCATCACTCTGAACATGTTTGCCTGCCGACTCTTCTTCAACACGGTGCTCCTCCAACGGGCCAGGAGGAAGATGCAGAGGGACGCTGGCTCCCCGCAGGATGAGCTACTCATGAACCTCGCAGAACTCGTCCTATCTGGGGAGAGCTGTGTGAACTCCCTGGCCACCCTCGCCCTTCACAAGCCCTGCAGGCTCATACTGCTGGACGCCCTAGGGCGCCTCACACAGAGGTGCAGAAGAGGCGGCAGCGACAACAGCGTCTCCTTGAACAGGATGGGGGCTGGGTCCGATCCTGCCGCCTGGCATGAGCCACAAGGCAAGTAGCAGAGTCTTCTTGGTGTTTAAAATACCCATTTGCTGAAACAGACCCTCCCGGCGAAGGGCCAAGGGGGATGACGAAGTGTTTTGAGAGTGCTTATTAAAATTGGCTTTCTGGTGTTCGACTCAATCGAGTCAGAGGCACCGTGGTTTCTTAATCCGCAGCAACAATCACAACTCAAGGGACCCTGCACATCAAGGACACAGTGACGTGAGAGCAGAGGCTGGTGGCAATCTCCATCTGGTTCAAGTGTTCTGTGATGCGGACTGAGCAATATTTGTTTACTGGTTGGCATCCGTCTCTACCCCAACCAAATGACAAAAAGGGAATCTTGAAAATAAAAGCATCTTCAAATAACTTCATAACCATATTATAATCTGGTCTGAACCATTGTTGTGGTCAACCTTCAACCCTGCCAGGAAGTCTGGGCAACAGAAATCTTGCCAAGAACAAAGGTTAGTTTTAAAACTGTCATCACCATGGAAGCTCTGAGCGTATCACCCACAAGCTGAAGCACTAAGATAGTGTGATGCTGTCACAGATCTGGCCTGCTCCGTGGAGCCTGAGGGACTGACTGCCTGTGTCCAGGGGATCTGGCAGGCCAGTGGAGAGTCCTAGGTTTCAAAGGCCCCATGGGTTCCATCTGCTGTCTGTAAGGGAACTGGTAATAATGAAATACAGAAACAAAAGGCAAAGTCGATTACGGAGTTGACATCCCTCATTCTTGCTGGAATTCTCTCTGGTTTTATGAAATCTATACCTTCAATTTTAATGAATAATTTAATGCTAGTTTGTGAACCAAAGAACAAAAGCATATCTGTGGTTTTTTTCTCAGTGTTTACATATCTGCATAATTTCTTTAGAAGAAAAAGGATTTGTATCTTACACAGCTAAGTAGCTTCTGTAATACACTATTAAAATTTCTAAATGCTTTAAGCCTTCCCTTTTATTTCTCTTCCTTTGTTCCCTTGTTTATATTCATGAAACCCTTAATATGGCCTGTGTACAAGAGTGAGATCAGCTTGTAGCATGCTCACAGAGGTTACAGGCAAAACTGGAAGCATGAGGGAAGAGCATCCCCTCCCACCTGGGACGAAGAGGCAAGGAGAAAGACCAGGGCTGAATGTAAAAACTGTCTCCTCCCCTGGCACACTCTCCCTGAACCCCCAGGAACACTATCACTGAGCCATATCCTCTTTTTTTTAGTTTGAGACAGGGTCTTGCTAAGTTGCTGAGGCTGGCCTCCAACTTGTAATCCACCTGCCTTAGCTTCCCAAATCACTGGGATTACAGACATGTGCCACCACGCCTAGCTCTTTATTTATTTTACGCTGGACACTGAGTTCTCCTTGTTGAATGTTTGGATTTTACTGTCTTTCTCTAAAGAGTACTGAAGTTTATTTTGGCAGGCAGTTTATTACTGGCAGATAATCATGATTCTTTGAGAGTTATTTTCTAGCTTTGTCAGTTAGGACCACAAGAGTCTTTGGTGCTAATTTGGCCTAGATACTAAGGTGTGTCCTCTTTGGGGTCTCTACCAATTATCATACTTTGCTATGGTTTAAGTATGTCCCTAAGTGTGCATGTGTTTGGGGACTTGGTCCCCAATGTAGAGTACTGGGGGGTGACACCTTTGAGAGTTAGAAAGTTGTCATAGCCCCTTTCTGGTCTCTCTCTGGCTTCCTTCCTTGCACACGTTCCCACAATGATGCCATCCCCTGTGATGTGACCCAGTCAAAGAGAATCACTACAGACTTAATCAATGGTATGGTCTGAATTTGGAATTTCAGTCTCAAAACTAAACTAAATCAATCTCTTTTCTTTATAAAGTACCCAACCTCAGGTATTTTGTTACAGCAATGGAAAATGAACTAACATATAAATGGCCCTATACTCTGGCTAGAGAAAATGAGAACATCAGCCCTCTGGAAGCTCTCCAGCTAGTTGCAGCTTCAGTTGTTAGACTGGTCTTCTGAGTCCACTTTATGCACACACGATCCAGTCAGGGATTCCAGCAGACTGATATCCAGATTTGGGGACTTTCTCTCCATGAGGTTCCCTCCTCTTCTAGTACTGTATCCTGTAATTCCTGCTCCTGCAGCCTCCAGAAACTCAGTCTCTGTTCCCTCAACTTAGCCAGTTCATCCTGCTCTACTTGGATCCCCAACCTATGCCACTGACCATAGGCTGCCTCAGACAGATAAGCAAGGAGCCTGGCCTAGCCAGGGTCTAAGCTGCACTGCCTATCGTCCAGTGTCTGAAAAAGGCTGCTTCTATAACTTGCCCGGTTGTCAGTGACTCATGCCAGGTTGTCTCACCTTACTCATGGTCAGAAGTGGAAGCTCCTAAGTTAATTTATAAATGTCCTGCAACAATAGATGACAATGGCTTGTTAGTTTAGAACCAGATGAGATGACTAAAAGCTCCCATGTGCTCAAGTTTCCTGGATAAACAGCTGATCCCAGGAATAAGGCAGGAGAGACAGAGGACAAGCCTGGAGCTCCCGCCAACACCAGCTTCCTAAGCATTTCAGCCAAGGGAGTAATTTTAGAAACCCAAAGGCAAAAATGTGCATTGATGGTTCTCAAACAGTAGAATCCTAGTCCAAAAAAAAAAAAAAAGACAAAAAGAAAATGCCCCCCAAAACAAATAAACAAACAAAAACCCCCAAACTTATAAGGGGGCCCAAAAGTAAAACGTTTAAGAAGGTTCTGCTTTGATGGAGGTGCAGGGGGGCCAAGAGCCAAGAGTTGAAGCAACGAGGGACCCTGGACCACACCAAGGGCCTATCCGTAGGGACCCCAGGACCCAAGGACCCAGGTAGGCCCTATGGAGAAGGGTTGGTCTGCTGGGTCTCTGGCCCTCTGCTCCAGCACCTGGCCACTTGCCCCTCATCCCATAACTATCTGGACATATCCTAAAAACAAAGAACTCTCCAAGTCCAAGGCCAAGAGAAAGACCTACAGCCAATAGAAATCAAGAAAGTGTCTCAGAGTATGGTCCTATCAGTGAAAGTATACTCTTACCCAAAGCAAGGGTGCATGAGATCTTAATTTCATAGTAGAAAATCAGAATTGATCATGGGGTTTGGGAGAAGCCACCATGGCACCTGGGCCTCTCAGGGCTCTCTGAGGAACACAGCTTAGTGGTTGCAGGAGGTGGAGGTGTGATAAGTACCCAGCTCACCAATCACTCCTTCTAGAAGCATGCTCCCTAGAAGGTGAGAGCATTCTCCCAGTAGGACACAGAGGATGTCATCCATCTGTACTTCTGTAAATTGCATGCAGCCTGGTTGCCATAACTCTCAAAGAATTAGAGGAAGTGCCCCAGAACACTCCCAGTAGCTGTGGAGAGGAGCACAGCTGTCCAGAACGCCAATACCATGTCGCCGTCTGGACTGCCCCCTGCTCCAGTGCTGAGGCCAGATGGCATGTGCAGGGCTTGAGCTGTGACAAGTCTGAGCACTGTAAATTCCTTCTCAAGCTGGGAAAAGCTGAAAGACAGACTGCCACTCTTGACTTTCTCTAGGCAACAGCCTTGTGGTGGAGACAGTGTCTGTGCTGCGGCGTGCATCTGGGATCTCACTGCCACATATGCCAAACTGGGCTGGGACCAAGGCACCAAGACTGTCTGGGGGAGGGCACACCCCTGAGCCCATCTCAGGTCCTAGGTTCCACAGGCCTATGCCACACGTGAAGGTCAGGTGATTCTGAAGAAAAGAGGGTCATTTACATTTGTGTTGCCTCCTGCCAGCACCACCTTCCTGGGATGAGGATGAGGCAGGACGTCTGTGGGCAGTCAAAATCCCCTGATGGTGAATTAGTGGCTTAGGGTGCAGAAAACTGGACCAGGAGAGCCCACATCCTGCTCACCACTAACTACAGCACCATCTGTGCAAACTCTCGACACCTGGGCCCTGGTATCTTTTTTTGTTAAATGGGGGCCACTGGCACTTCACTTGCTTACTGCTTCCAAATGTAGTTAGTATTGAACTTCAGAGGCGCTTTGTGTCCAGCTGGGATGGGAGGAGTTAGCAACAACCTGCAAGGGCCTTCCTGCTCCCTGTTTGGGTCATCAGAGAAAATGCACAAATATTGTGCATGAGGTGTCCACCCTTGCAGGAATGATACACCCTGGGGTGAATTTCTCCAAGCTTTGTGCTGTTTTCCAACATGGATTAAAATTCCTCATTCAATGGCTTGATGTCTCAGCAGTAAACTGAATCATGCAAGCAATCCTAGACATTTCTATCTCCCCAGTTAGTGCTCAAAGAATAGAAAAGCTAAGTCAGGTTCAGTGGCAAAGGCCTGTAATGCCAGCAACTTGGGAGGCTGAAGCAGGAGAATTGTTGAGTTCAAGGCCAACCTGGGCAACTTAGTGAGATCCTATCTCAAAATACAATCAAAAGGTCTGGGGATGTAGTTGAGTGGTAGAGAGCTTGCCTGGCATGCAGGAGGACCTGGGCTCTATCCATAGCACTGCACAACAGAACAAAAAATAGTAAAGCAATTCTGGGATTACTTCAGTTAACTTGGAGTTCTGTTTGTGTGTGCACACTGGAGATTGAACCCAGGGGCACTCTACTGCTGAATTACATCCCTGGTCCTTTTTGATTTTGAGACAGGGTCTAAGTTCCCCAGGTGGCCCTCAAATTTGCGATCCTCCCATCTCAGTCTCTCAGCTTCCCAAGCCACTGGGATCACAGGCATGGGTTCCTAATGAGGTCACCATCTCTGAAAGGCAGCAGCAGCTTCAGGAATGCCCACGCTGGGAAGGCTGGGAGAAGGATAACTGCTGAGGGTGTTCCACTCCATAAATAACCCCAAACACCCCCACCTTATGAATGACCCTGAGGCTTAGGTTAACCCAGTGGCCCAGCATGATGGGGGCTCAAACACTGCAAGAGAGTAGAACCAGGAAGACGGGCCCTCGCAACGCTGAACATGGGCTCGCTCAGGCTGTGCCACTGTGTCTTGCCCAAGAGCTCTCCACTGTCGCAGGAAGGAGCAGGACCCTGGTCACCATGCCCAGACTGTGGAAAAAACAGGGAAGACATGTATGGCCAACACCAATGGGATGAGGGAAGGAAGAGCCTGGTCCCAGGACCTCTCTCCCTAGCAATGACTCAGTCAGGTGCCTGGGGTGAGAGCTGAGGGCTCCCGTGCGGGCTTCCGAAGTGAGCAAACTATCTTATTTAACTGGCGTTTGTTCTTCATGCATTATCCAATTTTAGCTGCTCAGCGAGCTGACCAGATTGGATCCCCTGTTAAGTTCCCTCCATTCACCCTATCCTTTCCTGGATGAACAGAAACATTAAAAACCCAAAGAACGTCAACTCCACAAGGGAAGAAGGAGGTGGGCAGTGGCACTGCATGGTACGCTGGCCTGGCCTGTCCTCCCTGCACGGCCACTCACACTGTGTCCCCGAGCGAGCTCTATCCACCAGTAACTGGAGGTCAGCCCCAGTTCCACTGAGACAGCACATGTAGAGCACCACATGCAGACAGCACCAGGAAGCCTCATCTGATGTCAGACTTAAAACTGACAGAAGCTCCTCAGGCTTTCCAGAAACTTCCACGTGCACCCTCCCACCCTTCTCCACACAAGTGTCAAGTAGGGCCATGAAACTGAAATTCCTGCCCTCTGAGTCCTTCCCTGCACTAGTTAGTTGTGTGATCATGACAACTGACTTAACCACCCAGTGCTTTAATAGAGAGAGTGGGTTCCAAGCAAGATGGCTATGTACTGATTCAGCTGCCCATTCTCCACTCAAGAGTGAGCTCGGAGCCAGGTCCTTGACCACCCTGCAGCCAACCCACCAGGACCTACGAGGCAGCTGCCTCAGGACTGCAAGGAGCCAAAAGCCTCTCCCCTCCAGCAAGTGGCCAAGCCCACAGCCATGGGTCTGCGAGAGCAGGGAGTGGCTATTTTTAAGTGGCATGCCTTGGCTATTTCAAGGTTTAGGTTTTATTTTATTTATTTAATTCAAGAGGAAGCTGTACTTTCTCATGACTCGTTTCTTTCAAAATGGTGTTGTGGGCATTCTTAATGTTGAAATCATCTTGATTTTGCAGCTGGTCAAAAGATATCTGAGAGCCAATCAGATCTTTACTTTATCATGCCATTCAAATTTTAAAAGTTAACATATTAGAGTCAGAATTTCTACCAGTTCTTCACCAGAGGATTAGTATTTTTCCATAAAAAATTTAACACAGTACTCTGTCTAAAAATATGCATATATTTCCCAAGATACCTATCTGCAAGATTTTAAGTTGTACCAAATGGAACACCTTGAAGTGCATTTCAACAGGCTCACTAGAGAACAGAAAACTCACAGGGCAACAAGTGGCTGGGAACACATACCTGGAGGTGCACGGCACTGCCAGGGTCCCATCTGCACAGTGCCTGACTCTCCGAGCCTGTGGCAGCTCTGTGGGAGGAGCATGTGCTGGCTCCCACCTACCCTCGGCCACAGCAACCTGTGTTGTTTGGTGCATAAAAGGTCACTGTTCAAGCTCGCAGTTCCAAAAAAATCAATAGGTAAAAAGACACCAAGAAGAAAACATAAATAAGGTCACTTAAAATGTAATTTATGAGCCAGGGCAGCTCAGGCCTGTACCCAAGGGCCTCAGACAATGCGTGCATTCATCTGGTACTTGTCTCTGTTCTGGAGTTATGTGGCCAACCTTCCTCCAAAACTGAGGCCAAATTCCAACAATAGGTGGGAAGTCAGAGATGGCAACCAGACACACAGCCACTTGGTCACTAGGACTCGGGGAAGGAGCCATGGTGGGGAAGACCTGAGCAGTCAACCATGCGTTTCTGGAAGGGAGGTGCCCCAGACAGCTCCTGGAGCAGGAGAGAGGCGAAGGGCACCCAATGATTGGAGCCGAAAGCCACCTGTTTTACTGCTTTCTTACCAAATACCTGCTACTTCTTGGGTTTAAATTTCTTTCCACAAATATCTTGGTGAAAGTCATAACTTAAATTCTCCATGTATTGTTCACATTGCTACTATGTTAACTTATGAAATTCAGAGTTTAGTTTTAAAGGCAGTAAGTTGCTAAAAGAAGAAAGAACACTATTGCTTTTTTCAACAAATAATCATAAGTTATTACCTAAAACATAAATGATATCTATTATAACCCCTTCAAACTAAAAAGAATAATTGTGTCACTGGGTGAAGAAAACCAGTTACACTGGAAACTTCCATAAAAATATGCTTAGTGGAACTGTGCTCATTGCCAAAGGGTGGGGGGAAAAAAAGCCAGCAAAAAAAGGGTTAATGCCGGCCTTCAAGGGAGCGGCCAGAGCCCAGTGAGAAGCCCTGGGAAGCCTATAAAGCCGGCCCAGTGCCAAGGGGGCCAGACTGCGCCTCAGACAGCCACAGGCGCTGGTTCGCGCGCTTCCTGGGGAACCTTCCCACCAGGCCTCCCCAGGAGGGGTCTTTTCTTTTTCGCTCTCACTGCTTCCATGCAAGTCCAGGATCGCGCCACTGCAGGCAAGTTCCAAGTGCACTGCCAGCAAACTCCAAGGAGTCGGAAGAGAACCCAAGCGGCTCAGGTAAGAGTTGCACCCCCGCCTGTGGGTTTTGGGGTCTGGGTGGTGCTGCACACTAGCTGCCAGGGTTGACTGAGGTCGCGGTCCTGGGAGGGAAACCATAGTCCTGTGAGGGAATGGCAGGAGGCACATCCACACCACAGCCTCCAGAAGGAGCAGCGCCAGCTCCACCCTCCGGAGGAGACACCTGGGTGTGACCACACACAGCGAGCCTTCGTCCAAGAGCCAGATGAGCCTCGTTCCAAGGCTCTTCTGGTAACATGGTCCTGCGGTCACTACTGCCAACCCAGAAAGTGAGCTGAGGCCTCCATATAAAGATGAGGGTTTACAGAGCTGATGAAGTGCAGTGTCGTTTGCCTAGACCTGGACTAGCAGGAGAACCTTGAAACAGAACGATACCTAACTATTTAATGCTCACCTTTGGATTTTAAGTTCACAGCCAACTTTAATAAGATGCTGTGAGAGTGGTAAATTTCATAGTGCGTTCCCTTATCTTCTCTTAAAACCATTACACAATAGCAGTATTGGTCAAGGATGAAAGACTCCATTTACATGGGAAAGAAACGAATGGCTCATTTTAAACTGTTCCCTGAGAGTTTATTCAACAAGTTTAGAGAAGGGAACAGGCCTGTGTCAAGGTTCTGCCACCTTTAAACTGCCCTCTAAAACTGCAGTCTGATACCTGCCAGAATTTCCACATTCAAAGAACAAAACTAGTGCCTGGGATGGTTTTTAAAAAGAAATTAAATCCAGAGGCTTTCAACATTGCAGATGGAATCTTAGAACAGTGACATTTATGCTGCTCAAATTGGTACTACCTATGAAAGATGAATAAAGAATGTAAAATAACCAATATAAGCAAATCGATCAATCCCGCTCAGCAAAAGTTAGCGAACACTCTCAGAATAATATCTGCGCCAAGGCAGAAAACTGTTCTTCCTTTCTTATTTTCCTTTTTTTTTTTTAAAGCAGTATTTTCACAGATAGGTCAATAAATCTCTAGTCTGGTCTTGCAGCACTTCAAAATGATTCCCAATGACCTCAAAGGATGAAATGAAATTCCAAAAGAAAAACAACCCAAACAATCTTCCCAAGACAGATCAGTTCACTCCGGGCTTCTAACCCTTAGACAGTGACACTCAGGCTGGAAGTCCTTTGCTGGGGAGGGGGCTGTCCTGTGCCCTATCGGATGCTCTGCAGCATCCCTCGCCTCCACCTGCCAGATACTCCCCAACCCCAGGTGTGAAACCCCAACATCTCCAGGCATCTCCAGACACTGCCAAAATGCCAGCCGAGAGCCTTGGTTGCTCCAGAGAACTTCAGGGGCACAAGGAGTCAAGACAGCCACAATAAACTCCCTGTCCACCTCCACAACTCCATCTCTGCTCAGTTTCTATGCTAAAACAGTATTACAACAATATACTGGGCTTTACATAATTTGTTAGATAACATTTTACAAATAACTGAATAACACTTTCATCCTTCCTCCCTCCCTCCCTCCCTGGGGACAGGGTGTCCTGTGTCGCTCAGCTTGGCCTCAAACTCCTGGGCTCAAGTGATTCTCCTTCCTCAGCCTGAGTAGCCCGGACTACACCCAGCTAACATTATTTCTTAAACAATGTGACCATTTTTATTTCTTATAGTCTTTCATTCTATATTACAGGAAAAAGAAGTTTCATTTCTGGCACCCACCTTAGTAGCATTACCAAAAAAGCTAAATTTATTTTGCCTATTTTATTGCAAGAGAAAAGACTTTGCTCAGATTCCACTAGGTTTTCTGGATCCATTACCTTTCAGGGGGGAAAAAAAAAAAGCTGGGTTTTTCCCTTCCCATGTTATTTCTCTTTCCAACAGCTGCTGAAATAAATTTTATTTCCTGTCCCAACAAACGGTAGTTTTCCTAAGATTCCCATACCCAATACCCACGTTATTTCATGAGCCTGCTATCTGCCTGTGACCCACTCACTGCATCTGGGGATGACTCACAGCCCATCTCCAGTTTAAACCAGGCAAGCATGGAAGCCCCTAGGGAAGAAACAGGACGTTTTCCACATTTATTTCTTCTTCTTCAGCTCGGGGACAACCATCTTTCCAAGACAACAAAACCAAGAGTTCTGGACTACCCTCTCCTGCTCATGTGACATGCCACAGATCGTCTTTGTCCTGTCCTGTCTGCCTCTCCAGGTGTCCAGACAGTAAGTGTGCACTTTACCAGTCATGAGCCAGCTCCCCCGACCAGCGTGCCAAGTGACCCACTAGCCATGAGCCAGCTTCATCTGTGCATTCAACTTTCTGTAACTGCGACACCCAAATGTCCAGCTCTCTGCAGAGAGAATCACCTTTCTGTCTAAAGATGAAGCCACTGCTGCAGACTAACTTCTGTGACCCTTCTGGTAAATGCTAAAGACAGTGGAAACATGGATGTGACCTCTCCACCCCACGCCTTTGGCATGGAGATTTACCCAGGCGCCACGCAGCTGGCAGTCTCCAATAGCACCTCCTCGGAACTCAACCTGTCCCTTCCGCTACACGGCACTGCCCTGGTGAACCAGACAGAGGACCTCTCCGAGCACCAGCAGTATGTCATTGGCCTCTTCCTCTCATGTCTTTACACCATTTTTCTCTTCCCCATTGGTTTTGTGGGCAACATTCTGATCCTGGTGGTGAACATCAGTTTCCGCGAGAAGATGACGATTCCCGACCTATACTTCATCAACCTGGCGGCGGCAGACCTCATCCTGGTGGCCGACTCCCTGATCGAGGTATTCAACCTGGACGAGCAGTACTACGACATTGCCGTGCTCTGCACCTTCATGTCTCTCTTCCTGCAGATCAACATGTACAGCAGTGTCTTCTTCCTCACCTGGATGAGCTTTGACAGGTACATCGCACTGGCAAAAGCCATGCGTTCCAGTCTCTTCCGAACAAAACACCACGCCCGGCTAAGCTGCGGTCTCATCTGGATGGCCTCAGTCTCGGCCACGCTGGTGCCCTTCACAGCCGTCCACCTGCAGCACACAGAGGAGGTCTGCTTCTGCTTTGCGGATGTCAAGGAGGTGCAGTGGCTTGAGGTCACCTTGGGGTTCATCATTCCCTTCGCCATCATTGGGCTCTGCTACTCCCTCATCGTCCGGGTTCTTGTCAAAGCTCACAAGCACCGAGGCCTGCGCCCCCGGAGACAGAAAGCCCTCCGCATGATCTTCGCCGTGGTCCTGGTCTTCTTCATCTGCTGGCTGCCAGAAAACGTCTTCATCAGCGTTCACCTCCTGCAGCGCACACAGCCAGGGGCTGCTCCCTGCAAACAGTCCTTCCGCCATGCCTACCCGCTGACTGGCCACATTGTCAACCTTGCAGCTTTCTCCAACAGCTGCCTGAACCCCCTCATCTACAGCTTCCTCGGGGAGACCTTCAGGGACAAACTCAGGCTGTATGTGGAACAGAAGACAAACTGGCCAGCTCTGAACCGCTTCTGCCATGCTGCCTTGAAGGCAGTCATTCCAGACAGCACCGAGCAGTCAGACGTCAAGTTCAGCAGTGCCGTGTGAGGAGCCTCCCCAGCAGAGACCTAGCTGTGGTGCTACTCACAGGAACTGCACACAGGCTAAGGTGGGCCGGAGGCATGGGCCAAGTCACGGTCCCAAACCTCAGTGCCTCATGAGGGTCACACCCGCTGGGTTGCCCTTGGGACCACTAGGGAACCTCGCTCCAGGCCTTCCTGATTTCATCCTGCTCACAGACCTACACAGATCCCAGTGCTCATGATTGCAGGTCATGTGACTGACCTCAAAGGACACCAGAATCAGCTTGTCCTCAGCTCTCTCTACCATACTATTTCCCCAGTGGAAAATGATTCTGCCATTGACCAAGGACAGCCAAAAGGAGGGAGGCATTCTGGGTGAAGAATCTTAGTTACCAGTAAATCTGCAACACACCTGCCAACCTGAGGGAAAAGGAAATCGGGAGACTGAATCTGCTCAACAGAACTGAATTGGATCTCATGTCCGTGATGTGTAACTCACCATGCACATGCAAACTAGTCCACCCTAAGTCGAAGGGGAAAAGAAAAAGAGTCCTGCACATACCTGAGCATCTGTCATCTCTCGGAATGCTGCACTGCTGCCCCCTGGCTGGCGCTTGTAACAACTGAGCAACCTGCGCAGAGCTAGGAAGGGCCGCTAATGAAATACCTGCTCAGAGAAGCGTTGAGGTGTGTGATTGTTTACAACAGACTTGACAATTATGTGAACTTGGATGGAGACCATGAGAGCTGCGTGCAGTTTAAAGGGACACACACAGAAACACTTTGGCATGTGTGGATGAAGAATCTGCCTCTACAAAATAACCGTAGGAACAATGACGATGGCAACATAAGCAGTTCTCAATAAAATGTAACAACAACAACAACAAAAACCTAATGATTGTTGGTAATGTTTAATGTTTGTCAATAAAATGTAGTCATGTGCTGATTCTCCTAAATGCTCTAAGCAGTTCCCCAAGTAGGGCAAGAGATGGGGCTGGAGGAGGGGGCTCGCAGAAAAAGCCACAGTCCCACAGAGGAAAACAAGAGCATGGTTTTGCAAACTCAGGTGTCACCCAAAGAACTCTCCTGCAAGGCCGACATCCAAACTCTGCCAGCTGGATGCTACCTGACCTTTCCAGGACATCCAAATGCTGCAGTTTGACAAGTGTGCTGCATTGTCTCTGGGTACCAAATGCATCTTATTACCAATGCAGAAGGCAGGGCTCAGCCTTGTCCTGGCATCTGCATAATGCAGACTTGCCCAGTCCCAAAAAGGCTCTCGGCTGTGAGATGCACCCTGTGTTGGCAGTGATACAGAGCACTCAGGAGGGCCCCCGGGTCCTGTGCCAGGTTCTGCCTACACTCTCTGCCCACATCCAGAGGCCTCCCAGGAGCTCAGGCCTCCCAAAGAACACAAGGTAATGTGGTTGACAAAGAAACTTTGTCTCAATAGTTTACATGTTATTTTCCGTTTAAACTATGGTGTTACTTTTTATATCTGATAATACATATTTTAGGTACAAGTTGACCCAATTTAAAAAAAAAAAAAAAATCACAGCAAGCACCCAAGAGAACCCCCTGCCCCTTGCTGCTTTGTGGGACACAATCTGTGATGGGTGTGGCAGGCCAGGCTCTGTCAGCCTGCAGGGCCTGGATTCTCTGCCCTCATCACCAGAGTACAATACTCTTCCAAGGAGGAAAGTATTTGTCCCAGACTGAGACACTGAGCAGTGGCATCTCCAGAACTCTGAATTCTATGTGGGCTTAACTTACCACAAGAGCAGGACACAACAGACCTCCTCCAGGACTGTCCCCACAAACCGATGGGTCTAGGGACAGGCAGACAACCTCCACAGGAGGCCAAACACATCTGCTGAAGGCCCCCCCATCCAAAGCTGCCCTACGAGCTGGCACCCGCAGAGGGTGCAAACACCACAGTGAGCCTGTGCGGGGGGTTGGGGGTGGTCCTGAGAGGTTTTTCACACCACATGCTTTCAGCCCACATGGTGCTCCTCCAGGGCACAGGGGACTCAGCTGACAGTGGTGCCCAAGAACCAGGACAAGTGTGTGATCTAAGTTCCCCAGCTCCACTTCAGTACTGGCAACATCCAAACCCAAACCACATCATAGGACACAGAGCTGGTGTCTACAACTGAGCGAGGCACCCACTAGCCATTCACGCTTCCTCCCAGGTTGCAAACTGATGCAGGGAAGCTCCAAACAGACAATGGGACGCAGCACGCTCACTGTTAGCTCTGATGGGTGGGGTGGGGCGACTCAATGAATGTGACCAAGTCTAGCATCTGACCCGCACAACAGGCCTCTGAGATGCATGTTATCTGCATCACAGAGGAAGAAACTGATGCTGTGAGAATCTAGGGACCCTCAAAACCTTAGGCAGGAAACCATGCAGCCAGGAACCAAACCTCAGTCTCTCTAAAGCCAGCGGCAACTGCGTAGCTAACAGGAAAAGGCAGAGCTGGGGAACCCTGGACACCCTGCTGTCACCCAAGGCTGAGCCCGCTCCTTCACAGCTGCATCTCTAGCAAGTTCAGGGAAGGAAGGAGGGTGACCTTCCCAAGAGAGACTCTAAATGAAGTTGCATCTGCCCAAAGCCCCGAAATATCCATGGTGGGAGGGGAGCCATCCCTCTAAGGCACCCATCCCTGGGGCAAGCTGCACCCTCTCCAGAATACTTCTCTGGGCTGTAGCAGAAGCCACCCGTGGGTGGGCCCATCCCTGAGGCCATGCAGAACACGTCCAGTCCTTCCTGCACTCAGGAGTCATTCACTCCTCCACAGCCTTTGGCCTGAGGCTCCTGACTAACAGGTCTCCTTGAGCAGGTCTGCCAAGGGCTCGGGCCAGCAGAGGCAGCAGAGCTGCTCCTGCGCCAACACTCAAACCACACTTCCCCAGCTGAGAAACTGGTGGAACTGCTCTGAGGGTCAGTGGGACAATGGCTAGAAGGGTGAGCACAAGGCAGAGGGCCTGCCCTACAGAAATGGGACCCTCCAGAGCCAGAGGGTGGGCCTGGTGCCCCTGAAGTCTCCTCTGCGTCCGTGCGGTGGCAGAGGGAAGGTCGGAAGCCCAGCAGGGCTCTGCGCACCCAGACCGGCCCTTCTCAAGGCATTTGTCTGGGAGCTGAGGTTAACTCAATTATTTCTGGCAGGAACACCACTAGATAAAATCAAGGCGTTTTAATTGCTCTGTTGCTTCCTGGTAACCCAACTCTCCCGCACAGTAATGCAGTTTAAGCCTGCAAAGGGCCAGAGCGTCCCTAACTGTAAGCACGTGGAAAACACCTGGTTAGCACTGACCAGAAGTCCATCACTTTCTTTGTGTACAACAATCAACTCTTGACCATGACTCGGTCCTAGGTGGCTCCCAGGCCCCCGTGAGAAATGGAGGCACGCCCCCTATTACACCTTGCTTGCGCACACGGGTGGGGAAGAGAGCCCCAGCAAACCTCCCGATGGGCTGCTCTCACACAGCTCCAGAGCTGTTCATCTACTGTGAATGAGCACACGGGAAATGTGCTGATGTTCCTGAAGACAGTTCTTGCAGGACAACAAGGGAGACAGATGCACGTAGGAAACAGAGGGGCACTCGAGAACCCCATGGGAATGGATCAGAACAGGCAGTTCTCCAGGTGAGAAGGACTCTCCAAGGGTGAGAATGTCAAAATCGTACCCACAGGACACAGGAGATGGCGCTCCCACTGGCCAAATCTGGAGTAATCTGAGCTAAGATGATCAAGAAGAAGTAACAAAAGCCAGGCACAGTGGTTCACGCCTATAATCCCAGCAACTTGGGAGGCTGAGGCAGGAGGATCACAAGTTCAAAGCCAGCCTCTGCAATTTAGTGAGGCTCTAAGCAACTCAGTGAAACCCTGTCTATAAATAAAACGTAACAAAGGGCTGGGGACATGGCTCCATGGTTAAGTGTCCCTAAGTTCAATTCCCAGTACCAAAAACAAACAAACGAAAAGTTAATAATCATAAACTATTAAAAAGTAAGAATCCCTTCTATTGTATAACTAATTAGAACAAATTAAAAAAAAAAAAATTTAAAAAGACTCCTGAACCCATTCTAACAATAAACAAATAAACAATTTAAATAAGAAATAAATAAAAGATAATAATAAATAGAGTGTGAAAGATGGGGGGGATTCTTGGTTATGGAAAAACGATGGTCAGTATGAGGAGGAAGTGCTGAAGCTTTTACTGTGAGACTGGAACAGGCCAAGAGCCCCCAAAGGAGGCATTCAGTGAGCAGCAGGTTATCTGCAGAGCTTAACCTGTCTCCCACAGACTGCTCATTAAAGCAAAGGAACGTCACTACACAGCAGAGATGGGACAGCCCTTCATGGAGTGGTAACACTGACATCACCAAGAGGAAGAAGTCCAGATGTGACACCCTGAGAAGGACAGAATGTCTCTTATGTCCTCATCTAAGGGTACATATTGAGTCTAATCAGGAGCAAACATGAGAAAAACCCAAAATGGTGAAAGGAAGCCCATATGCATAAAAAAATGTCACTATCATTAGAGACAAAAGTGGAACAATTGTTCCAAAGTCAGGAGAAAAGAGGGGTAACAACGAAAATGCAACGAAGATTCTAGATGCGATGATCCACCAAAAGGAGGGAAAAGCATTCTGAAGGATATCATGGGGTCAGTGGACAAAACTGAAGTAGCTGGGTAGATTCAAGTTACACATCAATGCTCAATTTCCTGAGACTGACAACTGTGCTGTGGTTATTCTTAGGAAACGCCCACTAAAGCACTCAGAGGTACAGTCTGACATGTGCAATTTACCTTCCTATACTTGGGAAGCAGGAGCACAGACAGCACAGGAGCAAGCTTGCACACCAACACTGGAGCAACGGACGAAACGTTAAGAACATTAATTTCACACCTATGGACGTATCCAAAGAATTGAAAACAGATTCTGTACATGAATATTTGCACCAGCACTATTCACAGCAGCCTGGACACCCCTCGACCGATGCTTGGATACAGTCAGTACACCACATGATGGAACACCAGTCATGAAAAGAACTGAGCGCTGCGCAGGGCACAGTGGGATGAACCTGGAAGACGTGCAGTGAACGAAGCCAGTCACAGAAGGTCACATTCGTGTGACTCCTCTTATACGAAGAATCCAGAGTGGGCAAATCCAGAGGCAGGAAGTGGCTGACACAGACCAGTCTGAAAAGGGGCGATGTCACCCCTCTGGAGTCCTAGGAGCTACCCACGAGCATTTCCTTTCAAGTTCCTAATTAAAGTTTTTTCTCTTCACTTACTGCCTGGTAATTCAAGCTTTATTTTCTTTTCCACAGTAAAAAAACTAGTTATCTGAGGCACATTGATAAAATAGAGGGAAAGAACTTTAGTAAAATTTAAAGCCAAATGTAGTCAAACATGCTCTCAGACAGTGGCAAGAGCCAGTTCTCTCTCCCACCGGGCACTGTCCTTGGAGAACTGGGGGACCTGCACAGACTGGCCTGGCAGCCCCGAGAGTTGTGTACCTCATAAGTGACCTAGTACAGAAAGAAGCCAATACCATCATTTCATTTTACATAGACACTTTCATGGGCGATGTGCTCAGAAATCTAGAAAACAAGGTTTATCACTCAAACTGTTCCATGGCACTTCCACCCTTTAGATCAGAGTTGTGATCAGCATCCCCGGGATCAGCAAAGACCAAAGGTGAACAGACACATGTACAAACAGAAGAGTTTTGCTCCCTTGCCAGATCAGAGAAGAGGCTGGAACCTTGGGGGTTTCTTGCTCCATCTTCCTGAAATGCAAATTATCGACAGAGACTTGGGGAAGAACAGCTTCCTGTCTGTTCCAGATTTAATGTGTTTTGCCTTCCGGGCTATTGGAAGGGTGGGAAGCCAGCTAGCCCAGCTTGTACCGGAATCAAGGGAGGGTGGAGGAAGGGAGAGGGTCATCGTGAAAGGCCATTTTGCCCCAAGACTCTCACTCTCCAGTGTCCTGGGCTCCACTTGGAGTTCTCAAGATGTTTTCCAAGTTCATCTCACTCACAGGCACAGACCATGGCCCCTAAAAGGAAAGCTGCAGGCCTACAATCAACCAGCAAGTCCTCCAGGAAAAGGGCTCTGGGCAGAAGGCTAGGGAGCACAGAGAAGTGAGGGCAAAGGTCCCATCAAAGTTGGATGGGCCCTGGGCCTAGGGGGTTCTGGAGAAGTCCCTCCACAGCTGAGGCACAGCCATCAACGCTGCTCAAGGGCTGCCCAGCCAGCCATGGCACCAGCTCCGAGCAGCACAAGCTGGGAAGTCCACCCCAGGTTCACAGCATGACCCCAAACCAACACACAAACAGGCAAGGATATCCGCACACAACCACAGCCTCGCCTTTCTCATGCACCCGGGCTGTAAGACGTCAGCTCTGAGCTCATCTGACTCTTGCCCTGGTTACGTGGGTGGGGTCCCATCGGCCAATAAGGGTTTTAAAAGTCAAAGGGACACAGAACACAGAAGTGCACCAAACCTGCCTGTGTTTCTATGCCTTAACACTGGGTGGAGTTAACCCAAACTTATCACAAGAAATCAGCTGCTGGGTCCTGGAGTGGCCCCAGCTCCAAGCCCAGTGGCTGGCTCTGCTGAGCACATGGGCTGATATGCAGCCTCTCTAGGGAGAAAATACAATTGAGTGGGTGGCTTTGCTAAGGCAAAGTTGCTGTTCCTTCCTCCCTGCTCCCCTGCAGGATGTTGCCTGACAACTTCGAACAATCTGGTTACCTCTAGCCTCCTGCTCTGATTCCCACCTGGGCATCTGCCTTCCCCCCTGCAATGGACAATGCAAGCTCCTATGAAATCCCAACTCAGGACTGTGCACCGTGGCCTTAGCAAGCACCTGTTAAATGGACACAGGACAGACATAGCTGGTCCTCTGGGCCACGCATCTCCTCAAAGCATTAACCAAGTAGAGGTAAGGGCCATATTCCCGGGGGCATCACCTCAAGGAAGTGGTAGCAAAGGAAGGAGGTGAACATCATTCACATGGGACATTCTTGGGAATGAACATAGTGTTCTTTGTTGACTCAAAATCATCCATCCCCCAAGAATGAGGAGAACCAACACAGCCTGCTTCACCTCCCTCCTAAGCTACTGTCAGGAGCTCAAGCTGCACTGGCTAAAACAAAGCTCTAGTGCCAGACACCTCACTTCCACTCTCTCCCAGAGTGGTCCACAGAGTAGCATCTGGCTGGGCAGGGCAGCTGGCACCTGCTGGGTGGGCAAGACACACCAGTCAACATCTGAAAGGCACAGAAATCTGAAAGGATCTCTGGAACCCAGGACAATATCCAGCAGCAAGTGGACAGTGCAGGGGAATACCTAGGGACCCAGGGGCATCTATCCACAACAGCACCCCCACTGTGGTGCCCTGCATGCACTGCACTCTCAGGACTGCCAGCTCAGGTACAGAGGACACTGAAGGCTCTACCACCTTCACCCAGCCAGCACACGAGACATACACATGCATGCACACAGATACATACACACAGAAATACAGGCACACACGCCCACTGAGACAAGCATAAATGCAGACAGGCATGCACACAACAAGGACATGCAGATATATATGCACAGGCATAGACACGCACACACAGACGCACAAACCTGCCCATGATGAATGCTGCTCGCATGCACAAGATTATTAAAAGCCTGGCCATCCCATGTTGCCAAGGCAACAGCACAGCATGCACTCTCCTCTGTTGCTGCTGGGGTGTTAACTGGCATGACCAGCTTCAGGGAACACAGGGATGTGCCAGCTGCTTCCGCAAGGCTACCAATGACCTGCCTCCTGGCAGTCATACCCTGTGGGATCCCCTCCCAGGCATAAGCTGCACCTGGCAAAATGCAGTTAGCAAACAATGCAGCAAGAGGGATGGGACAGTGCTCCTGAGATTGTGACTTCTGATCTTTGCACTCTCCCCTCTCTCCCTCTGATCAAGTCAGTTGCCAACTGGAGAGGTCCACGTGGAAGGAACTGAAGGCAGCCCTGGCCAATGGCCAAGGACCAGAGGCCCTCAGTATAATAGCCCTGGAGGAATCAGATCCGACAATACTGGCTAAGTGAGGCTGGAAGGAGACCATCCCCAGTTGAGCCTTCCCATCAGCTCAGCCCTGGCCAACCCTGACCACCTTTGTGAGTTAAAAGGCCTGGCTAAGACACACCTGGGTTTCCATCTACAAAGTTGGATCTTCTAGCCACTACATTCTGCAATAATTTGCTACATTGCAATAGGTAACTAATCAGTTGGTTTATATAGTAGATTTGAAGATTCATTGCCCTGACACTACGATTCCACCCAGGTATGTCCCTGAGAGAGAACACACATCTGTCTGATAGGATATACACGATCATTCTTTACAACATTGTTTATAATTGCAAAGATTAAAAACAACTCAGATATCTAGAAGAACAAATATACTAAGGTATACTCACATACTGATAAAAAGGACCAGTTTAGAGCTATGCACAACAGCATGGCTAATACAAAATACAGCCAAAACAATAAAATACAAAAAATATGCATAATACATCCACATAAAGTTCAAACACAAGCAAAGCCAAATGTTTTAGGGATGCACACGTTGGAAATAAACCTGAGGAAAGCAAGGGCATGGCTAGGGGAGAACCATAGGGGGCTTCATGGAAGCAGTACACACCCTTCTATTTGTGCCTTTTACAGTAAAGCAGGGGAGAAGAAAAGTCTATGGTATATTCTGCCTGTCTGCAGCATCAATAAAATCCTGCTTGAATCACAACTGGTAAGTCAAAGTCATCTGGAGAAGAAAACTCCCCGAAGCAGGTGAACTTGAGGAGGCGTGTGTAAACAGTAAGAAGTCATTTGCCAACAGCAGGGAAAGGGGAAGACACCAGGCTCTTGGTGACCTCACTTAACTCCCCAATGCCAGCCCATGCGTAGGGATCTCAGGAGCCCTCGGCAACTTGGGGGAGTGTGGCCCTGTGGCTGCTTCATCCCCTCGCATCACTCACACTCTACAGCCACTCACAACCCCCTGGGGAAGCCTCTACTGCAGTGGCCCCGAGGGGCTGAGTCTTCCCACCAACATCCCTCGGAGACAGCTTAGCCACCAAACAAGTACAAACATTGTGGGTTTCTCACTTGCCCTCCCCTCCAAGGGAGACAATTTTCCCTTAAAAACTCTTAAAAAGTTTGTGGTACCCATTATTGGCAGACTAAACTGTAAAAACAAATCAAGACTGAGTTTTCTACGACCCGTCTGTCCCAAGGAGACTACCTGCCTCTTCCTGTAGACCACACAGGGTGAGCTGCACCAGCCACCAGGCTCCCAGGGAGGAGGTGCCCCTGAGCCAGGCCTGCTCTGCCCTGTGCCATGGAAGGTAATTTCCCTGGTCTGCTGTCTTGAACAAAGTTCTATCTTCCTAGAAACAAAGTTCCACAAGGCTGGGCAAGTCTCAGGACAGTTCCTTTTCAAATCATTTGTCTGGATAAGCTGACAGTGTGGTACTTGTGGCTGTGTTTGTCTGGAGGAAGTGTTCAGGGACAGGAAGAAAGACAGAAAATGCCACATATTAGATTTCTTACCAAATGTGCACTGCAGGGAAACTCAATTTAAATGCATGGAAATATCTCTAACCTCCGTCCCTGGTTACAAACCCACATTCCCTCTTCAGACATGCTGGCGACATGGCACCAGAGGAAACCCGGACAGGAGCTGCCACATCCGGACTCAACAAGCAGCTGGGGAATGCAGACGTGCTCAAGGACACCAGTCCTGGGCTTCAGAGGCAGGGGCCTCACAGTGCAGGACACGGCCCACTCAAGCCAGGAATAGTACACAGCCACGACCAGGTAGAACCAGAGTCCTGTGCAGAAGGACCAAGAGTGCTGGATGCCTGCAGGGTCCATGTGTGCACACAGGAACATATACATGCATGCACACACCCCACATGTCACCCACAGACCTGTCCTAGTTGACTTGGGACCTCCTCTCTGGAGGCTGGATGACACGTGTTCCTACACAAAAGGGTGTGAGCAATACTGGAACAATGGTTCATGGCTGCCAAAATGAGACTCATTCCAGAACTGGTCCCTGGTCCACGGGCATGGTGCTCTATGAACCTCACTCATTTAAGTTCCCCATCACATGGCCAGGCCTCCATAAACCAGTCACTTAGGAGGAGGAAAAACACACAGAACTGCAGGCGAAGGAAAGGGGCCACAATGGCCAGTGTGGGAGCTTCACCCCCTTGCTGAAGATTTCTGTCAGGTGCAGTTATGAAGAGCCACACATGGGAAAGCACAACTCATTGGACTGATTTAAAGAAAAACCAGGTCTCAGGCACCATCAGTTCAGAGGTGGCTAGAATGGCACACTGTAGACTAGGGTCTCTGACGTGGATAGGGTGTCATCACAAAGGATCCTTTATTTCAACTCTGACTTCCAAAGGTCATGGTGTTGTTAGACAGCTGCAGGTAGGGCAGCTGATGAAGGCTGCCTTCCTGGTATGGAACCCAAGAATCAGGAAATTCGGACTATGTCTTCACCTATGCCCCGCAATAGGCAAGTGCTGTGTTCTGCCTCCCACACGCTCTGACTCATGGGATCTGCGCAACACTGAGACAGGCCCATGGCTGTCCCTACTTCACAGGACACAGGAGTGGAGGGGATTGCCCCAACCTGGAAACAGCAAGAGGGTAGACTCCCATGGACCCCAGGTGGTGGCAGTCAAGGGGAAGCAGGCCCCTGCACAGCCCATGGCACAGGGAAGCCCCAGCCCTGAACTTGAAGGTAAACTTCCACCCTACAGAAATACCATATGTTGTGTATCAGTGTCACTTACCCCATCCTAGTATCTGCCATGGCTCTGGTTGAAGCACTCAGTGGTGGGTGGAATGGCTTCCACTCACACAGTCAGGTTCTGCCCCAATCGAGTCACAGTGGCCTGACTATAATCACATACCACTAGCTGGGCCACAGGGCCTGTCTCAGGGGACAGTGGTACTCACCGGAGCATGGGCAGGACTTCAAGGCCCACAACAGGCCTGGGTAGATAGGCGCAGCAGCATTAGACCAAACCTAACTGTCAGCACCGAGGCCAGGGCCTCAGCTTCGACCTTCATTTACCAGCCTTTAAAAATACTAACGCGCAAAAAGGAAAGCTCATTCACTGGAGAAGCCAATGGCCTCCAAGGGCTCGTGTATACTCTGATACTGCCTCTCCCCAATGGCATTCAGATGGTGCTGGGGCAAAGGGAAGCACAGTCCTTCTCCCAGTTGGTACAAGTGTGCTCCAGCAGGGACAGAGAAGCTGCCCTGCCAAATGCAATGTTCCGGGAGCAGTCAGTCAAGCCAGACCCTGCCCATGCTCCTAACAGCAGGAGATGCAAGCTCTGTGCCTGGGAAAACGTCTTCAAAGCGACAACTGTTTTCCCAGCTGCGAACACTCCACCCTGGGAAATCTTTCCATGCCATTACAAGAATAATTTTGAAATGATTGTGCAAATATGCAGCCTAATCCTTCCATTCTGGTATTTTAGACCCAAGTTCGAGAATGTCCTTGAGCACACTGTCTGATCGACCAGCGGCTAATACGCCTCCTGTCATGAAGTGAGCTTTCCCTGAACAAATATGGTATTGGCACACCTTGCAGAGACCAGCAAACTCAGGCATCCTCTGAGCAGTTAGAAAGCAGAAACAATGTCAGCAAAAGACAGGGCCAAGACAGGAAGCCCACTTGTGTGCGGTTTCCATTTTATTAATACAATCTTATCAAAGAAAAGTGTTAAATGGTCATAATAAAGAAAAAGACATCACGGCACTTTCCCAGGGCAAAATTACTTGGGAACACACACAAATCACAACTGAGCTCTTGACATCTTAGGACCAAATATTGCTGAAGTTAAAATATCAAATTTATACCATGATCTACAATTTCAAGACATAGCATGCCCCATCAAGACCCAAAAAGAGCAAAGGCAGGCCACGGAAATGGATACTGGTCAGCAGAGCCCAGCAAGGTCCATTCTGCCAGCCATGACAGGCTTCCCAGCACCCAAGCTGAGGACGCCAGCCCCAGCTGCCAAGGTGGCCACAGGAACAGGAGAAGCTACAGGACCAGTACATCTTAGGATAGAGTGTCAGCCAATGTGGTCTGAGGCACCTTGGCCATTCAAACTACGGTTCAGTCTCAGATATAGAAGTGTAAAACTACAAGAGTCTGTTCACCAGTCACTGCGCGTCACATGGCAAAGCCCTGTGCAGAACCTGAAGGCCAGACATGCTGTAAAAATGCTGTGGGAAAAATACTAAAAAGTACCAAACATTTTTTTCTCTAAGCTTCTTCATGTTTTATTTCTACAATGAGTAATTTTTTAAGTGGGGGATGCTTTGTTTTAAAAATTATATGAAATATGAGGTTAAGCCGGTCACAAAGGCTTGTACCTGTTCTGTACTACTCCAGAGGCTAAGATGGGAGCATTGTTTGAGTCAAGTTCAAGGTCAGCCTGGGCAACACACAGAGACCTTGCCTCAAGAAAAGAATATTAAAAACAAACACCTATAAAATGAATCCACTTTGAGTTCAACTGTGACAGAAAGATACACCTACAGAAAAGGAAAAGAGGGAAAGAGGGCAGAACTGGGGATATCCTGTCCTCTGTAACCCTTTTTTTTAAAAAAAAGTTACTTTGATGCTGTTTATTCAGTAAACAGGAGGGACAAAGCATTTCCAGGCATGTGTACTTTATTTGAAACAGTTGCTTCACCATCCCTAGATGTGACTGGCGCTGCCACCTCCAGTCAGAGAGGCCAAGACCTTCATTCTGGCACATTGCGTCAGAGGTACGCCTGCTCCAGGGGGCCATCCAGACCATGGGCCAGAATAAGACTCCCAAAGTGAGTCTGCCCAGAAATATTCTGGAGTGCTCACTGTGCCCCAGGCACCACGCAGGGTGGGGACAGAGTGATGGGCAATGAGAATGACGTGGCAAGAAGTGAAGGAGAACAGGTGTGAAGGGAAGCAGGTGGGGCATGCCCAGAGCTATGGATGCAGCAGAGCAACAGTGACACTTCCAGCTCCGAGTACGTGGTCTGCGGCACAAGTGAGAAAGGGCACTCGTCACTGCAAGCAACACCGGAAGTAGGCTAGGGGAGCAGGTACTGTCTCGTAAAGATGAGGGAGCTGTGGTCAGGTTCAGGATGAGGCAGAAAAGACAGAGCTTACGAGGTGTGAGTACAGCAAGAACAGGAAACAGAGTGGACTCCTCTTCCGGGAGGGAAGAGATTACACCCCAGTTCCATGGTCAACTGATAGAGAATCTGAATCATCCTGCTTCTCCAGCAGGGAAGGGTGACTGTCCCAAGGGAGCACGTAATAAAGAGAAATCCAGGGCTGGGGATATAGCTCAGTTGGTAGAGTGCTTGTCTTGCAAGCACAAGGCCCAGCGCCGCAAAAAAATAAAGAAAGAAAGAAATCCAACCATCACCTGTGCCCAGGAGAGAAGATGGAGGAAAAGCAGATGCCTGCCACCTCAGAGGGCAAATCCTAGCTGGAACTCAGAGAGAAGCACACCTCGCTGCCCACTCTAGGGCAGCCCCCCCCACCTGGGCATGTGAGTTCTGCCTGGAGTTGGAAGGTTCTGGGCAGTTCTGGGGAGGGAGCTCCAACCACTCTCCATCCCTAGGCTTTGAAGAGAGGGAAGAGCTGGGGAAGGAGCCAAGGAAAAAGCAGAGGCCCATGTCCCTTGAGAATAAGGTACATCCACCCAGAAAAGAGGCAGTTTATCTAGGCCTGCAACTTCATTTCTTTTTCTTTTTAAATCCCTTAATTTTATTTACTTATTTTTATGTGGTGCTGAGGATCGAACCCAGTGCCTCACACATGCTAGGCAAACGCTCTACCACTGAGCCACATCGCCAGCCCCGCAACTTCATTTCTTACACCCACCACCGTGGTAGCAACTCAGCAGTCTCCTAGGAAAAAGAGGAGCCCAGCAGTGGTCTCCCACGGGCACATGGCATTTTGTGGGTCATGAAACACAATCCCATCCAGAGAAAGCAAAGAAAATGACAGCTCACCATGAGCCGAATGCACAGGCGCTGGGGACTATGCAGAGCTATTTACATGTCTGCTCTACTTCTCTCAGCAAGGCCTAAGGAAGGTGGGTGCTGCGCCCAGCTCAGCTGTTCTCCCTGACACTCCACTCCCCCAAAACCAGAAGGCACCTGGAAAACTCAGAATTGAGGGAACCGTCGGAGTCCCTGGAAGGGCCCTTGACCTCTAACCAATCTGATGAAAACTAGGTGCTCTCCCACAAGGGGCACTGACTGGTATGACATTCAGTGGGCAGTTTCTTCCCTGGCCCCCAGCAGTGGTGAAAAGGGAAGACCTTTCTGCTACCAAAGCCTGTGTGTCATTGCAGCAGGTCCTGGGGGCTGATGTGAGCAGTCACCTGGCAGGGGCTCCCTGCCACTTTGCTGCTGGGTAAAGAACCCAGATGCCAGGTATAAGGAACATGCTCAATTCCTGGCCCTCTGGTGTCATTTTATTTCCATAATGGGCTCTACATAATTCTCATGGGAATAAAAGCAGAGATTTTGTTTTTTGACTTTTTTCCTTGGTTCAGTTTTCCACTTAAAAAAAGACCTGGGTGAACACAGCAGTAGTTCAAAACTTCCAGACACCAGGAAGGTCTGGGAACAGCTCTCACTGTCAAGATGGTCTTTCTCCCAACACACGTTTCCACTGGGGGTCAGATAAGCACCACCTCACCTTTCAAGACTAGTGGAAATGTCACGGGGAAGCTAACGTGCTCCTGCACCTGGGCATCCCTGCGGAAGTAGGCCTCCTTCTCCGCCCTGCCACCCCTTCCACTTGGAAGCCAGCATCCTGCTCCAGAGCATGGTGGCCCAGGTGGGTCCACAAGACACATCACTGTGGAGCCTTGAACATCTTCCAGCTGGTCAGACTCTCCTTCCTGGCAGCTTCTAGGAGTTTTACTCTTTCTTTTTGATGTTCTGCTGCTTTATTCTACATGTCTATGTGTGAATTTGTTTCATTTATTCTGTTTGGAACTGGATTATTTCTTTGACCACAGTCTTTCATCAATTTCTCACATCTCAACAAAAGCAAATTTTTCTTGAGATATGGTCCTTCTTGCATTCTCTCCTACTGAATGTTAGATCTTTTAATCTAGTTTTCATCTCTCCTACCTTCTCTTTCACAATTTCCATCTCTTCCTCACATCTGCCTTCCAAGTTTTGATGCTTTCTTTAGCCACATCTAGCCTGCTATATCCTATTTGGTTTCTAATTCCATGACTGCATGTTACTTTCAGTATTTCAGTTTGATTCCTTTTCACTTTGCCGAAGCATTGTTCATGTTGAGAGCTTTCTTTAGTCCTCCAAGTATTTTAAACATATTTAACGTCTCTTGGGAGGCTGGGGTTGTGGCTTGGTGGTAGTGTGCTTACCTAGCACACGTGAGGCCCTGGGTTTAATCCTCAGCACCACATAAAATAAAGATATTGTGTTCGCCTACAACTAAAATACATACGTATATATGATAAAAAAATTTAAAAAAGTAAAGTTTCCCAGATGCTTTGACTTGCAGCCCTTGTGAACTCTGTCATCCACTTTACCTATTGGCTTTCATGATCCTTCTCTTCCTGCCATGGATTATGCTTTGCTTCAGTGGAAAATTCTTGAAGTGAGACTCTCCAAGTGATCCTGATTCCAGCAGGCTTGGCCATCCATGAGCCTAAATGTCCCTGGAATGCAGTCCACACATATGGCATATATGGCCTTGCCTGGTTTCCACAAAGGACGTGCCTCAGCTCCTCCCTTATAGATTACAATAGAACACATTTGAACCCCAGTTCAGCACCCATCCTACAACCACCTCACCTATACTGAGCATGGCTTCCAGGTAATAAGAACTGAGAGGTGTGAATGATTCCCATAGTCACACGCTGCGAGCACCAGAGCCTAAAGCGGAGTCAAGAGCCACTGGCTTCTTAACCAGGCTCTAAATCAGAATCGGCTTCCTGATCCCATTAAAACCTCACCTTTGGATTGAGTTTGACTTTTGGTCTCGCTGCTGCTACCAGGCAGCAGTGTCCCTGTTTGCCTTCCCGTGAGGGCACTCCCAAGTACTTGAGGATGCTGCAGCATCGGGGCACAGCGAGTGCAAAGGAAAACACCAAACGGCAGGGCAAGTGCCGATGCCCCTCCTGGCTCCTCTGCACACAGTGAAATGAACCAGCCACCGGGGTCCGGGGAGACCTGCAAAATCCTAGGAATCAAAAATGGCTCAGGCACTGGCCAAACACTCCACCTGTGAAGAACTTCCACTGAAAAGCAGCACTGGGTGGTACTTCCCACTCCGGAGTTTCCTCTGAAGACAATACAATTCAAAAACCCACAGCACCATGAAGAGTGAGCCAGAGTTGTCCACACCCAGGGAGGGCCGACAGCCTGGCCCGGGGCGAGCCCTGCCTGGCATGCAAGGAGGAACTTCCAACTACAAGGATGGAACAAGACTCTTGAAAAAAAAAAAGACTCTTTATTCAGGGTGTGGTTCATAAAGGACAGATGGGCTTAAAGCAGCAGGAAGGGTACCTCTCCAGCTGTGCCTTACTGGGCTCAATATCCAAAGCTAATACCCAGAGGGTACCCTGCACAGAGAAGGTGTGGTTTTCCAAGGCAGCCAAGAATTCCTGGTCTCAAGTGACTCCCAAAAGGGAAAGAGGGACACCAGGCGTAGGATGGGCCTGCAGTGGCCTACTACTCCTGGGAGGGGTAGTCTCTGCACAGTGACCAGAGAGCAGGGGCAGGGCACTGATGGCAGGGCAAAAGTCATGAATACGAGTAATTCAACTGGACAATGTGGGCAATGCACACAAAAAAGGCAAGAACACTTAGCATAAAAGTATGTTTTCAAACAAATATGGAAGGAACTTTAACAACAGAACTTTGAAAAAAAATCTATAGGCAATTCACAAAAGAAAAACAAATGACCAACATGTATGCAGAAAATGTCCACTCATGGATGTAATCAAAGAAACAAATGAAAACAATCACTCTCACACTATCACATTGGAAAACGAGAAAAGCTTGTATCTATCTATGTTGGCCTGGGGTAGATGGGGGTAATAAGCACTCTCATATGTCCACTGAAAGAGTACTGAGAAGGACATGCTCCAGAACATTCACCACAGCGCTACCCTGGGGTGGAACTAGTCTTTCTGGTTTCTCCTGCACACTTTAATTTTCTAATTATTTTAACATTGATCATGTATAGGAAAAACAACAAACATTACCTTTTAAATTACATTTCTGATGGCCACAAGGAAGCAAAGCTCACAAGCATCTCCCTAGCTGACCGCAGCAGCAGTTAAAGAACAGATTATCATGTGGTGCAGCTGGACTCTGGGGGGTGAGGGAAGTGGATCCTGTTTTCTTGGCCCAGAATGAGAACTGTCAGATTTCCATGGCAGCGAGGAAAGCTAGCCATCCTCCAGTCTTCCACAGGCACTTCAGACCTGACCAACAGACTCAGAAAACACATCTCCGAGACTGAGGTGCACCTGTGTGTGCAGAAGTTGAAGAACACAGGAGGGCTGGCCTGCTAATGACCACAGGGCCACCTCCACCTTCTCACTCTGACTGGTGCCTCATGCGTGGGATGGTCACCCCTGAAAGCCTCTAGAGAGAAGCAGGATGTCACCACAGGCAGGGTGGACAGGCCACCATGAACACAAGTAGGCTTCCTAACGTGAAGCCAGGAAATCTTCCCTACTAGGCCATGCAGCAATTTCTAGAATTGATAAAGACAATAGCAATATACCAAACCCTAGAAAAGCAAGAGTTCTCATTCTGTCTCTGCTGACTCCCTGGACTACAGTCAGCTGTCCTCTTACAAAGTGAGCACCATGGCGGGAATGGCTAAAAGCAAAACATGGCAACGCACATGCCAAGGGGCAGAGAAACCCCTCTCTCTGCTCAGAGGGGGGGATGCAAAACACAACAGAGATTGGCAGTTTCTTAAAAAGTTAAACATGCATGTACCATACAATCCAGCAATTATACCCTGGGCACTTGCTCCAGAGAAATGAAAATATGATTATCAATATTTATAGCAGCTTTATTCCCAAAAGCAAAAATCTAGACCAACCCTAAATGCCCTGCCCTCAGTAGGTAGTAAAGGGCTTTCAAGGGGTCTAGTTCTGTATCCTGACTATGGTGGTTATGGAAATTCACACCTGTGATACAAGTGCATGGACACACACACACACACACACACACACTCACACACGAGAGCATGGAACACTGGCATCTGAGTGAGCTCTGGGGGCTGCACTGTTGTGTCCTGGCTTTGACACGAGGGTGATGACACAGGCATTAATTCTCACTGGAGGAAACTGAAACATAGGAGGGACCTCCCTATGTGTTGTTTTGCAACTTACCAAGAATCTACAAGTATTTCGAAATGTGCTTCTTTAAGGGAAGATAAAGGTGAACACAATGGCACCTTGGCACGGTCCTGCCTCGTGGTAGAGCACCACGCCCCTGAGGGCACAAGAGAGATGGAACGAGAGCTGGAAGGAGCCCAGAGACTGCCTCCTTCACTCCACTGCCACAGGAACCCTTTCTGGCATCCCTAGAGACAGCGCCTATCCAAATACAGGGAAGCCCGTTACCCCCGAGCCAGGCAGGGGTGTTCGAGTACGGCCTCATCCCAAGCCCTGTCACTTCTGCTCCCAGGTACCAGTCCTGACTCATCCCTGAGTTGGGACAGACCTCCAAGGTAGCTGCTGGATGCATGGCACAGCCACGGCCATCCTCTTGTCTGCTCTTCTCTTGGTGGCTCAGAGGTGGGGTCTGAGCTTCTAGGGCACCTCCAGCAAACGAGCACGAGCTCTCATCCTCCAGCACCACCAGCCTTCAGACTGCAATGTGGTTCCTCTGGGACCCGGGCAGGGTTCCTTTGTTCCCCAGGTAAGTGTCTGCTTAACCCAGTGAGCTGCCACCACAGTCAGCAGCCTCCCCAAGAGACAGAAAAGGGGAGGCCAGCAGGGTGGGGACACTCAGACCCTGACCCTGGCCCATCTCCTGGTAGAGAATGGAGGGGCATCCAATCTCAGGTGTGGGGGGACACTGGCACCACACTCTTGGTGCTCATCCTCCCCTCAGTGTAGATAGTGATTCCGTTGAAAGCAGAGTCTCTGCTGCCCATAGATGCCATGTTCTAGACCACTTGGCCCTCCCTGGGGTGGTGCCCATGGCAACCTTCCCGCTACAGCCACGACACACAGCCCTCATTATTTCCCATAATAAGACCAGAGTTCTGCCAACCTTCCCAGGGAGCAGAGCCAGATTGTCAAAGACACCAGCCCACATTAGGGCCTGGCGGCCCTTTCCTCACAGTGCAGCCTCTGGCTTTGCAGAGGCTCAGAACTCGAGGCAGAAGATCTGCTGCCTGGACAGCCAGAACTCTCAGGGACAGCCACCACATGCAGGCAGGAAGTGAATCCAGACTGAGGGTGCAGGTTGGGTAAGTCTGGACCCTAGAAGTCCTCATTTCTGGCTTTAGTGGGAATGAGGCTAGACATGGGAATGGCAAGTCCCATCTGCCAACCTACTGTGGTAGACAGACTCCCAAATGGACATAGCCACACCCATTCATTTGCACAGTTAGGCTGCTTTTGTGCACAATGGCAGAGCTAAGGGCCCACAGAGTCTAAAATATCTCCTAGATGGCCCTGTACAGAAAATAATAAATCCTGATTTAGATCGTCTCTCAGACGTGAGGGGAGGACAAGTAACTAAAAGCACTGACTGAAACAGAAAAGCCAATCACTTCACAAAGCATCAGAACTCACAAAGCAAGGACTGCCAGGCTGGACTCAGAAATATGGGCAAGGGTACCAAAGCCCAGGATTCCCATGTGGAATGTCTGACAGGAGAGCTGCCCAACCCAGCAGGGCCCACTATGTCTCTGCAGCCCCCAGCAACTCCAGCAAGTGTGCCAGTACTACACCCCGATGTTAGGTCCTCCCTGCACGGAACACCTAGAGTGTCTCTGTTTTCATGTACACACATGGGTACACAAAAACACACCTAAAAAGACTTAAAAGCTGAGGCTTTAGTGGAAACAGTTTAAAGTCTTCTTCAAAAATGCTCATCCTTTGAGGCACAGATCCAAAAAGATATGTCTGACTTTACCATAAATGTCTACTGGGTTTTTAGGAAGAATGCTTGGGGGGTGGAGGGGCTGTTTATTTTAATCATGTTTGGATGTTGATTTACACCAACTGCTTTCCAGTCACACACTGAGAAGGGAAGTGCCCTGGATGCAGTCACCCTGAGCCTTATAGGAACGCCTGCCCTAAGACCCATTCAGGGGTTAGCTCAGCTTCACGTGGCAATCCAAGCTGTCTGCTATTGAATGCACTCAAGAGGAAACTGGGGGGAAACCACTAATGACCTTCCAGGTCAAAACAAACCTGTGGCCAGGTTTTCTCATATTTCGTGAAACTATCCCACGGTGACTGGCAGGGCTGCAGTCCCAGAGAATGAGTGACATGGAAAGTAGCACAACTCTGCTTGGCATCAGCAGAATCTCAGAGTGGCAGTTTTGCTAAAAGTTTTGCTACATGAGCCAGTGTCAATTACTATAAACAGTCATCCTGAAGCTCCCTAACCCAACCCAACACGATAACAACTTTGCTGTATTCACCATCCTTCAAAACAAAAGAACTCTTTTAGCAAGTAATTGGAATCCACTGGGGGAAAAAAAGCAATTAAGAGTCGCATAACTGATTACATATAAAAACATAAGTTAAGGCAACATCAAACAGTTATGCCATTTTTAGCAACGTAAAGTCCAATTTTTAATACACATTTGCTGAACAAGCTAAATACCCTAACTTGATCCGAGTAAATTATTGCTAAGTGTTATCATTGCAGAAGAGTCAGGCCATGGGGCCAATGTGGGGAATGTGAGAAAACAGGAAGAAGAGAAATTAAAAGAGTGGTCAGGCCATAAAGATGGTTTCAGAAAGACTCTGCCCCAGAGGGGAAATACAGCATGCACTGCACTGGAACTAGCAGGAAGGCCAGGACTCATAGGCCAAACCCCCAGAGTACTCTGCTGTGGGTAACGGCAGCAAAGAAGCTCCTTACAGAGCCTTTGATCTGATGTACAAAGCTGACAAAGAAACGGGTGCTGTGTTCCGACAGATATTGTCAATGTCACCTTGCTCACGTCCATCCACTCTTCAAGAGCTCGAGGCAACACAAATGCTTCTTCTAGCTGGGGAGATAGCTCAGCTGGTAGAATGCTTGCCTTGCAAGCATAAGGCCCTGAGTTCAATCCCCAGTACCAAAAAAAAAAAAAAAAAAAAAAAAAAGGCTTCTTCTAGAATGAACTGAAACCAAAACAAAAAACCCCAGCCTACGATCTGGCTTTTCCAGCAGCAACATTACAACCCCAGGTTGAGGACACCCAGAAGCAGCCAGGGAGCTGGCTCCACTCGGCAACACCAGCCACTTGGAGATGGTTTTGTAGATGCAACACCGAAGAACAGGTAACAAAAGAAAAACAACACAAACAGCACTTCATTAAAATTAAAAACTTCTGTGCTTCAAGCAGTATCAACAAGAAAGTGAAAAGACAACCCACAGAACAGGAGAACAGGTCTCATATCTGCTAAAAGAATTCTATCTAGAACTTATTTATCTATTTAGGTACTGGGGCAATAGCCCAGTGGCCCTTTACCACTAAGCCACATCCCCGGTCCTTTGTTCTTTGTATTCTGAGACAGGATCTCACTAAGTTGCTGAGGCTGGCCTCAAACCTGTGATCTTCCTGCCTCAGCCTACCAAGTTGCTGGAATGACAGGTTGTTTGCTATCCTGCCGGCTGTGTCAAGAATAATAAAGAACTCTCACAACTCAGTAACAGAGACAGATAACAATGTAAAAATGGACAAAGAATTTGAACAGACATTTCTCCAAAGAAAATATGCATTTCTTCAAATGACCAAAGGGCCCATGAAAAAATGCCCAGCACATTAGCCACTGGAGAAATGTGAATCAAACTGCACATCCTCTAGGAAGGCTAGGACCAAGGCGGGCGACAGCACTGCCACTGAGGGCTAGAGGAAACACAACCCAGCACGGTGCTGGCGGGAGTGTAAAATCAGGCAGCTGCCTGGAAAACAGTCTGGCAGTTTCTCAAAAAGTTAAATGTAGAACTTCCATATGATCCAGCAGATTTTACTCTGAGGAATGCAGCCAGAGGAATCAAAGCAGAAATCTAAGGGAAAACTGATATACAAATGTGCTGGGGAACACTATTTATAATCACCAAGACTTATCAGACAGAAGGTGGATACTCGACGAATGATCCTTACAACAAGGGGCGGGCCAGCGCCCAGGCAGTGGCTCACACACTTGACGGCCACAGCCTCCCTGCTAAATCAGACCCCATTTAGATTCTAGGGATTTAGTCCATTTCAACAGCCCCTATTGCATAGAACCATCAATAATCTCCATTCTAATTTTTAGAAATATAAACCAAATCTCAGTTGGGTGCAGTGGTGCACACCTGGTAGCCCAGCAGCTCAGTAGGCTGATGCAGGAGGATCGACAGTTCAAAGTCAGCCTCAGCAACTCAGTGACACCCTGTCCCTAATAAAATTAATATTAAAAATGGCTGTGGTCGAGTGCCCCTGAGTTTAATCCCCAGTACCTGTCCCCACAAAAAAAGAAATATAAACCAAATTCCATTTTAAAAAATGGAATTACCACAAGAAGGATACATGACTACTTCCTTTAGGAAACATCTATTTAAGTGAACAGTATGGATAAATGAATGGATAAAATTCACAACATATATGTAAGCAAAAAAAGAAAAAGGTTCACAACAAAGAGAAGCTTTAAAAAAGATCTTATGAATGAACAATAAAAAGACAAAGAACCCAGTGAACAAAAGGGCAAAGGATCTGAAGAGAGATTTCTCCAGAAAAATATACACAAATGGCCAAGAAGCACATGAAAAGATACTCAGTATCATTAATTATCAAGAAAATGAAAATCAAAACATAAGGAGATATCGCTCACCACCCACCAGTGTGGCTAATCACCAAAAGATGCACAAAAGCCCAAATATGTGCCCACTGAGGCCTGGAAGATAAAATGTGGCGTACCCATAGAGCGGAGCAGGTGTGCAACGTTAGGTGTGAGCCGAACCAAGCAGGGCACTGTGTCTTCACTGACTTGGAACCGTCTCAGGGTGTGCCCAGCCAAACAGTGTGCTGACCAAGTAGAGTCACAGAAAAAAATTAACAAGCTGGACTTGTCCAAAATTTAAAATGTCTGCTCTTCAAAAGCCACTGTTGAGAAAATGAAAATCTGTGCTACAGACGGGGAGAAAATATATTTACAAAACAAAAAAAAACCTTGTATCCAGAATATACAACAAACTCCCAAAACTCAATAATAAGAAAACAGACCAACAAAAATGGCCAAGAGAACTAGACACTTCATCAAAGATAATTTATGAAGGGTCCAAAAAAGTCTAAGATGGGTTATTGTTGGCCAGGTGCTAAGGAAGCAGAAGCACAGGGTTCAGTTTAAGTTGGTGACTCCTGAAAGTAAAGGACCTGCCTCTCTAATCTTGAGGTGAGTGGCAGAGGAGTTTTCTGGACTAGTCCATCCTTTGAGGCATCAAAGTGGCAAGCAGACCTGACCACAACCTCTTGCTAATTACCAAGATCCTCATATAAATTACATTAACATGCTAAAAGATATGCCAGGCAGGGAGACCTAACACAATTTCAGACACATTTTTGGGAACAGGCACAATAAGAGAGTCAACCCATCATACGAAGATGTCAATATCTAGCCTCCCAAAATGTATCTGCTATTCATCCTTTGCCCTCCTTGCCACTATGCCTATGGGGCATCCACCTTGCTCTGTCAATCAGTGTAATGGATAACTTTTACTAACCTCCTTTGCTAGCTATGTTTGATTTTTATCCTAATGATACAAACACAATGAGAACCCGTACACTTTAAGTGCAGTTTACTATGTCAATTATACCTCATGAAGTTGGTTTTAAAAACCACATACAGGCCAGGTGCTGTGGCACACACCTGGTATCCCAGCTGTTCAGGAAACTGAAGCAGAAAGATCACAAGTTCAAGGTAAGTCTAGGCAACTCAGTAGACCCATTCTCAAAATAAAAAAATAAAAAGGACTAGGGCTGTAACTCAGTGGCACATGTGAGGCACTGGGTTCGATTCTCAGCACCACATAAAATAAATAAATAAAATAAAGGTACTGTATCCATCTACAACTAAAAATACATTTAAAAAAAGAATAAATCTAAAACACACACACATGCACACATGTTCCCCCCTCTCTCCCCATGACTATCTCTAGGAGTGGCTAAAATTTAAAATACTGACAATAATAAGTGCTTACAAACATGCAGAGCCACCGGCACTGCACACACTGCTGGAGGGAATGCAGCACACAGGCTCTGGAAACCAGCTTAGTGCACCATCCTTAAGGACTGGCAGCAAAAGAATGCCATGCTCCTGAGAGGCCTGGTGGTGCCCAGGGCACACCAAGTCAAATGAACAAGGAGGGCAGGGTGGGCCTGCATGCCTAGATAAGGCAGGACTCTGCCTTCTCTCAAGAACTCTGAGAGCTGATTCAAGCTGCCGGTACCCGCTCTGCACAGTGAGCGCTTGTAGCATGGACACTAGAGCAGCTGCTTGTTGGCACACAGGCCATACGAGGAACTGAGCAAACTAAGCAAGCTGCTGATGTCATTGCCTCTGCCAACGAACCAATAAATCCTGTGGAGAGGATGTCCTCCCACAGCACTGCAAGGAATGGAGGTGCTCTTTTCCTGGAGTAAAGTCATGAGAGAGAGAGGTGCTACTGGCTCAGCCTGTCACCACTGAACTCTTCTTGGAGTCACTCATCTCTTGTAAGCTTTCCCCAGTGAATCATAGCTCTTGCATTTTGGCTTCAGGCACTTTCTTGTCCTCTCAGCAATCTATCCCCCCTGCCCTGGCCCAAGTAGGCTGTGGACCCTGACAAGCAATTTCTCAGGAAATCACACATACACTCACCACACGGTACGGCAAATGCAGTCCTGGATTCATGGGGAGACTTAAAGAGATGGCCACAGCGTGTTCACAGCACCCCACGCTGGAAATTACTCAGTCCCCAAAACTGGTCGACAGGTAAACAAATCTGTGGTAACTCCATGCAGTGGAGTGTACTCAGTCAGAAAAATGAAGACATAGGCGGCAATGTCATTAGGTGACTAAGCAGGGAGATCCAGACCTCCTCCCAACCTAATGCCTCCAGAAACCACTAAGGGGTCTCTGGGTCTTGGTTCCCCAGGTGAGATGATTAATCCATCTCTAAGTTCCTTTAGCCTACAAGTCTACCATCTTGTAATTCCAACCCAGGATTCAGGAGTCACGAAGTAGTGGGGGCAGGTTGGAATTCCACTAAGGAAAGCAGCTCAGGCTCCAGGAAGCTGTCCTGTAAAGACTAACCACTCGCCCCAAGGCTGCAATGACAAACGCAGGGAACAGTAACAATCCTTGAGGGCCACGTGCCCTTGGTGTGAAGGATTTGGGCTCCGAGCAAATTCTCAAGGTCATAAAGTTCACTCCTCATCTTGATGGGTTTTTTTCTTTTTTGTTTTGGCAGTGCTGGGGTTTGAACCCAGGGCCTTGTTTGCAAGGCAAACATTTCTACCAACTGAGCTATATCCCCAGCCCTTGGTGGTGTTATAAAAACTTGCAGGCATACTGCCTATGTAGTTCAATCCAACTTATTTTCAAGATTACAAAGATGGGAATAGCCACAGCACAGTCCCCAACTGGGCAGTTCTTCCCTTCTGAACACAACCGGCCTCAGCCCAGAGTCTACAGGGCAAGTTCTTGAGCCCCTGGAAACACATAGGACCTGACACCAGCTGGCTTACCAACTGCACACACATCCTGAAAGAAAACATAACTGACCCTTTCCTGGAGAAACTCCATGGTGCACTTCTGCCTGCTGTTCCCAAGGTGGACAGATGGACCCCACATCTAAGCTGCTCTCCCATTCAGGTCACCAGTATTTAGTGTGAAGGCAGATGCCAGGAAGCACTGGGGACATTCAGAGATAGTCGTGGAGTTTCACCAGTTAGCACTCTAAACCACCATGACTGAGGACAACAAGAGGCAGGAAGCCCAGCAGCGGTGAGTCTCCTCTGTCACCAGCTGGCAGGTGACTATGCAGGTGGCCCACTCTGCTGTGTCTTCAGAACCAGCATAGCTCCCACACCTGGGCTCTGGGCACCTCAGGGTTGCTGAGAACCCCACACTGCAGGACCTCTGCACAGGGACACAATTGGGCGTGGTGGCACATCCTGTAATCCCAGTTACACAGACTGCTGAGGCAGGGGGATCTGAACAGCACAGTAAGACCCTATCTCCAAAGAAGAGTACTTGGCAAACACAGGGCCTGAGAGTACAGCTGCCTGAGCTAAGCCCGCCTGCCCCCAGCTCGCCCCGCCTGTCTCGGCAGACAGAGGTATATTTACAGCAGCAGAGTGCCAACGCCCTCTGAACCCGGCAGACACTTGGTTGGCTCTGGTATGACAGTCTTGTTTACACTGTCTCCCTTTCATGTGTCTCAGGGTCCAGGACGAAACAGAATGCCCAGCTTCTCCTCTGGAAGGATCAGAAAGGAAGGGAGGGACGTGGATGGGGGAAGGAAGGATGGGTGAAAGACCGTAGAAGAAAAGGGAGGAAAGGAAGGAATGGGGAAACGGGGAGGGAGGAAGAGGAGGGAGACAAGGAGGGAAGCGGACCTGCGCAATCACAGCCACACCCTCCTTCCATTTCAACCAGTTCAAGTGCATGTGAGCAGGCCAGCCTGGCCCAGCCCGGTGCCCTCTTCTGAAGACCTAAGTTATCTAAAACTAGATCTGGAAAGGTTAAAGTAATTGAAGCAGAACTCCTGGGGTCAGGCTCACTAGAAGGGCTTTAGAAGGTAGACAGCGGACACAGAGACTCCACTGCCCCAGGACGTCCTCCAGGAAGAGCAGAGCCCTGTAAACTCCAACCCCAGCCCCATGACTCTGTTGCCAAGCAGAACTGAGGAAGAGGGAAGCCGCAGGTACAAGGTTCCACACCCAGTCAATCGGAATCCAGCCACCAAGACAAGGGGTAAGGCGTTTGGGAGCATCTCTGCCCCTGTCCAGGGACCACAAACCACCTGCTTCCCCAGTGTTGCAGGCCTGCCAGGGCCTCTGGCACAGTGAGCTGAGCAAGCTAAGCCTGGGGCTGAGGGGCCTGACTCCAAACCAAGGACCAGCAGAGCCGCAGCCCCAGGCGGCCCGAGGCTGCTCCTCGAGCTGAGCCCACAGGCCTGATTCGGAACTCAAGCTCCATGGAAACCACTTCCCAAGGGGCAATGAAGTTTCCAGCACTTGGGGACACTTTAACTGTCCTGGCGCAAGCACAGAGCACTCATACTGTGGGAAGTGGCTGCACAGGGCCCAGGGACCTCCCCAGATGGACATTTCCGGGAGGACAACACAGTAGTCCAAGGAGGACAGAGGCCTCTCCCTTCTCCACTGCAGATCCTAGAGGTTCACTCGGAAGCACTGGGGGACAAGGAGGAGGCCAGCGCAGTACTTTTCCACCAGCTCCCCAGTGACGTGGAATGGCGCTCTCCAGGCCTTACGACCCCCCATTCTTCAACAGATAGGCTCAGCTTTCCATTTTTTCTCTAAAATACATGCCTGATGCCTCCTGTTAACAATTTCCCATGAGAACCAGAAGAGTGAGTAAAGAAATATTTTTATCGACAGAGACCAACGTGGATTCTTAAGGAAAGAGAGGTCCCATTTTGTTGGGATACTGACTTCCAGAAATACAAGAGGGGGATCTTGGGGTGCAAACCTCCAATCCCCCGCACAGAGTCACAAAGACCAAACTGAGAAGCCACCTGCAGCACGAGAACTAGCCCTGGGCTCATGCACTCCCTCCAGGAGTGTGGCTGTCGACCTCTGCTGGTCAGTGATGGCTTCCCACAGGCCAGCGGCCCCCAACAAAGGCCAACGGGACATCCCACAGCTCCTGGTGAGCCTAAAACTAGCTCAAAACCTGTGGCCAGAAAACTGAACACAGCACACAAATTTATCAGTAACACCATGTTATAAACCAAACCAAGATCTAGCATGCAGAGACAGACTAGCAGGAAACACACCCCAAACCCTTTCTTCTTTCTTGTTTTCCAAATTTCTTTTAATCAAATATATTTTAATAATAAAAAACAATGAGGGCTGGGGATGTCGCTCACTGTAGAGCCACTGTCTAGCATGTGCGAGGCCCTGGGTCCATTCCCAGAACCAAAAAGAAATCATGTACTTTAAAAAATCATTTGGACTTGAACAAAAAAGGGTATCGATCACTCCCTGCTAACGCAGGAATTTTAATCTTGGCCCATATTTGCCATAAGCACTAAGCCAAGTTATTGTGGGTCTGCTAGTGGCTAGTGGCCTGCCTTAGGCTTGCTGCAAAAGGAAAGGTAGAAGTTTCCATCGTAGAGATCTTTTACCTCTTTGGTTAGCTGGATGCCCAAGTATTTTATTTTTTTTGAGGCTATTGCAAATGGAGTTGTTTTCCTCATTTCCCTTTCAGCTGTTTCATCGCTTGCATATAAAAATGCTTTAGATTTATGCGTGTTGATTTTATAGCCTGCTATTTTGCTGAATTCATTGATGAGGTCTAGAAGTTTTCTGGAGGTTTTTGGATCCTCTAAATATAGAATCATGTCATCCGCAAATAGTGACAGCTTAAGTTCCTCTTTTCCTATTCGTATCCCTTTAATTTCTTTAGTCTGCCTAATTGCTCTGGCTAGAGTTTCGAGGACAATGTTGAATAGAAGTGGTGAAAGAGGACATCCCTGTCTTGTTCCCGTTTTTAAAGGGAATGGTTTCAGTTTTTCTCCATTAAGAATGATGTTCGCCATGGGCTTAGCATAAATAGCCTTTACAATGTTCAGGTATGTTCCTACTATCCCTATTTTTTCTAGTGTTTTGAGAACCAACCTAGATGCCCTTCAATTGATGAATGGATAAAGAAACTGTGGTATAGATATACAATGGAATATTACTCAGCCATAAAGAATAATAAAATTATTTGCATTTGCAGGCAAATGGATGAAATTGGAGAATATCATGCTAAGTGAGATAAGCCAATCTCAAAAATCCAAAAGACGAATGATCTCACGGATAAGCGGATGATGACATGTAATGGGGGGTGGAAGGGGGGCAAGAATGGAGGAAGGAGGGACTGTATAGAGGGAAAAGAGAGGTGGGAGGGGTGCGGGGGAAGGGGAAAAAATAACGGAATGACTCAAACATCATTACTCTATGTAAATGTATGAATATGCAAATGGTATGCTGTTACTCCATGTACAAACAGAAACAACATGTATCACATTTGTGTACAATAAAAATAAATTAAAAAGAAAAGAAAGGGAGAAGTTTAACAATATGAAAAACCTCCAAAGTGATGGCACAGAGCTCATTTTAAGGAAACTGGAGGAGCCTCAATACAGGACAGTATCATGAGGAAGGACCACGGCTCTGCAAGGAGCAGGCAGGACCACCATGCGGGACTCCAGGAGCTCTAGGGAACCTGCTTCCACCTGGAATCTGGAAACCACAAAGAACTGACCCGAGTGGCCTCAGCAGGAGACAGGAGGCCTGGAGAAACAGGAATTTAACAAATTTCACCACCTGCTATACAAGAGCCCAATCAGAGTAAGACACAGGAAAAGTTCTACCCTGTTCCTTGAGGGACCTGTGCAAATGATGCAGGTGTCTTGCATCCACGCAGCTGCCAGATGTCAGAGCAGACAGCCAAAGATGGCCCAGGACACGCAGAGGTCCTGGGTCTGGACTTCCCCCACTCCTCAGGTGGTGGTGACCTGCTTGGCACACTCGCCTGTCCCATCCATGCTGCCCACAGATTCTGTGCTGCTACCAGACACATTGTACCCATTATTTCACACATCTCTCAAAGGCTCAGAGCTGCCTCACTGGATGTCCTGGCACAACCCTAAGAACATCAAGACTCCAGTGTCAGGGATCCCCCTGGGGCCAGTTGTCCATGCAGGCTTGCTGAAGGCGACAGAATGTCCAGATCAGGTGTCAGTCAAGGAGTCAGGTGGGCTCTGCCTTCCTGCTGCCCTTCTCTCATTTTATAAAAGAAAGGATACCCACCACCCTGAATCACACCTTGGTGCACCACCCCAGGGCATAGGAGCCTCTGGGACACCTCACAAAGACAGTCTGAAATACGGTGCCATGCTGCAAAAGTGAACAAACCCTTGGACTAGTCAGGCAGCGGCCAAGCCTTCCTTCCAAAAAAACTGAAGAGCCTAATCAAGTTGTCACTTAATGGTTGACATTTAAAATATACTTTGTGGACTAGGAGTACAGCTTAGTGGTAGAGTGTGTGCCTAGCATGCACGAGGCCCTCAGTTCAATTCCCAGCACCAAAATATAAATACACACACACACACACATATATATATAAACAAAATATGTCCCTAAAAAATCATTTCATGAGGTGGGGCACAGTGGCACACACCTGTAATCCCAGTAGCTCAGGAGGCTGAGATAGGAGGATAGTGCATTCAAAGCCAGCCTCAGCAACTTAGGGAGGGCCTAAGCAACTTGGTGAGACTCTGTCTCTAAATAAAATATAAAAAAGTGCTGTGGATGTAGCTCAGTGGTGAAGCACCCCTGGGTTCAATCCCTGGTTCCAAAAAAAAAAAAAAAAAAACCAATGGTCTCGGTGGTCTCGGTTCAATGAATTAAGTAACATTGCTAGAACAAAACTTCTATTCCATTTACTGATTTATATCTAGAAATGAGAAACAAGGGGAAAAAAAACAACAACATTACACCCTATCTCACTCAAACACGAAACTCATCAAGGTTCATGAACCAACTGCAACACTCTGAGAAGCCTGGCATGTCACCATGTAACGCATGCTGAACCACGCTATGTTTTACACTGACTGATTTGACAAAATTTGCGATATGTTATGCTGTTTTGATCAATGCAAACTACTAAATAAAGACAGCCCTATATAGAAGTAAAATTTCAACACTCAGAACTTACAGTAACAAAAAATTTTAGATTTTTCAAAAGTTAAAGGTATACACATATTTTTGTGGCAGAAAAGATTTCAGGATGAAGAGCAGAAATACACTAGGAAAAGAGATTGTTCATGCCTGGTCTTGATTGGTATTCAAATCACAATTATTTATAATCTGTTGCATGCAGTTCAAACAGGGATGTTAACAGTTGATTTTCAAACTCTCTGCAGTGTTAATGCTAGACACGAACATTTCAGTCGTAAGTTTTTAAGCACAGCTCTCCAGGCCCCACCGCATATTGTCCCGGTGGGGGGCACTCTCCCTTTCTTCAGGGGAGCATATCCCTAGCCCAGCTGCAGGGTCCCATCACCCTGGGCCTGCTGTGGCCAATCTAGTCCATCACAGCTGATGTAAAACAGATGCCTGACCCAGAGGTCAGCAGGTGGGGCAGCCAAAGTGAGGCAGGAACAATGCTCCAACCTCACACTGCAACTGCTCTCAGCAGGCGCTCCTGTGGTCCTCTGCTCCACAGAGGCCCTGGTGGCCTTACCTTGGGGCTGGCTTCCTCTCTGTCTGCTGTGGCTTCAGGTGCCTGAGGTGTCTCTTCTGTGGAGGCCTTCTTTACTTTTTTGCTCTTTCTCGCTGTTACTTCGGGACCTTTTCTTTTCTGTTTTGCCATCCTGCAACAGAGAAAGCACACTGCTAAATCCATAGGAAAAAAAGAGGCTCAAGCCAGATAATATTTTTAAACAAGGGGAGAGAGCACTCTCCTACTATAAGAGACTACAAAGATATTTCAAAAATATTATATATGTAAGTGTTTTTTAAAAAAAGTCAAACTCCTAGTTCATCACCAACTTAACATTTTGGTATGTTTCCTTTCTATTTTCTGGGTGTTTTTTCTTGGCATAGCTGCAATCATGCATACATTGCATATTCCACTTTTTTCTTTTTTAAGATAGCAATCTTTTTTATACCTTTATTTATTTGTTTATTTATTTTGTAATATGGTGCTGAGGATCAAACCCAGTGCCTCACACATGCTGCCTGCGCACTCTACCACTGAGCTACAATCCCAGTCCCATATTCCATATTTCTGACCTCACATGAAAATAAAGTTCCTAAAATTAGGAGAAATACCATTTTTAGTGACAAGATCACAGTTTTCCAACAGGTGAAAATTTGCATCTTCCCTTAAAAATTTGGGTCAATTTTATTTTCTACAATTCTGAACTAATTCATATTCCTGAACAGGCTATGGACGAGTCACCCACCCTACCACAGGTGCCTGACCAACCACAGGTGGAAGGGCTTTGGGATCACCAGGAGCCTGGGGCATCTCCTCCGACCAGGCCAATCGTGAGGACTTAAGCAAGAAATATGGGATGTGAGAGGAGGGATGTGCCTAGCAGGCCCATTTCCTCCCGCACAGCAGTTACACCTGTATAACAGAAAAAGTCCACAAACTGTAAAATCAATTCCCTCCATGGGATTACGTGACGAGGGAACCAAGAGAAATGGCTGAGGGTGCCAGAGCCTGGATGCCTAGGATGGGGAAGGGGAGAGCCCTGGGCCTTTCAGGAAGTCGATGGCTGCTGCTGGGACCTGAAGCGGGGACCCACTGCCTCCAGGAGGGAGAAGTAGAAACTAGCAGCCCAGAACCCCTACCCACATGAAACCCGCGTTCCTATGGGGGAGACAAATACATACCATGTCAAGGATGAGAACTGCCATGCAAAAGGGGCGGGGTCACAGGAAGGTGACCTGGAAGCATAGTCAGTGGAAGAACACTTGCCTCGCTATGCAAGGCCCCGGGTTCAATCCCCAGACACCACCACCACCACCACCACCCGCCAAAGAAAGGAAGGAAGGAAGGGAGGGAGGGAGGGGGGGAGGGGAGGGAGGGAGGGAGGGAGGGAAAAGAAAAAGAGGAGGATCATAATGAAAAAGTGCCCAGAAGTAGCAAGCATCCCTAAAGACCAGATTTGGGGTCAAATACCACTCTACATGAGAGAAAGTCAGGGGAGCATAAGGGGGACCTGGGTGGGTCACAAGGGGAGCCAGCACCAAGGACTTCCAGTCCCATTTGGGTCTGTCTGATTACAGCACACTGAGAATATTACTATTCCAGAGCCAGAAAATTCCAAGCTCCGTATTCCTTAATTAAGCCTTATCTTTAAAAAGTATGTGAAGCCAGAGGCTACAAATTTCAATTAACTGTGTAATAAGATATCTTGAAAGAATGAGAGACTGTTGACATAGGGACATTGAAAACACAAAGGAGGGAGCCAGCCCATTACCTTGTTGGAGAAATAAGTTCAGCAAATATTTACACACCAGTTACTATAAAAGTTAAATCTATATTCATTCTGTAAGTTATCATTAAAAACTTTAATCACTAAGTCTATTTGCTAAAAAGAAAAAGACTTTTCCATATTATAGAGTGACTTCTTTTAACAGTTCTAAGAGATAACTCATAACTCAGAGACACCAAATGTTTCCTCTAGAAAATACTTACTTTCATCTTGGTCAACTGACTCTCAAGTCTCAACAAGGGTGGCAGCAGACAATTCAAAGAACAACATGTTCAACAAATGCTGCTGGGACAACTGGATAGCCACACATGAAACAATAAATTTGAGGCCTTACCTCACACCACACACAAAATGAACTCAAATGGATCAAAAACATAAATATAAGACCTAAACATAAAATTCTTGGAAGAAAACATACATATAAATATTTTTAAAAATATTTTTAGTTGTAGTTGGATACAACATCTTTATTTATTTTTTAAATTTTTAAAAATATTTTTAGTTGTAGATGGATATAATAAGTTTATTTTTTTTAATGTTGTGCTGAGGGTCGAACCCAGTGCCTCACACATGCTAGGCAAGTGTACTACCACTGAGCCACAACCCCAGCCCCAGATATAAATCTTTATGACCTCAGATTAGGCAAAGGTTTCTCAGTAACATAAGTAGCAAAATTTAAAACTTCTGTGCTTCAAGTGATGCCAGCAAGAAAGTAAAAAGGACAATTTACAGCATCAGGGAGGGCATTTGTACATCACACATCTGACAAGACGCGTGAATCCAGAACACATGAAGAACTCTTACGACTCAATAATAAAAGGCAAATAACTCAATTTTAGAAAGAGCAAAGGTTTTCAGTACACACTGAAGACCTGAAAAGAGGCTTAACCTCACTAGTCATTTAGGAAATGCAAATCAGAGATACCACTTCACATTCAATAGGATGGCAACATGGGGTTAGATGGCTCAACGCAGAGCGCTTCCCTAGCAGGTGCCAGGCACTGGGGTCCAGGCCAGCACAAAGGAGAAAAAGAAAAAAAGACGTAATAAGTAAACATTGCTGAGAATTTGGAAAAACTGAAGCTGTCATTCGCTGCTTGTGTAGGTGGCAGAGACACTTTGGAAAACAGTCTGGCAGTTCCTCAGAAAGTTAAAAACATGCCGTTATCATATGACTCAGCAATTCCACTCCTAGGTACATATCCAAAGGAAATAAACACATCCACATTAACATTTGTATTCTAATGTTCATAGCAGTATTACTCATAATATCTAAAAGGTGGAAACAACCTAAATGCCCACCAATGGACAAGTAGATAAACAAACTATAGTGTGTCCAGAGTGGAATATTACTCAGCCACAAAAAAGTGAGATACTGATACATCTACAAAATATGTCCCCTTGAAACATGATGCTAAGTGAAAGGAGACGGACACAAAAGACCACATGTTACACAATTCCACCTGCATCAAGTGCTCAGAATAAGCAAACCAGAGACAGACAAGGCCAGTGGCTACTCAGGCTATGGAGAAGGAGCAGTCAGTAACTGCTAGTGGGGACAGGATGTCTTCTGGGAGGAGGAAAATATTCTAAAGTTAGATTTTGGCGGTGGTTGCACAACCCCATGAATACACTAAAAAAAACAAAAACAAACTATAATATCTCTCCAGTTACCATAAATTTAAAAATATAATGTTCAAGTGCTGTTTTAAAAAAAATACGAACGATAGAAACAGGGGAAAATACATGTGCTAAGATACTTGTTGTAGAAGGCTCCTTGTGCCCTTAAAGTGGGCTGTCTGTTCCCGGCCACGGCTGACGTCATGGCTACACCGCGGCTGAGTAGCGTGCCACCCTTGATCAGTGCCATTCCCAGTGGCTGGATTAATTTTTGTAGAGCAACTGAAAACCCAAGATTTCCCCTCTTTTGGTGGTTGGGAGGATTTAGGAGGGTCCAGGATGTTAAGGAAGCCAACCCTCAGAACCACTGAAACTGAAACTGCTACAGGAATTAGCATTCAGAGGCTTCACCAAGGCAAGGCCCTGACAGTTTTACACAGACCAGTCCACTCACCCTTGTGACCCATGCAGCTGGCGTGAGATGCGGAAACAGGCACACCTGCCCATCAGAGTAGAAAATCAATAGAGTATTCTGAAATTGGCAAATAACCACACTACAAGCATATTATTTAGAAATATGGAAGTAATCCCAGTAGAAACAGCTGCAACATTGAACTGTGCTTGCCTCCAAAGTGACTTTGGTCTGCAAGTGCCATGTGAGTTTTCAGTTACATGCATATGTGACAGCTAATTTGATAGGTTGAAGAATATTGACTTTTAGCTAGGCATGGTAACACATGCCTGTAATCTCAGTTACTCAGGAGGCTGAGGTAGGATGGCAAATTTGAGGCCAGCTTCAGCAACTCAGCAAGCCCTAAACAATTTAACAAGACCCTGTCTCAAAATAAAAAATAAAAAGGGCTGGGGATGTGGCTTGGTGGTTGAGTGCCCATGGATTCAATCCCTAGTACCAAAAAAATAAAATAAAAAGGGCTGGGGATGTAGCCCAGTTCAACTCCCAGTATCAAATATAAACAAAAGGGCTGGGGAGATAGCTCAGCTGGTAGAGTGCTTGCCTCACAAGCACAAGGCCGAGTTCGATCCCCAGTACCGCAAAAAAAAAAAAAAAAAAAAAAAATTATATATATATATAAACAAAAAAAATAAATTTTTTACATAAATTTTTTAAAACTACATGTATAGTACTGGTCAGAGAACAGGGAGAAAGGGCATTATTATGCCCTGCTAATGGGAGGATAAATTGGTACATCTTTTCTAAATGACAATTTTATAACATTTATCAAGTGCTTTGGCCCAGTAATTCCACTGCTAGGAATTCATCCTAATGAAATAATCATGGACAGAGATTTATATGTACGCAGATGATAATGGCAACACTATCTCTAATATTAAAAAATTGAAAACACCATAATTGTCCAACAGTAGCGGGCTGGGTAAATGAATGACTCCTCTGTGCAAAGGAATATTCCAACAAAACCATTAACAACTGTGATCTCAAGGAACATCAGTCACGTGAGTAAGTGCTCATAATACAATATAAAGGAAAATCGAATATTAATCTATGGAATATGGTATGACTCATTTTGTAAGAAAAATTATAGACAAATGTGCATAAAGAAAAAAGCTAAAAGGAAATACACTAAAATATGAACATTTTAGGGGTCGGATTATAAGAATGTTTATCATTTTCGTATGCTCTTCTGTAATTTCTACAGTAAAAGCAAAAGAAAAGAATTGTTTTAAGACACAGCTCAAAAGATTCAAACAGCAAATGAACAATTCCACCAGTAGAAAGCAGACAGGCCGGATTGAGCAAGCACGGGAAGATGAGAGCTGCCGAGCCACACTGCCAGTGGTCGGGTTGGCACATGCAGGCAAAGCTGCAGGTCGCCAAGTAGAAAAGCATCTCACAGGATCCTGATGAGATAAATCAGCCTACAGGAAAACATCAGGCACAACTTTTTAAACCTGAAAAGACCACCCACAGACCCAGCTGCTGCCTCTTGCCAGGGGCATCAGCTGTGGTCTGGGCAGGTTCTAGAGGGGACCTCCCAACCCACCAGTCAAAGGCCCAACCTAAGCCCACAGATCTTTAATTGCTCAGTGCATGGAATCCAGGAGCAGAATGGCAGCGCCCACACCTGGACTGTGGCTCTGTTCTGACCCACGCTGACCCATGCCTAGGCCATGCTCTGAACGGCCTGCTTAGATTAGTGGCCTCCAGCCTCTGCTATTCTGCCCATGGACGCTGCTCCATCTCCTCCCTCTTGGGGCCTATCTGAACACTCTTACACAGTCACTCCAAGCCCACCACCATCCCAATGCCAAGCTTCCACTGCCAATCCCACCTCCTATCTCTCCAGCTGGCACCCTGGAATCCAATAATCTTTTAACCTTACCAAGACCTGCAATTCACTGATCCTACTGCATTTCAATGTCCCTCACTCCTCTCTGTTCTCACCTCCAAAATGTAATTTCCATGGTCTCTCATTCAATCACTCCCCCACACTCTCAACTCCCTTGTGGCTTTCTCCCTTCAGGGCACTTGCCTGCAAAACCCCACCTCAGGGACCTGCCTGCCCGTGTATTCCAAGCCTGCAACTCCACTGAGTTGGAAAGCCCACAGACTTAGGCTGAAGAGTCTTAGTTTAAAATTCAGAAGCTCTAAACTCAAGGGGACTGTCAGTGCTGCACAGCGACTGCACACCTCTCTATTCCGACCTCTCTCCAGACTGACTCCTTCCTTCGATACTCCTAATCTCATACCTCCAACATCTCTGTTCCCAGTAGATGACCTTAGTTTTGGATCACCGAGAACACAGAAAAAAAAATCCTAAGGAACTTCCGCAAGCTCCCACATCACCCATCCAGCCACCATGTCCGTGTTCCTATCAGGTCAACCCCTTTACCTGAGTAGAGTCCTCCCCTTTACCCCTCAAGGCAGCGCTTTAAGCAATTCTCCCCTCTCCTGCATCATTAGCTCTTCCCTTCTACCATACCAGTTATGACCTCCCATATCTCACTCTCTGCTCTCCACTGGCCCTTCAATGCACACTGAATTTCTCAGGAACTCCTGTCCTCTCTTGCACCCTCTCCCCAGCCCCTTCACCACAATCGCACCCATGTGGCTGAGTCCCATTGATGATTTTCAGCAGCGTGTGTCAGTTGATCCCAGCCCCTCTCTTGGCATGCATGTTCTACTTTTCCAGCAGAGACAGCACACTTTGCTGTCTCTTGATGGCCCTGATCTTGAACTCTGAAAGTTCTGGGTTCTGGATTCAACTTCCTTACTGCCTTTGCAATCTTGCTTAGCAATATGGTTCCAAATAAGAGTTAGATATTGGTGGCTTCTAGCTTTCTCCAATTAGAGGTTTCTTCTGGGCAATGTCTCTCTGCACTACACTGCCGATTCACTCATGTAACTGTATGTACACCTACACATCACACCCACACACATATCATGTCAAGACTCACTCAGGATACTCAAAGCTCCTGATCATCCTCCACAAACCTGATCTTCCCCAAGGTGTCTTGTCTTCTTGATAAATAGCCATCTGATGAAATCCAGATGATTTTAGCTCAAGGTGCAACCTCAGTGCCACTTACAACTCCTCATCCTTTCTCACACAAAAATCCAACCACCCCTAAATCCTGTTGGCTCAAAAGCATCCAGAATTTTACTATCTCTCACAGCCTGCTACAGATCTCAGTTCTGCCCTCATCCCTCCAGCTGATTTCCCATCCTGAATGATTTCAAAACACCTCAGTGAGATTACATCTCACCTGACTGAAAACTTCCCGAGGTTTCCCCTTCCACTACAAGCTAAAGTCCTCCTTGAAGCTGAAGGGTCCCACGTGATCAAACTGCACTCAACACAACTACTCTTTTCTCTTTCCTTCACTTGGCCCTGGGCACACGGAGCTCCTTGCTGATCCCCCAGCACTTGATGTTTCCAATGCCTGGAGAAGCTACCAAGGTGTCTCACTCCTTAACCTGCTCCGCCTCTACACTTTCCATATCTCTGTCGTGACTTTTCTCCATGGTATATATCACCACCCGGTACGTGGTCTTCCTCTTCTGTCTCTTCCCTCTAGAACATAGTTCACCAGACTCGAGGTTTGTGTTTCGTTCACTGCATTTTCAGCCATATCGACACACACGATGAATCCGGAACGTTTTTTAAATGAATGAATGGATGGCGGAAGGAAATGCAAAACATGCTTATGATAGAAAGGGAGCGCCGAAGAGCCTCAGCAAGGATTCACAAAGCTCCAATCCGCAAGACAGGCAGGTGCCTGGACCCAGCGAGTCCTCCGCTCGTCCTCTTCCGCCAGCCAACCCTTCCACGGACGCCGGCAAGGCCTCCGAAAACCCACGTGCAGGGGCCAGCGCCCAGGATGCTGATCTCCTGCGCGGACCAGATCGCAGGCACCCCGCAGCAGCCCCGGGCGCTTACCTGTACAAACCTGCGCGCACCTGCGCGCGCCCTGCTAAGCCGAGGAGGCCAGCTTCCGTCCGGCCCAGCGCCTCAGACACTCGCAGACCCGCCTTCAACCGCGCGGCGCCCCCCATTGGGCGAAGCCTGCCTCGGTCTTCTGGCCGACCAATGGAAAGCGGCAGCCTCAAGGGGGCGGTCCCCGCCCGGGCGCAGATGATGGCGTCATCTCCAGGCGTCCTAGTGGCTGCGGGAGCGCCAGTTGCCAAGGCAACTCGCCCTCTGGTCGACACGTGCTAGCTCGCGTGTGCAACTCTCAGCCTAGTTGGAGCAGGTGAGCTCTAACTGGGCATCCAGACTTGGTGCTGAGTTCTTAAAACTCGGGTACAGAAGGACAGGTGCTGAAAAGAGAACACAGATAGGGACTGCTGCAGTGGTGCTGTGTACCGTCTTAATACGCAACAAGGTTAAGCATGGCGCGTGGATGTCCGAAACGTGCGGAGGCATCCTCCTAGAACAGCAGTTTAAAGCGGAGCCCGCCACAGGCGGGACGGGTGTGAAGTATATGTCACTCCACTGTGTGCAGGTAGACGTAGACCTACAGGGAGTAGACCCGAGGTAGGATAGAAGAAATGAATAGGTCAGAAAGGGGAGGCAGGAGCATCTCCAAGTTCCAGACCAGCCTCAGTAACTTAGCAAGACCTTGTCTCAAAATAAAAAATAAAAAGGGTTGCGGGTAGAGCTCAGTGGGAGAGCACCCCCTGGGTTCAATCCCCATTACGCCCGCCCACCCCCCCTCCCCACCAAAAAAAAAAAAAAAAAAAGTCAAAAGGAAGGACACAAATATACTTTTAATCTTAAGTTCCAAGTACCTTTCCAGTCCTGTCACTCCCCAAGTTAGTTCACTCCCAAATTTCTGGGAAATCTGTAAATTTTAAGAGTTACTGGAAATTCACCACTTGTGAAAATTACCTTGGACACTGTTCATTAGCTTACATAATGACTAGATTAAACAAAGAACAGATACAATATTTTAAGAAACCTATAATTTAGGGGATTCTCCAACATCATCTGCTGATCAGATAATAACACCATGCGAAGGACTAGACACCATAAACCACCTTGTGATCATCAGAATGATGTTATCCTTACCTTCCCATGCCCACCCCTCACCAACTTTCTTTGAACCCCAAAAGTGTCTCTCTTGAGAGGGCCTGCATTCTCCCTTGAATGCATCTTTGCTTTTCTTAAATAAGTCCCTGCATCAGGTAGTAGCTAGCAATGAGCAGTGAAATGCAGGCACGTTCACAAGTATTCTTTAAATCACTTTATGGTCTTCTTTAAACTACTTCCAAAGTAGACAAGAAAGAAAAGGGTGGTAACTAACTGTAGAAAATAAACAGAAGCAAGGGAGCTAGTTGGAAATCATGTCAAGAGAAAAGGATTAATGGGACTAACTCTGTTTTTTATTTTTGTAGTTGTAGATGGACAGCATACCTTTATTTTATATATATATATATTTTTTTTTCTTTTATGTGGTGCTAAGAATCAAACCCCATGCTTCACACATGCTAAACAAGTGCTCTGCCATTGAGCTACAGCCACAGCCCCTAATGGGACTAACTCTTGAGAGGGTTCATTGATGTTGATGTAAAACTAGGAATTATAGCTAAAATGTCTCCATTTGTCTGGGAAGGAAGATTCCTTTAGTAGCACAGGTGCGCTAAGGTAACTTCTGACCAGCTATTGACCCCAGTGCTCACATTAACATGGGATTAACTTGTAGATGAAACCCCCTTAAATAGGATGGCCACCATGACAGTTCTGGAGAGGAACAACTAAGGTCAGAAACCCATCTGTTGGATGTGAAGGAGGAGTTGAACACCTGATTAGGAAAGAGTACAGAAGGTGGTACCCAGCTCTCCTAACATCAAACAGTAATAAATTTGGAGACAGCATTGTCTCCATTGTTGTTCTCTGCTCAGAGATGGCCCACTCTCTCTCCAGAGTGTTCTCTGCTTAAGCCTCACTTTGCTTTTACTTTACTTTCATCTCACTTGTAATAAAGTTCTCTTGCATGACTTTTAGTGTCTGACTTAAAATTTTCTTTCATCGAAACACAGAGCAAAGGTTTGGAGTTTCAGCTCCCTGCTTTCCTGTGACATCTGTGTCTCTGCATCTGTGATGCAGGCTGTGAAATTCCTTGATCTCAGGAGCCCTCAGCAACTTGGGGGAGTGTGGCCCTGTGGCTGCTTCATCCCCTCGCATCACTCACACTCTACAGCCACTCACAACCCCCTGGGGAAGCCTCTACTGCAGTGGCCCCGAGGGGCTGAGTCTTCCCACCAACATCCCTCGGAGACAGCTTAGCCACCAAACAAGTACAAACATTGTGGGTTTCTCACTTGCCCTCCCCTCCAAGGGAGACAATTTTCCCTTAAAAACTCTTAAAAAGTTTGTGGTACCCATTATTGGCAGACTAAACTGTAAAAACAAATCAAGACTGAGTTTTCTACGACCCGTCTGTCCCAAGGAGACTACCTGCCTCTTCCTGTAGACCACACAGGGTGAGCTGCACCAGCCACCAGGCTCCCAGGGAGGAGGTGCCCCTGAGCCAGGCCTGCTCTGCCCTGTGCCATGGAAGGTAATTTCCCTGGTCTGTTGTCTTGAACAAAGTTCTATCTTCCTAGAAACAAAGTTCCACAAGGCTGGGCAAGTCTCAGGATAGTTCCTTTTCAAATCATTTGTCTGGATAAGCTGACAGTGTGGTACTTGTGGCTGTGTTTGTCTGGAGGAAGTGTTCAGGGACAGGAAGAAAGACAGAAAATGCCACATATTAGATTTCTTACCAAATGTGCACTGCAGGGAAACTCAATTTAAATGCATGGAAATATCTCTAACCTCCGTCCCTGGTTACAAACCCACATTCCCTCTTCAGACATGCTGGCGACATGGCACCAGAGGAAACCCGGACAGGAGCTGCCACATCCGGACTCAACAAGCAGCTGGGGAATGCAGACGTGCTCAAGGACACCAGTCCTGGGCTTCAGAGGCAGGGGCCTCACAGTGCAGGACACGGCCTACTCAAGCCAGGAATAGTACACAGCCACGACCAGGTAGAACCAGAGTCCTGTGCAGAAGGACCAAGAGTGCTGGATGCCTGCAGGGTCCATGTGTGCACACAGGAACATATACATGCATGCACACACCCCACATGTCACCCACAGACCTGTCCTAGTTGACTTGGGATCTCCTCTCTGGAGGCTGGATGACACGTGTTCCTACACAAAAGGGTGTGAGCAATACTGGAACAATGCTTCATGGCTGCCAAAATGAGACTCATTCCAGAACTGGTCCCTGGTCCACAGGCATGGTGCTCTATGAACCTCACTCATTTAAGTTCCCCATCACATGGCCAGGCCTCCATAAACCAGTCACTTAGGAGGAGGAAAAACACACAGAACTGCAGGCGAAGGAAAGGGGCCACAATGGCCAGTGTGGGAGCTTCACCCCCTTGCTGAAGATTTCTGTCAGGTGCAGTTATGAAGAGCCACACATGGGAAAGCACAACTCATTGGACTGATTTAAAGAAAAACCAGGTCTCAGGCACCATCAGTTCAGAGGTGGCTAGAATGGCACACTGTAGACTAGGGTCTCTGACGTGGATAGGGTGTCATCACAAAGGATCCTTTATTTCAACTCTGACTTCCAAAGGTCATGGTGTTGTTAGACAGCTGCAGGTAGGGCAGCTGATGAAGGCTGCCTTCCTGGTATGGAACCCAAGAATCAGGAAATTCGGACTATGTCTTCACCTATGCCCCGCAATAGGCAAGTGCTGTGTTCTGCCTCCCACACGCTCTGCCTCATGGGATCTGCGCAACACTGAGACAGGCCCATGGCTGTCCCTACTTCACAGGACACAGGAGTGGAGGGGATTGCCCCAACCTGGAAACAGCAAGAGGGTAGACTCCCTGGACCCCAGGTGGTGGCAGTCAAGGGGAAGCAGGCCCCTGCACAGCCCATGGCACAGGGAAGCCCCAGCCCTGAACTTGAAGGTAAACTTCCACCCTATAGAAATACCATATGTTGTGTATCAGTGTCACTTACCCCATCCTAGTATCTGCCATGGCTCTGGTTGAAGCACTCAGTGGTGGGTGGAATGGCTTCCACTCACACAGTCAGGTTCTGCCCCAATCGAGTCACAGTGGCCTGACTATAATCACATACCACTAGCTGGGCCACAGGGCCTGTCTCAGGGGACAGTGGTACTCACCGGAGCATGGGCAGGACTTCAAGGCCCACAACAGGCCTGGGTAGATAGGCGCAGCAGCATTAGACCAAACCTAACTGTCAGCACCGAGGCCAGGGCCTCAGCTTCGACCTTCATTTACCAGCCTTTAAAAATACTAACGCGCAAAAAGGAAAGCTCATTCACTGGAGAAGCCAATGGCCTCCAAGGGCTCGTGTATACTCTGATACTGCCTCTCCCCAATGGCATTCAGATGGTGCTGGGGCAAAGGGAAGCACAGTCCTTCTCCCAGTTGGTACAAGTGTGCTCCAGCAGGGACAGAGAAGCTGCCCTGCCAAATGCAATGTTCCGGGAGCAGTCAGTCAAGCCAGACCCTGCCCATGCTCCTAACAGCAGGAGATGCAAGCTCTGTGCCTGGGAAAACGTCTTCAAAGCGACAACTGTTTTCCCAGCTGCGAACACTCCACCCTGGGAAATCTTTCCATGCCATTACAAGAATAATTTTGAAATGATTGTGCAAATATGCAGCCTAATCCTTCCATTCTGGTATTTTAGACCCAAGTTCAGAATGTCCTTGAGCACACTGTCTGATCGACCAGCGGCTAATACGCCTCCTGTCATGAAGTGAGCTTTCCCTGAACAAATATGGTATTGGCACACCTTGCGGAGACCAGCAAACTCAGGCATCCTCTGAGCAGTTAGAAAGCAGAAACAATGTCAGCAAAAGACAGGGCCAAGACAGGAAGCCCACTTGTGTGCGGTTTCCATTTTATTAATACAATCTTATCAAAGAAAAGTGTTAAATGGTCATAATAAAGAAAAAGACATCACGGCACTTTCCCAGGGCAAAATTACTTGGGAACACACACAAATCACAACTGAGCTCTTGACATCTTAGGACCAAATATTGCTGAAGTTAAAATATCAAATTTATACCATGATCTACAATTTCAAGACATAGCATGCCCCATCAAGACCCAAAAAGAGCAAAGGCAGGCCACGGAAATGGATACTGGTCAGCAGAGCCCAGCAAGGTCCATTCTGCCAGCCATGACAGGCTTCCCAGCACCCAAGCTGAGGACGCCAGCCCCAGCTGCCAAGGTGGCCACAGGAACAGGAGAAGCTACAGGACCAGTACATCTTAGGATAGAGTGTCAGCCAATGTGGTCTGAGGCACCTTGGCCATTCAAACTACGGTTCAGTCTCAGATATAGAAGTGTAAAACTACAAGAGTCTGTTCACCAGTCACTGCGCGTCACATGGCAAAGCCCTGTGCAGAACCTGAAGGCCAGACATGCTGTAAAATGCTGTGGGAAAAATACTAAAAAGTACCAAACATTTTTTTCTCTAAGCTTCTTCATGTTTTATTTCTACAATGAGTAATTTTTTAAGTGGGGGATGCTTTGTTTTTAAAAATTATATGAAATATGAGGTTGGCCGGTCACAAGGCTTGTACCTGTTCTGTACTACTCCAGAGGCTGAGATGGGAGCATTGTTTGAGTCAAGTTCAAGGTCAGCCTGGGCAACCACACGAGACCTTGCCTCAAGAAAAGAATATTAAAAACAAACACCTATAAAATGAATCCACTTTGAGTTCAACTGTGACAGAAAAGATACACCTACAGAAAAGGAAAAGAGGGAAAGAGGGCAGAACTGGGGATATCCTGTCCTCTGTAACCCTTTTTTTTAAAAAAAAGTTACTTTGATGCTGTTTATTCAGTAAACAGGAGGGACAAAGCATTTCCAGGCATGTGTACTTTATTTGAAACAGTTGCTTCACCATCCCTAGATGTGACTGGCGCTGCCACCTCCAGTCAGAGAGGCCAAGACCTTCATTCTGGCACATTGCGTCAGAGGTACGCCTGCTCCAGGGGGCCATCCAGACCATGGGCCAGAATAAGACCCCAAAGTGAGTCTGCCCAGAAATATTCTGGAGTGCTCACTGTGCCCCAGGCACCACGCAGGGTGGGGACAGAGTGATGGGCAATGAGAATGACGTGGCAAGAAGTGAAGGAGAACAGGTGTGAAGGGAAGCAGGTGGGGCATGCCCAGAGCTATGGATGCAGCAGAGCAACAGTGACACTTCCAGCTCCGAGTACGTGGTCTGCGGCACAAGTGAGAAAGGGCACTCGTCACTGCAAGCAACACCGGAAGTAGGCTAGGGGAGCAGGTACGTCTCGTAAAGATGAGGGAGCTGTGGTCAGGTTCAGGATGAGGCAGAAAAGACAGAGCTTACGAGGTGTGTGAGTACAGCAAGAACAGGAAACAGAGTGGACTCCTCTTCGGGAGGGAAGAGATTACACCCCAGTTCCATGGTCAACTGATAGAGAATCTGAATCATCCTGCTTCTCCAGCAGGGAAGGGTGACTGTCCCAAGGGAGCACGTAATAAAGAGAAATCCAGGGCTGGGGATATAGCTCAGTTGGTAGAGTGCTTGTCTTGCAAGCACAAGGCCCAGCGCCGCAAAAAAATAAAGAAAGAAAGAAATCCAACCATCACCTGTGCCCAGGAGAGAAGATGGAGGAAAAGCAGATGCCTGCCACCTCAGAGGGCAAATCCTAGCTGGAACTCAGAGAGAAGCACACCTCGCTGCCCACTCTAGGGCAGCCCCCCCACCTGGGCATGTGAGTTCTGCCTGGAGTTGGAAGGTTCTGGGCAGTTCTGGGGAGGGAGCTCCAACCACTCTCCATCCCTAGGCTTTGAAGAGAGGGAAGAGCTGGGGAAGGAGCCAAGGAAAAAGCAGAGGCCCATGTCCCTTGAGAATAAGGTACATCCACCCAGAAAAGAGGCAGTTTATCTAGGCCTGCAACTTCATTTCTTTTTCTTTTTAAATCCCTTAATTTTATTTACTTATTTTTATGTGGTGCTGAGGATCGAACCCAGTGCCTCACACATGCTAGGCAAACGCTCTACCACTGAGCCACATCGCCAGCCCCGCAACTTCATTTCTTACACCCACCACCGTGGTAGCAACTCAGCAGTCTCCTAGGAAAAAGAAGGAGCCCAGCAGTGGTCTCCCACGGGCACATGGCATTTTGTGGGTCATGAAACACAATCCCATCCAGAGAAAGCAAAGAAATGACAGCTCACCATGAGCCGAATGCACAGGCGCTGGGGACTATGCAGAGCTATTTACATGTCTGCTCTACTTCTCTCAGCAAGGCCTAAGGAAGGTGGGTGCTGCGCCCAGCTCAGCTGTTCTCCCTGACACTCCACTCCCCCAAAACCAGAAGGCACCTGGAAAACTCAGAATTGAGGGAACCGTCGGAGTCCCTGGAAGGGGCCCTTGACTCTAACCAATCTGATGAAAACTAGGTGCTCTCCACAAGGGGCACTGACTGGTATGACATTCAGTGGGCAGTTTCTTCCCTGGCCCCCAGCAGTGGTGAAAAGGGAAGACCTTTCTGCTACCAAGCCTGTGTGTCATTGCAGCAGGTCCTGGGGGCTGATGTGAGCAGTCACCTGGCAGGGGCTCCCTGCCACTTTGCTGCTGGGTAAAGAACCCAGATGCCAGGTATAAGGAAACATGCTCAATTCCTGGCCCTCTGGTGTCATTTTATTTCCATAATGGGCTCTACATAATTCTCATGGGAATAAAAGCAGAGATTTGTTTTTGACTTTTTTCCTTGGTTCAGTTTTCCACTTAAAAAAGACCTGGGTGAACACAGCAGTAGTTCAAAACTTCCAGACACCAGGAAGGTCTGGGAACAGCTCTCACTGTCAGATGGTCTTTCTCCCAACACACGTTTCCACTGGGGGTCAGATAAGCACCACCTCACCTTTCAAGACTAGTGGAAATGTCACGGGAAGCTAACGTGCTCCTGCACCTGGGCATCCCTGCGGAAGTAGGCCTCCTTCTCCGCCCTGCCACCCCTTCCACTTGGAAGCCAGCATCCTGCTCCAGAGCATGGTGGCCCAGGTGGGTCCACAAGACACATCACTGTGGAGCCTTGAACATCTTCCAGCTGGTCAGACTCTCCTTCCTGGCAGCTTCTAGGAGTTTTACTCTTTCTTTTTGATGTTCTGCTGCTTTATTCTACATGTCTATGTGTGAATTTGTTTCATTTATTCTGTTTGGAACTGGATTATTTCTTTGACACAGTCTTTCATCAATTTCTCACATCTCAACAAAAGCAAATTTTTCTTGAGATATGGTCCTTCTTGCATTCTCTCCTACTGAATGTTAGATCTTTTAATCTAGTTTTCATCTCCTACCTTCTCTTTCACAATTTCCATCTCTTCCTCACATCTGCCTTCCAAGTTTTGATGCTTTCTTTAGCCACATCTAGCCTGCTATATCCTATTTGGTTTCTAATTCCATGACTGCATGTTACTTTCAGTATTTCAGTTTGATTCCTTTTCAACTTTGCCGAAGCATTGTTCATGTTGAGAGCTTTCTTTAGTCCTCCAAGTATTTTAAACATATTTAACGTCTCTTGGGAGGCTGGGGTTGTGGCTTGGTGGTAGTGTGCTTACCTAGCACACGTGAGGCCCTGGGTTTAATCCTCAGCACCACATAAAAATAAAGATATTGTGTTCGCCTACAACTAAAATACATACGTATATATGATAAAAAATTTAAAAAAGTAAAGTTTCCCAGATGCTTTGACTTGCAGCCCTTGTGAACTCTGTCATCCACTTTACCTATTGGCTTTCATGATCCTTCTCTTCCTGCCATGGATTATGCTTTGCTTCAGTGGAAAATTCTTGAAGTGAGACTCTCCAAGTGATCCTGATTCCAGCAGGCTGGCCATCATGAGCCTAAATGTCCCTGGGAATGCAGTCCACACATATGGCATTATGGCCTTGCCTGGTTTCCACAAAGGACGTGCCTCAGCTCCTCCCTTATAGATTACAATAGAACACATTTGAACCCCAGTTCAGCACCCATCCTACAACCACCTCACCTATACTGAGCATGGCTTCCAGGTATAAGAACTGAGAGGTGTGAATGATTCCCATAGTCACACGCTGCGAGCACCAGAGCCTAAAGCGGAGTCAAGAGCCACTGGCTTCTTAACCAGGCTCTAAATCAGAATCGGCTTCCTGATCCCATTAAAACCTCACCTTTGGATTGAGTTTGACTTTTGGTCTCGCTGCTGCTACCAGGCAGCAGTGTCCCTGTTTGCCTTCCCGTGAGGGCACTCCCAAGTACTTGAGGATGCTGCAGCATCGGGGCACAGCGAGTGCAAAGGAAAACACCAAACGGCAGGGCAAGTGCCGATGCCCCTCCTGGCTCCTCTGCACACAGTGAATGAACCAGCCACCGAGGTCGGGGAGACCTGCAAAAATCCTAGGAATCAAAAATGGCTCAGGCACTGGGCCAAACACTCCACCTGTGAAGAACTTCCACTGAAAAGCAGCACTGGGTGGTACTTCCCACTCAGGAGTTCCTCTGAAGACAATAGCAATTCAAAAACCCACAGCACCATGAAGAGTGAGCCAGAGTTGTCCACACCAGGGAGGCCGACAGCCTGGCCCAGGGGCGAGCCCTTGCCTGGCATGCAAGGAGGAACTTCCAACTACAAGGGATGGAACAAGACTCTTGAAAAAAAAAAAGACTCTTGTATTCAGGGTGTGGTTCATAAAGGACAGATGGGCCTTAAAGCAGCAGGAAGGGTACCTCTCCAGCTGTGCCTTACTGGGCTCAATATCCAAAGCTAATACCCAGAGGGTACCCTGCACAGAGAAGGTGTGGTTTCCAAGGCAGCCAAGAATTCCCTGGTCTCAAGTGACTCCCAAAAGGGAAAGAGGGACACCAGGCGTAGGATGGGCCTGCAGTGGGCCTACTACTCCTGGGAGGGGTAGTCTCTGCACAGTGACCAGAGAGCAGGGGCAGGGCACTGATGGCAGGGCAAAAGTCATGAATACGAGTAATTCAACTGGACAAATGTGGGCAATGCACACAAAAAAGGCAAGAACACTTAGCATAAAAAGTATGTTTTCAAACAAATATGGAAGGAACTTTACAACAGAACTTTGAAAAAAAATCTATAGGCAATTCACAAAAGAAAAACAAATGACCAACATGTATGCAGAAAATGTCCACTCATGGATGTAATCAAAGAAACAAATGAAAACAATCACTCTCACACTATCACATTGGAAAACGAGAAAAGCTTGTATCTATCTATGTTGCCTGGGGTAGATGGGGGTAATAAGCACTCTCATATGTCCACTGAAAGAGTACTGAGAAGGACATGCTCCAGAACATTCACCACAGCGCTACCTGGGGTGGAACTAGTCTTTCTGGTTTCTCCTGCACACTTTAATTTTCTAATTATTTTAACATTGATCATGTATAGGAAAAACAACAAACATTACCTTTTTAAATTACATTTCTGATGGCCACAAGGAAGCAAAGCTCACAAGCATCTCCCTAGCTGACCGCAGCAGCAGTTAAAGAACAGATTATCAATGTGGTGCAGCTGGACTCTGGGGGTGAGGGAAGTGGATCCTGTTTTCTTTGGCCCAGAATGAGAACTGTCAGATTTCCATGGCAGCGAGGAAAGCTAGCCAGCCTCCAGGTCTTCCACAGCACTTCAGACCTGACCAACAGACTCAGAAAACACATCTCCGAGACTGAGGTGCACCTGTGTGTGCAGAAGTTGAAGAACACAGGAGGGCTGGCCTGCTAATGACCACAGGGCCACCTCCACCTTCTCACTCTGACTGGTGCCTCATGCGTGGGATGGTCACCCCTGAAAGCCTCTAGAGAGAAGCAGGATGTCACACACAGGCAGGGTGGACAGGCCACCATGAACACAAGTAGGCTTCCTAACGTGAAGCCAGGAAAATCTTCCCTACTAGGCCATGCAGCAATTTCTAGAATTGATAAAGACAATAGCACATATCACCAAACCCTAGAAAAGCAAGAGTTCTCATTCTGTCTCTGCTGACTCCCTGGACTACAGTCAGCTGTCCTCTTACAAAGTGAGCACCATGGCGGGAATGGCTAAAAGCAAAACATGGCAACGCACATGCCAAGGGGCAGAGAAACCCCTCTCTCTGCTCAGAGGGGGGGATGCAAAACACAACAGAGATTGGCAGTTTCTTAAAAAGTTAAACATGCATGTACCATACAATCCAGCAATTATACCCCTGGGCACTTGCTCCAGAGAAATGAAAATATGATTATCAATATTTATAGCAGCTTTATTCCCAAAAGCAAAAATCTAGACCAACCCTAAATGCCCTGCCCTCAGTAGGTAGTAAAGGGCTTTCAAGGGGTCTAGTTCTGTATCCTGACTATGGTGGTTATGGAAATTCACACCTGTGATACAAGTGCATGGACACACACACACACACACACACTCACACACGAGAGCATGGAACACTGGCATCTGAGTGAGCTCTGGGGCTGCACTGTTGTGTCCTGGCTTTGACACGAGGGTGATGACACAGGCATTAATTCTCACTGGAAGGAAACTGAAACATAGGAGGGACCTCCCTATGTGTTGTTTTGCAACTTACCAAGAATCTACAAGTATTTCGAAAATGTGCTTCTTTAAGGGAAGATAAAGGTGAACACCAATGGCACGGTCCTGCCATCGTGGTAGAGCACCACCCCCTGAGGGCACAAGAGAGATGGAACGAGAGCTGGAAGGAGCCCAGAGACTGCCTCCTTCACTCCACTGCCACAGGACCCTTTCTGGCATCCCTAGAGACAGCGCCTATCCAAATACAGGGAAGCCGTTACCCCCGAGCCAGGCAGGGGTGTTCGAGTACGGCCTCATCCCAAGCCCTGTCACTTCTGCTCCCAGGTACCAGTCCTGACTCATCCCTGAGTTGGGACAGACCTCCAACGGTAGCTGCTGGATGCATGGCACAGCCACGGCCACCTCTTGTCTGCTCTTCTCTTGGTGGCTCAGAGGTGGGGTCTGAGCTTCTAGGGCACCTCCAGCAAACGAGCACGAGCTCTCATCCTCCAGCACCACCAGCCTTCAGACTGCAATGTGGTTCCTCTGGGACCCGGGCAGGGTTCCTTTGTTCCCCAGGTAAGTGTCTGCTTAACCCAGTGAGCTGCCACCACAGTCAGCAGCCTCCCCAAGAGACAGAAAAGGGGAGGCCAGCAGGGTGGGGACACTCAGACCCTGACCCTGGCCCATCTCCTGGTAGAGAATGGAGGGGCATCCATCTCGGTGTGGGGGACACTGGCACCACACTCTTGGGCTGCATCCTCCCCTCAGTTGTAGATAGTGATTCGTTGAAAGCAGAGTCTCTGCTGCCATAGATGCCATGTTCTAGACCACTTGGCCCTCCCTGGGGTGGTGCCCATGGCAACCTTCCCGCTACAGCCACGACACACAGCCCTCATTATTCCCATAATAAGACCAGAGTTCTGCCAACCTTCCCAGGGAGCAGAGACAGATTGTCAAGACACCAGCCCACATTAGGGCCTGGCGGCCCTTTCCTCACAGTGCTAGCCTCTGGCTTTGCAGAGGCTCAGAAACTCGAGGCAGAAGCTCTGCTGCCTGGACAGCCAGGAACTCTCAGGGACAGCCACCACATGCAGGCAGGAGTGAATCCAGACTGAGGTTGCAGGTTGGGTAAGGTCTGGACCCTAGAAGTCCTCATTTCTGGCTTTAGTGGGAATGAGGCTAGACATGGAATGGCAAGTCCCCATCTGCCACCCTACTGTGGTAGACAGACTCCCAAATGGACATAGCCACACCCATTCATTTGCACAGTTAGGCTGCTTTGTGCACAATGGCAGAGCTAAGGGCCCACAGAGTCTAAAATATCTCCTAGATGGCCCTGTACAGAAAATAATAAATCCTGATTTAGATCGTCTCTCAGACGTGAGGGGAGGACAAGTAACTAAAAGCACTGACTGAAACAGAAAAGCCAATCACTTCACAAGCATCAGAAACTCACAAAGCAAGGACTGCCAGGCCTGGACTCAGAAATATGGGCAAGGGTACCAAAGCCCAGGATTCCCATGTGGAATGTCTGACAGGAGAGCTGCCCAACCCAGCAGGGCCCACTATGTCTCTGCAGCCCCCAGCAACTCCAGCAAGTGTGCCAGTACTACACCCGATGTTAGGTCCTCCCTGCACGGAACACCTAGAGTGTCTCTGTTTTCATGTACACACATGGGTACACAAAAACACACCTAAAAAGACTTAAAAGCTGAGGCTTTAGTGGAAACAGTTTAAAGTCTTCTTCCAAAAATGCTCATCCTTTGAGGCACAGATCCAAAAAGATATGTCTGACTTTACCATAAATGTCTACTGGGTTTTTAGGAAGAATGCTTGGCGGGGTGGACGGGCTGTTTATTTTTAATCATGTTTGGATGTTGATTTACACCAACTGCTTTCCAGTCACACACTGAGAAGGGAAGTGCCCTGGATGCAGTCACCCTGAGCCTTATAGGAACGCCTGCCCTAAGACCCATTCAGGGGTTAGCTCAGCTTCACGTGGCAATCCAAGCTGTCTGCTATTGAATGCACTCAAGAGGAAACTGGGGGAAACCACTAATGACCTTCCAGGTCAAAACAAACCTGTGGCCAGGTTTTTCTCATATTCGTGAAACTATCCACGGTGACTGGCAGGGCTGCAGTCCCAGAGAATGAGTGACATGGAAAGTAGCACAACTCTGCTTGGCATCAGCAGAATCTCAGAGTGGCAGTTTTGCTAAAAGTTTTGCTACATGAGCCAGTGTCAATTACTATAAACAGTCATCCTGAAGCTCCTAATCCCAACCCAACACGGATAACAACTTTGCTGTATTCACCATCCTTCAAACAAAAGAACTCTTTAGCAAGTATTGGAATCCACTGGGGGAAAAAAAAGCAATTAAGAGTCGCATAACTGATTACATATAAAACATAAGTTAAGGCAACATCAACAGTTATGCCATTTTTAGCAACGTAAAGTCCAATTTTTAATACACATTTGCTGAACAAGCTAAATACCCTAACTTGATCCGAGTAAATTTTGCTAAGTGTTATCATTGCAGAAGAGTCAGGCCATGGGCCAATGTGGGGAATGTGAGGAAAACAGGAAGAAGAGAAATTAAAAGAGTGGTCAGGCCATAAAGATGGTTCAGAAAGACTCTGCCCCAGAGGGGAAATACAGCATGCACTGCACTGGAACTAGCAGGAAGGCCAGGACTCATAGCCAAACCCCAGAGTACTCTGCTGTGGGTAACGGCAGCAAAGAAGCTCCTTACAGAGCCTTTGATCTGATGTACAAAAGCTGACAAAAGAAACGGGTGCTGTGTTCCGACAGATATTGTCAATGTCACCTTGCTCACGTCCATCCACTCTTCAAGAGCTCGAGGGCAACACAAATGCTTCTTCTAGCTGGGGAGATAGCTCAGCTGGTAGAATGCTTGCCTTGCAAGCATAAGGCCCTGAGTTCAATCCCCAGTACCAAAAAAAAAAAAAAAAAAAAAAAAAAAAGGCTTCTTCTAGAATGAACTGAAACCAAAACAAAAAACCCAGCCTACGATCTGGCTTTTCCAGCAGCAACATTACAACCCCAGGTTGAGGACACCCAGAAGCAGCCAGGGAGCTGGCTCCACTCGGCAACACCAGCCACTTGGAGATGGTTTTGTAGATGCAACACCGAAGAACAGGTAACAAAAGAAAACAACACAAACAGCACTTCATTAAAAATTAAAAACTTCTGTGCTTCAAGCAGTATCAACAAGAAAGTGAAAAGACAACCACAGAACAGGAGACAGGTCTCTATCTGCTAAAAGAATCTATCTAGAACTTATGTATCTATTGAGGTACTGGGGCAATAGCCCAGTGGCCCTGTACCACTAAGCCCATCCCCCGGTCCTTGTTCTTTGTATTCTGAGACAGGATCTCACTAAGTGCTGAGGCTGGCCTCAACCCTGTGATCTTCCTGCCTCAGCCTACCAAGTTGCTGAATGACAGGTGTTGCTATCCTGCCAGGCTGTGTCAAGAATAATAAAGAACTCTCACAACTCAGTAAACAGAGACAGATAAACAATGTAAAAATGGACAAAGAATTTGAACAGACATTTCTCCAAAGAAAATATGCATTCTTCAAATGACCAAAGGGCCCATGAAAAATGCCCAGCACATTAGCCACTTGAGAAATGTGAATCAAACTGCACATCCTCTAGGAAGGCTAGGACCAGGCGGGCGACAGCACTGCCACTTGAGGGCTAGAGGAAACACACCCAGCACGGTGCTGGCGGGAGTGTAAAATCAGGCAGCTGCTGGAAAACAGTCTGGCAGTTTCTCAAAAAGTTAAATGTAGAACTCAATATGATCCAGCAGATTTTACTCTGAGGAATGCAGCCAGAGGAATCAAAGCAGAAATCTAAGGGAAAACTGATATACAAATGTGCTGGGGAACACTATTTATAATCACCAAGACTTATCAGACAGAAGGTGGATACTCGACGAATGATCCTTACCAACACGGGGCGGGCCAGCGCCAGGCAGTGGCTCAACACCTTGACGGCCCCAGCCTCCCTGCTAAATCCGACCCCATTTAGATTCTAGGGATTTAGTCCATTTCACAGCCCCTATTGCATAAACCATCAATAATCTCCATTTATTTTAGAATATAAACCAAATCTCAGTGGGTGCAGTGTTGCACACCTGGTACCAGCAGCTCAGTAGGCTGATGCAGGAGGACGCCAGTTCAAAGTCAGCCTCAGCAACTCGTGACACCCGTCCCTAATAAAATTAATATTAAAAATGGCTGTGGTCGAGTGCCCCTGAGTTTAATCCCCAGTACCTGTCCCCACAAAAAAGAAATATAAACCAAATTCCATTTTAAAAATGGAATTACCACAAGAAGGATACATGACTACTTCCTTTAGGAAACATCTATTTAAGTGAACAGTATGGATAATAGAATGGATAAAATTCACAACATATATTAAGCAAAAAAAGAAAAGGTTCACAACAAAGAGAAGCTTTAAAAAGATCTTATGAATGAACAATAAAAGACAAGAACCCAGTGAACAAAAGGGCAAAGGATCTGAAGGAGATTTCTCCAGAAAAATATACACAAATGGCCAAGAAGCACATGAAAGATACTCAGTATCATTAATTATCAAGAAATGAAAATCAAAACCATAAGGAGATATGCTCACACCCACCCAGTGTGGCTAATCACCAAAAAATTGCAACAAAAGCCCAAATATGTGCCCACTGAGCCTGGAAGATAAAATGTGGCGTACCCATAGAGCGGAGCAGTGTGCAACGTTAGGTGTGAGCCGAACCAAGCAGGGCACTGTGTCTTCACTGACTTGGAACCGTCTCAGGGTGTGCCCGCAAACAGTGTGCTGACCAAAGTATGAGTCACAGAAAAAAAATTAACAAGCTGGACTTGTCCAAAATTTAAAATGTCTGCTCTTCAAAAGCCACTGTGAGGAAAATGAAAATCTGATGCTACAGACGGGGAGAAAATATATTTACAAAACAAAAAAAAACCTTGTATCCAGAATATACAACAAACTCCCAAAACTCAATAATAAGAAAACAGACCAACAAAAATGGCCAAGAGAACTAGACACTTCATCAAAGATAATTTATGAAGGGTCCAAAAAAGTCTAAGATGGGTTATTGTTGGCCAGGTGCTAAGGAGCAGAAGCACAGGGTTCAGTTTAAGTTGGTGACTCCTGAAAGTAAAGGACCTGCCTTCTAATCTTGAGGTGAGTGGCAGAGGAGTTTTCTGGACTAGTCCATCCTTTGAGGCATCAAAGTGGCAAGCAGACCTGACCACAACCTCTTGCTAATTACCAAGATCCTCATATAAATACATTAACATGCTAAAGATATGCCCAGGCAGGGAGAACCTAACACAATTTCAGACACATTTTGGGACAGGCACAATAAGAGAGTCAACCCATCATACGAAGATTTCAATATCTAGCCTCCCAAAATGTATCTGCTATTCATCCTTTGCCTCATTGCCACTATGCCTATGGGGCCATCCACCTTGCTTGTCAATCAGTGTAATGGATACTTTACTACCTCCTTTGCTAGCTATGTTTGATTTTTATCCTAATGATACAAACACAATGAGAACCCGTACACTTTAAGTGCAGTTTACTATGTCAATTATACCTCATGAAGTTGGTTTTAAAACCACATACAGGCCAGGTGCTGTGGCACACACCTGGTATCCCAGCTGTTAAGGAAACTGAAGCAGAAAGATCACAAGTTCAAGGTAAGTCTAGGCAACTCGTAGACCCATTCTCAAAATAAAAAAATAAAAGGACTAGGGCTGTAACTCAGTGGCACATGTGAGGCACTGGGTTCGATTCTCAGCACCACATAAAATAAATAAATTAAAATAAAGTACTGTATCCATTACAACTAAAATACATTTAAAAAAAGAATAAATCTAAACACCCACCACATGCACACATGTTCCCCCCTCTCTCCCCCATGACTATCTATAGGAGTGGCTAAAATTTAAAATACTGACAATAATAAGTGCTTCAAACATGCAGAGCCACCGGCACTTGCACACACTGCTGGAGGGAAGGCAGCAACAGGCTCTGGAAACCAGCTTAGTGCACCATCCTTAAGGACTGGCAGCAAAAGAATGCCATGCTCCTGAGAGGCCTGGTGGTGCCCAGGGCACACCAAGTCAAATGAAACAAGGAGGGCAGGGTGGGCCTGCATGCCTAGATAAGGCAGGACTCTGCCTTCTCTCAAGAACTCTGAGAGCTGATTCAAGCTGCCGGTACCCGCTCTGCACAGTGAGCGCTTGTAGCATGGACACTAGAGCAGCTGCTTGTTGGCACACAGGCCATACGAGGAACTGAGCAAACTAAGCAAGCTGCTGATGTCATTGCCTCTGCCAACGAACCAATAAAATCCTGTGGAGAGGATGTCCTCCCACAGCACTGCAAGGAATGGAGGTGCTCTTTTCCTGGAGTAAAGTCATGAGAGAGAGAGGTGCTACTGGCTCAGCCTGTCACCACTGAACTCTTCTTGGAGTCACTCATCTCTTGTAAGCTTTCCCCAGTGAATCATAGCTCTTGCATTTTGGCTTCAGGCACTTTCTTTGTCCTCTCAGCAATCTATCCCCCTGCCCTGGCCCAAGTAGGCTGTGGACCTGACAAGCAATTTCTCAGGAAATCACACATACACTCACCACACGGTACGGCAAATGCAGTCCTGGGATTCATGGGGAGACTTAAAGAGATGGCCACAGCGTGTTCACAGCACCCCACGCTGGAAATTACTCAGTCCCAAAACTGGTCGACAGGTAAACAAATCTGTGGTAACTCCATGCAGTGGAGTGTACTCAGTCAGAAAAATGAAGACATAGGCGGCAATGTCATTAGGTGACTAAGCAGGGAGATCCAGACCTCCTCCCAACCTAATGCCTCCAGAAACCACTAAGGGGTCTCTGGGTCTTGGTTCCCCAGGTGAGATGATTAATCCATCTCTAAGTTCCTTTAGCCTACAAGTCTACCATCTTGTAATTCCAACCCAGGATTCAGGAGTCACGAAGTAGTGGGGGCAGGTTGGAATTCACTAAGGAAAGCAGCTCAGGCTCCAGGAAGCTGTCTGTAAAGACTAACCACTCGCCCCAAGGCTGCAATGACAAACGCAGGGAACAGTAACAATCCTTGAGGCCACGTGCCCTTGGTGTGAAGGATTTGGGCTCCGAGCAAATTCTCAAGGTCATAAAGTTCACTCCCTCATCTTGATGGGTTTTTTTCTTTTTTTGTTTTGCAGTGCTGGGGTTTGAACCCAGGGCCTTGTTTGCAAGGCAAACATTCTACCAACTGAGCTATATCCCCAGCCCTTGGTGGTTTTATAAAAACTTGCAGGCATACTGCCTATGTAGTTCAATCCAACTTATTTTCAAGATTACAAAGATGGGAAATAGCCACAGCACAGTCCCAACTGGGCAGTTCTTCCCTTCTGAACACAACCGGCCTCAGCCCAGAGTCTACAGGGCAAGTTCTTGAGCCCCTGGAAACACATAGGACCTGGACACCAGCTGGCTTACCAACTGCACACACATCCTGAAAGAAACATAACTGACCCTTTCCTGGAGAAACTCCATGGTGCACTTCTGCCTGCTGTTCCCAAGGTGGACAGATGGACCCCACATCTAAGCTGCTCTCCCATTCAGGTCACCAGTATTTAGTGTGAAGGCAGATGCCAGGAAGCACCTGGGGACATTCAAGAAGATAGTACGTGGAGTTTCACCAGTTAGCACTCTAAACCACCATGACTGAGGACAACAAGAGGGCAGGAAGCCCCAGCAGCGGTGAGTCATCCTCTGTCACCAGCTTGGCAGGTGACTATGCAGGTGGCCCACTCTGCGTGTCTTCAGAACCAGCATAGCTCCCACACCTGGGCTCTGGGCACCTCAGGGTGCTGAGAACCCCACACTGCAGGACCTCTGCACAGGGACACAATTGGGCGTGGTGGCACATCCTGTAATCCCAGTTACACCAGACCTGCTGAGGCAGGGGGAATCTGAACAGGCACAGTAAGGACCCTATCTCCAAAGAAGAGTACTTGGCAAACACAGGGCCTGAGAGTACAGCTGCCTGAGCTAAGCCGCCTGCCCACCAGCTCGCCCCCGCTGTCTCGGCAGACAGAGGTATATTTACAGCAGCAGAGTGCCAACGCCCCTCTGAACCCGGCAGACACTTGTTGCTCTGGTATGACAGTCTTGTTTACACTGTCCTCCCTTTCATGTGTCTCAGGGTCCAGGACAGAAACAGAATGCCCAGCTTCTCCTCTGGAAGGATCAGAAGGAAGGGAGGGACGTGGATGGGGGAAGGAAGGATGGGTGAAAGACCGTAGAAGAAAAGGGAGGAAAGGAAGGAATGGGGAAACGGGGAGGGAGGAAGAGGAGGGAGACAAGGAGGGAAGCGGACCTGCGCAATCACAGCCACACCCTCCTTCCATTTCAACCAGTTCAAGTGCATGTGAGCAGGCCAGCCTGGCCCAGCCCGGTGCCCTCTTCTGAAGACCTAAGTTATCTAAAACTAGATCTGGAAAGGTTAAAGTAATTGAAGCAGAACTCCTGGGGTCAGGCTCACTAGAAGGGCTTTAGAAGGTAGACAGCGGACACAGAGACTCCACTGCCCCAGGACGGTCCTCAGGAGAGCAGAGCCCTGTAAACTCCAACCCCAGGCCCCATGACTCTGTTGCCAAGCAGAACTGAGGAAGAGGGAAGCCGCAGGTACAAGGTTCCACACCCAGTCAATCGGAATCCAGCCACCAAGACAAGGGGGTAAAGGCGTTTGGGAGCATCTCTGCCCCTGTCCAGGGACCACAAACCACCTGCTTCCCCAGTGTTGCAGGGCCTGCCAGGGCCTCTGGCACAGTTGCGCTGAGCAAGCTAAGCCTGGGGCTGAGGGGCCTGACTCCAAACCAAGGGACCAGCAGAGCCGCAGCCCCAGGCGGCCCGAGGGCTGCTCCTCGAGCTGAGCCCACAGGCCTGATTCGGGAACTCAAGCTCCATGGAAACCACTTCCCAAGGGGCAATGAAGTTTCCAGCACTTGGGGACACTTAACTGTCCTGGCGCAAGCACAGAGCACTCATACTGTGGGAAGTGGCTGCACATGGGCCCAGGGACCTCCCCAGATGGACATTTCCGGGAGGACAACACAGTAGTCCAAGGAGGACAGAGGCCTCTCCCTTCTCCACTGCAGATCCTAGAGGTTCACTCGGAAGCCTGATGGGGGACAAGGAGGAGGCCAGCGCAGTACTTTCCACCAGCTCCCCAGTGACGTGGAATGGCGCTCTCCAGGCCTTACGACCCCCCATCTTCAACAGATAGGCTCAGCTTTCCATTTTTTCTCTAAAATACATGCCTGATGCCTCCTGTTAACAATTTCCCATGAGAACCAGAAGAGTGAGTAAAGAAATATTTTATCGACAGAGACCAACGTGGATTCTTAAGGAAAGAGAGGTCCCATTTTGTTGGGATACTGACTTCCAGAAATACAAGAGGGGGATCTTGGGGTGCAAACCTCCAATCCCCCGCACAGAGTCACAAAGACCAAACTGAGAAGCCACCTGCAGCACGAGAACTAGCCCTGGGCTCATGCACTCCCTCCAGGAGTGTGGCTGTCGACCTCTGCTGGTCAGTGATGGCTTCCCACAGGCCAGCGGCCCCCAACAAAGGCCAACGGGACATCCCACAGCTCCTGGTGAGCCTAAAACTAGCTCAAAACCTGTGGCCAGAAAACTGAACACAGCACCAAATTTATCAGTAACACCATGTTATAAACCAAACCAAGATCTAGCATGCAGAGACAGACTAGCAGGAAACACACCCCAAACCCTTTCTTCTTTCTTGTTTTCCAAATTTCTTTTAATCAAATATATTTTAATAATAAAAAACAATGAGGGCTGGGGATGTCGCTCACTGTAGAGCCACTGTCTAGCATGTGCGAGGCCCTGGGTCCATTCCCAGAACCAAAAAGAAATCATGTACTTTAAAAAATCATTTGGACTTGAACAAAAAAGGGTATCGATCACTCCCTGCTAACGCAGGAATTTTAATCTTGGCCCATATTTGCCATAAGCACTAAGCCAAGTATTGTGGGTCTGCTAGTGGCTAGTGGCCTGCCTTAGGCTTGCTGCAAAAGGAAAGGTAGAAGTTTCCATCGTAGATCTTTTACCTCTTTGGTTAGCTGGATGCCCAAGTATTTTATTTTTTTTGAGGCTATTGCAAATGGAGTTGTTTTCCTCATTTCCCTTTCAGCTGTTTCATCGCTTGCATATAAAAATGCTTTAGATTTATGCGTGTTGATTTTATAGCCTGCTATTTTGCTGAATTCATTGATGAGGTCTAGAAGTTTTCTGGAGGTTTTTGGATCCTCTAAATATAGAATCATGTCATCCGCAAATAGTGACAGCTTAAGTTCCTCTTTTCCTATTCGTATCCCTTTAATTTCTTTAGTCTGCCTAATTGCTCTGGCTAGAGTTTCGAGGACAATGTTGAATAGAAGTGGTGAAAGAGGACATCCCTGTCTTGTTCCCGTTTTTAAAGGGAATGGTTTCAGTTTTTCTCCATTAAGAATGATGTTCGCCATGGGCTTAGCATAAATAGCCTTTACAATGTTCAGGTATGTTCCTACTATCCCTATTTTTTCTAGTGTTTTGAAACCAACCTAGATGCCCTTCAATTGATGAATGGATAAAGAAACTGTGGTATAGATATACAATGGAATATTACTCAGCCATAAAGAATAATAAAATTATTTGCATTTGCAGGCAAATGGATGAAATTGGAGAATATCATGCTAAGTGAGATAAGCCAATCTCAAAAATCCAAAAGACGAATGATCTCACGGATAAGCGGATGATGACATGTAATGGGGGGTGGAAGGGGGGCAAGAATGGAGGAAGGAGGGACTGTATAGAGGGAAAAGAGAGGTGGGAGGGGTGCGGGGGAAGGGGAAAAAATAACGGAATGACTCAAACATCATTACTCTATGTAAATGTATGAATATGCAAATGGTATGCTGTTACTCCATGTACAAACAGAAACAACATGTATCACATTTGTGTACAATAAAAATAAATTAAAAAGAAAAGAAAGGGAGAAGTTTAACAATATGAAAAACCTCCAAAGTGATGGCACAGAGCTCATTTTAAGGAAACTGGAGGAGCCTCAATACAGGACAGTATCATGAGGAAGGACCACGGCTCTGCAAGGAGCAGGCAGGACCACCATGCGGGACTCCAGGAGCTCTAGGGAACCTGCTTCCACCTGGAATCTGGAAACCACAAAGAACTGACCCGAGTGGCCTCAGCAGGAGACAGGAGGCCTGGAGAAACAGGAATTTAACAAATTTCACCACCTGCTATACAAGAGCCCAATCAGAGTAAGACACAGGAAAAGTTCTACCCTGTTCCTTGAGGGACCTGTGCAAATGATGCAGGTGTCTTGCATCCACGCAGCTGCCAGATGTCAGAGCAGACAGCCAAAGATGGCCCAGGACACGCAGAGGTCCTGGGTCTGGACTTCCCCCACTCCTCAGGTGGTGGTGACCTGCTCCTGGCACACTCGCCTGTCCCATCCATGCTGCCCACAGATTCTGTGCTGCTACCAGACACATTGTACCCATTATTTCACACATCTCTCAAAGGCTCAGAGCTGCCTCACTGGATGTCCTGGCACAACCCTAAGAACATCAAGACTCCAGTGTCAGGGATCCCCCTGGGGCCAGTTGTCCATGCAGGCTTGCTGAAGGCGACAGAATGTCCAGATCAGGTGTCAGTCAAGGAGTCAGGTGGGCTCTGCCTTCCTGCTGCCCTTCTCTCATTTTATAAAAGAAAGGATACCCACCACCCTGAATCACACCTTGGTGCACCACCCCAGGGCATAGGAGCCTCTGGGACACCCTCACAAAGACAGTCTGAAATCGGTGCCAGCTGCAAAGTGAACAAACCCTTGACTAGTCAGGCAGCGGCCAAGCCTTCCTTCCAAAAAACTGAAGAGCCTAATCAGTGTCACTTAATGGTTGACATTTAAAATATACTTTGTGACTAGGAGTACAGCTTAGTGGTAGAGTGTGTGCCTAGCATGCACACGAGGCCTCAGTTCAATTTCCCAGCACAAAATATAAATACACACACAACACACACATATATATATAACAAAATATGTCCCTAAAAATCATTCATGAGGTGGGGCACAGTGGCACACACCTGTAATCCAGTAGCTCAGGAGGCTGAGATAGGAGGATAGTGCATTCAAAGCCAGCCTCAGCAACTTAGGGAGGGCCTAAGCAACTTGGTGAGACTCTGTCCTCTAATAAAATATAAAAAAGTGCTGTGGAGTGAGCTCAGTGGTGAAGCACCCCTGGGTTCAATCCCTGGTTCCAAAAAAAAAAAAAAAAAACCAATGGTCTCGGTGGTCTCGGTTCAATGAATTAAGTGTAACATTGCTAGAACAAAACTTCTATTCCATTACTGATTTATATCTAGAAATGAGAAACAAGGGGAAAAAAAACAACAACATTACACCCTATCTCACTCAAACACGAAACTCATCAAGGTTCATGAACCAACTGCAACACTCTGAGAAGCCTGGCATGTCACCATGTAACGCATGCTGAACCACGCTATGTTTTACACTGACTGATTTGACAAATTTGCGATATGTTATGCTGTTTTGATCAATGCAAACTACTAAATAAAGACAGCCCTATATAGAAGTAAAATTTCAACACTCAGAACTTACAGTAACAAAAAATTTTAGATTTTTCAAAAGTTAAGGTATACACATATTTTTGTGGCAGAAAAGATTTCAGGATGAAGAGCAGAAATACACTAGGAAAAGAGATTGTTCATGCCTGGTCTTGATTGGTATTCAAATCACAATTATTTATAATCTGTTGCATGCAGTTCAAACAGGGATGTTAACAGTTGATTTTCAAACTCTCTGCAGTGTTAATGCTAGACACGAACATTTCAGTCGTAAGTTTTTAAGCACAAGCTCTCCAGGCCCCACCGCATATTGTCCCGGTGGGGGGCACTCTCCCTTTCTTCAGGGGAGCATATCCCTAGCCCAGCTGCAGGGTCCCATCACCCTGGGCCTGCTGTGGCCAATCTAGTCCATCACAGCTGATGTAAAACAGATGCCTGACCCAGAGGTCAGCAGGTGGGGCAGCCAAAGTGAGGCAGGAACAATGCTCCAACCTCACACTGCAACTGCTCTCAGCAGGCGCTCCTGTGGTCCTCTGCTCCACAGAGGCCCTGGTGGCCTTACCTTGGGGCTGGCTTCCTCTCTGTCTGCTGTGGCTTCAGGTGCCTGAGGTGTCTCTTCTGTGGAGGCCTTCTTTACTTTTTTGCTCTTTCTCGCTGTTACTTCGGGACCTTTTCTTTTCTGTTTTGCCATCCTGCAACAGAGAAAGCACACTGCTAAATCCATAGGAAAAAAAAGAGGCTCAAGCCAGATAATATTTTAAACAAGGGGAGAGAGCACTCTCCTACTATAAGAGACTACAAAGATATTTCAAAAATATTATATATGTAAGTGTTTTTTAAAAAAAAGTCAAACTCCTAGTTCATCACCAAACTTAACATTTTGGTATGTTTCCTTTCTATTTTCTGGGTGTTTTTTCTTGGCATAGCTGCAATCATGCATACATTGCATATTCCACTTTTTTCTTTTTTAAGATAGCAATCTTTTTTATACCTTTATTTATTTGTTTATTTATTTTGTAATATGGTGCTGAGGATCAAACCCAGTGCCTCACACATGCTGCCTGCGCACTCTACCACTGAGCTACAATCCCAGTCCCATATTCCATATTTCTGACCTCACATGAAAATAAAGTTCCTAAAATTAGGAGAAATACCATTTTTAGTGACAAGATCACAGTTTTCCAACAGGTGAAATTTGCATCTTCCCTTAAAAATTTGGGTCAATTTTATTTTCTACAATTCTGAACTAATTCATATTCCTGAACAGGCTATGGACGAGTCACCCACCCTACCACAGGTGCCTGACCAACCACAGGTGGAAGGGCTTTGGGATCACCAGGAGCCTGGGGCATCTCCTCCGACCAGGCCAATCGTGAGGACTTAAGCAAGAAATATGGGATGTGAGAGGAGGGATGTGCCTAGCAGGCCCATTTCCTCCCGCACAGCAGTTACACCTGTATAACAGAAAAAGTCCACAACTGTAAAATCAATTCCCTCCATGGGATTACGTGACGAGGGAACCAAGAGAAATGGCTGAGGGTGCCAGAGCCTGGATGCCTAGGATGGGGAAGGGGAGAGCCCTGGGCCTTTCAGGAAGTCGATGGCTGCTGCTGGGACCTGAAGCGGGGACCCACTGCCTCCAGGAGGGAGAAGTAGAAACTAGCAGCCCAGAACCCCTACCCACATGAAACCCGCGTTCCTATGGGGGAGACAAATACATACCATGTCAAGGATGAGAACTGCCATGCAAAAGGGGCGGGGTCACAGGAAGGTGACCTGGAAGCATAGTCAGTGGAAGAACACTTGCCTCGCTATGCAAGGCCCCGGGTTCAATCCCCAGACACCACCACCACCACCACCACCCGCCAAAGAAAGGAAGGAAGGAAGGGAGGGAGGGAGGGGGGGGGGGGGGAGGGAGGGAGGGAGGGAGGGAAAAGAAAAAGAGGATGATCATAATGAAAAAGTGCCCAGAAGTAGCAAGCATCCCTAAAGACCAGATTTGGGGTCAAATACCACTCTACATGAGAGAAAGTCAGGGGAGCATAAGGGGGACCTGGGTGGGTCACAAGGGGAGCCAGCACCAAGGACTTCCAGTCCCATTTGGGTCTGTCTGATTACAGCACACTGAGAATATTACTATTCCAGAGCCAGAAAATTCCAAGCTCCGTATTCCTTAATTAAGCCTTATCTTTAAAAAGTATGTGAAGCCAGAGGCTACAAATTTCAATTAACTGTGTAATAAGATATCTTGAAAGAATGAGAGACTGTTGACATAGGGACATTGAAAACACAAAGGAGGGAGCCAGCCCATTACCTTGTTGGAGAAATAAGTTCAGCAAATATTTACACACCAGTTACTATAAAAGTTAAATCTATATTCATTCTGTAAGTTATCATTAAAAACTTTAATCACTAAGTCTATTTGCTAAAAAGAAAAAGACTTTTCCATATTATAGAGTGACTTCTTTTAACAGTTCTAAGAGATAACTCATAACTCAGAGACACCAAATGTTTCTTCTAGAAAATACTTACTTTCATCTTGGTCAACTGACTCTCAAGTCTCAACAAGGGTGGCCAGACAATTCAAAGAACAACATGTTCAACAAATGCTGCTGGGACAACTGGATAGCCACACATGAAACAATAAATTTGAGGCCTTACCTCACACTACACACAAAAATGAACTCAAATGGATCAAAAACATAAATATAAGACCTAAACATAAAATTCTTGGAAGAAAACATACATATAAATATTTTTAAAAATATTTTTAGTTGTAGTTGGATACAACATCTTTATTTATTTTTAAATTTTTAAAAATATTTTTAGTTGTAGATGGATATAATAAGTTTATTTTTTTAATGTTGTGCTGAGGGTCGAACCCAGTGCCTCACACATGCTAGGCAAGTGTACTACCACTGAGCCACAACCCCAGCCCCAGATATAAATCTTTATGACCTCAGATTAGGCAAAGGTTTCTCAGTAACATAAGTAGCAAAATTTAAAACTTCTGTGCTTCAAGTGATGCCAGCAAGAAAGTAAAAAGGACAATTTACAGCATCAGGGAGGGCATTTGTACATCACACATCTGACAAGACGCGTGAATCCAGAACACATGAAGAACTCTTACGACTCAATAATAAAAGGCAAATAACTCAATTTTAGAAAGAGCAAAGGTTTTCAGTACACACTGAAGACCTGAAAAAGAGGCTTAACCTCACTAGTCATTTAGGAAATGCAAATCAGAGATACCACTTCACATTCAATAGGATGGCAACATGGGGTTAGATGGCTCAACGCAGAGCGCTTCCCTAGCAGGTGCCAGGCACTGGGGTCCAGGCCAGCACCACAAAGGAGAAAAAGAAAAAAAGACGTAATAAGTAAACATTGCTGAGAATTTGGAAAAACTGAAGCTGTCATTCGCTGCTTGTGTAGGTGGCAGAGACACTTTGGAAAACAGTCTGGCAGTTCCTCAGAAAGTTAAAAACATGCCGTTATCATATGACTCAGCAATTCCACTCCTAGGTACATATCCAAAGGAAATAAACACATCCACATTAACATTTGTATTCTAATGTTCATAGCAGTATTACTCATAATATCTAAAAGGTGGAAACAACCTAAATGCCCACCAATGGACAAGTAGATAAACAAACTATAGTGTGTCCAGAGTGGAATATTACTCAGCCACAAAAAGTGAGATACTGATACATCTACAAAATATGTCCCCTTGAAACATGATGCTAAGTGAAAGGAGACGGACACAAAAGACCACATGTTACACAATTCCACCTGCATCAGTGCTCAGAATAAGCAAACCAGAGACAGACAAGGCCAGTGGCTACTCAGGCTATGGAGAAGGAGCAGTCAGTAACTGCTAGTGGGGACAGGATGTCTTCTGGGAGGAGGAAAATATTCTAAAGTTAGATTTTGGCGGTGGTTGCACAACCCCATGAATACACTAAAAAAACAAAAACAAACTATAATATCTCTCCAGTTACCATAAATTTAAAAATATAATGTTCAAGTGCTGTTTTAAAAAAAATACGAACGATAGAAACAGGGGAAAATACATGTGCTAAGATACTTGTTGTAGAAGGCTCCTTGTGCCCTTAAAGTGGGCTGTCTGTTCCCGGCCACGGCTGACGTCATGGCTACACCGCGGCTGAGTAGCGTGCCACCCTTGATCAGTGCCATTCCCAGTGGCTGGATTAATTTTTGTAGAGCAACTGAAAACCCAAGATTTCCCCTCTTTTGGTGGTTGGGAGGATTTAGAGAGGGTCCAGGATGTTAAGGAAGCCAACCCTCAGAACCACTGAAACTGAAACTGCTACAGGAATTAGCATTCAGAGGCTTCACCAAGGCAAGGCCCTGACAGTTTTACACAGACCAGTCCACTCACCCTTGTGACCCATGCAGCTGGCGTGAGATGCGGAAACAGGCACACCTGCCCATCAGAGTAGAAAATCAATAGAGTATTCTGAAATTGGCAAATAACCACACTACAAGCATATTATTTAGAAATATGGAAGTAATCCCAGTAGAAACAGCTGCAACATTGAACTGTGCTTGCCTCCAAAGTGACTTTGGTCTGCAAGTGCCATGTGAGTTTTCAGTTACATGCATATGTGACAGCTAATTTGATAGGTTGAAGAATATTGACTTTAGCTAGGCATGGTAACACATGCCTGTAATCTCAGTTACTCAGGAGGCTGAGGTAGGATGGCAAATTTGAGGCCAGCTTCAGCAACTCAGCAAGCCCTAAACAATTTAACAAGACCCTGTCTCAAAATAAAAAATAAAAAGGGCTGGGGATGTGGCTTGGTGGTTGAGTGCCCATGGATTCAATCCCTAGTACCAAAAAAATAAAATAAAAAGGGCTGGGGATGTAGCCCAGTTCAACTCCCAGTATCAAATATAAACAAAAGGGCTGGGGAGATAGCTCAGCTGGTAGAGTGCTTGCCTCACAAGCACAAGGCCGAGTTCGATCCCCAGTACCGCAAAAAAAAAAAAAAAAAAAAAAAAATTATATATATATATAAACAAAAAAAATAAATTTTTTACATAAATTTTTTAAAACTACATGTATAGTACTGGTCAGAGAACAGGGAGAAAGGGCATTATTATGCCCTGCTAATGGGAGGATAAATTGGTACATCTTTTCTAAATGACAATTTTATAACATTTATCAAGTGCTTTGGCCCAGTAATTCCACTGCTAGGAATTCATCCTAATGAAATAATCATGGACAGAGATTTATATGTACGCAGATGATAATGGCAACACTATCTCTAATATTAAAAAATTGAAAACACCATAATTGTCCAACAGTAGCGGGCTGGGTAAATGAATGACTCCTCTGTGCAAAGGAATATTCCAACAAAACCATTAACACCTGTGATCTCAAGGAACATCAGTCACGTGAGTAAGTGCTCATAATACAATATAAAGGAAAATCGAATATTAATCTATGGAATATGGTATGACTCATTTTGTAAGAAAAATTATAGACAATGTGGCATAAAGAAAAAAGCTAAAAGGAATACACTAAAATATGAACATTTTAGGGGTCGGATTATAAGAATGTTTATCATTTTCGTATGCTCTTCTGTAATTTCTACAGTAAAAGCCAAAGAAAAGAATTGTTTTAAGACACAGCTCAAAGATTCAAACAGCAAATGACACAATTCCCACAGTAGAAAGTCAGACAGGCCGGATTGAGCAAGCACGGGAAGATGAGAGCTGCCGAGGCCACACTGCCCGTGGTCGGGTTGGCACATGCAGGCAAAGCTGCAGGTCGCCAAGTAGAAAAGCATCTCACAGGATCCTGATGAGATAAATCAGCTACAGGAAAACATCAGGCAAACTTTTAAACCTGAAAAGACCACCCACAGACCCAGCTGCTGCCTCTTGCCAGGGGCATCAGCTGTGGTCTGGGCAGTTCTAGAGGGGACCTCCCAACCCACCAGTCAAAGGCCCAACCTAAGCCCACAGATCTTTAATTGCTCAGTGCATGGAATCCAGGAGCAGAATGGCAGCGCCCACACCTGGACTGTGGCTCTGTTCTGACCCACGCTGACCCATGCCTAGGCCATGCTCTGAACGGCCTGCTTAGATTAGTGGCCTCCAGCCTCTGCTATTCTGCCCATGGACGCTGCTCCATCTCCTCCCTCTTGGGGCCTATCTGAACACTCTTACACAGTCACTCCAAGCCCACCACCATCCCAATGCCAAGCTTCCACTGCCAATCCCACCTCCTATCTCTCCAGCTGGCACCCTGGAATCCAATAATCTTTTAACCTTACCAAGACCTGCAATTCACTGATCCTACTGCATTTCAATGTCCCTCACTCCTCTCTGTTCTCACCTCCAAAATGTAATTTCCATGGTCTCTCATTCAATCACTCCCCCACACTCTCAACTCCCCTTGTGGCTTTCTCCCTTCAGGGCACTTGCCTGCAAAAACCCCACCTCAGGGACCTGCCTGCCCGTGTATTCCAAGCCTGCAACTCCACTGAGTTGGAAAGCCCACAGACTTAGGCTGAAGAGTCTTAGTTTAAAATTCAGAAGCTCTAAACTCAAGGGGACTGTCAGTGCTGCACAGCGACTGCACACCTCTCTATTCCGACCTCTCTCCAGACTGACTCCTTCCTTCGATACTCCTAATCTCATACCTCCAACATCTCTGTTCCCAGTAGATGACCTTAGTTTTGGATCACCGAGAACACAGAAAAAAAAATCCTAAGGAACTTCCGCAAGCTCCCACATCACCCATCCAGCCACCATGTCCGTGTTCCTATCAGGTCAACCCCTTTACCTGAGTAGAGTCCTCCCCTTTACCCCTCAAGGCAGCGACTTTAAGCAATTCTCCCCTCTCCTGCATCATTAGCTCTTCCCTTCTACCATACCAGTTATGACCTCCCATATCTCACTCTCTGCTCTCCACTGGCCCTTCAATGCACACTGAATTTCTCAGGAACTCCTGTCCTCTCTTGCACCCTCTCCCCAGCCCCTTCACCACAATCGCACCCATGTGGCTGAGTCCCATTGATGATTTTCAGCAGCGTGTGTCAGTTGATCCCAGCCCCTCTCTTGGCATGCATGTTCTACTTTTCCAGCAAGGACAGCAACACTTTGCTGTCTCTTGATGGCCCTGATCTTGAACTCTGAAAGTTCTGGGTTCTGGATTCAACTTCCTTACTGCCTTTGCAATCTTGCTTAGCAATATGGTTCCAAATAAGAGTTAGATATTGGTGGCTTCTAGCTTTCTCCAATTAGAGGTTTCTTCTGGGCAATGTCTCTCTGCACTACACTGCCGATTCACTCATGTAACTGTATGTACACCTACACATCACACCCACACACATATCATGTCAAGACTCACTCAGGATACTCAAAGCTCCTGATCATCCTCCACAAACCTGATCTTCCCCAAGGTGTCTTGTCTTCTTGATAAATAGCCATCTGATGAAATCCAGATGATTTTAGCTCAAGGTGCAACCTCAGTGCCACTTACAACTCCTCATCCTTTCTCACACAAAAATCCAACCACCCCTAAATCCTGTTGGCTCAAAAGCATCCAGAATTTTACTATCTCTCACAGCCTGCTACAGATCTCAGTTCTGCCCTCATCCCTCCAGCTGATTTCCCATCCTGAATGATTTCAAAACACCTCAGTGAGATTACATCTCACCTGACTGAAAACTCCCGAGGTTCCCCTTCCACTACAAGCTAAAGTCCTCCTTGAAGCTGAAGGGTCCCACGTGATCAAACTGCACTCAACACAACTACTCTTTTCTCTTTCCTTCACTTGGCCCTGGGCACACGGAGCTCCTTGCTGATCCCCCAGCACTTGATGTTTCCAATGCCTGGAGAAGCTACCAAGGTGTCTCACTCCTTAACCTGCTCCGCCTCTACACTTTCCATATCTCTGTCGTGACTTTTCTCCATGGTATATATCACCACCCGGTACGTGGTCTTCCTCTTCTGTCTCTTCCCTCTAGAACATAGTTCACCAGACTCGAGGTTTTGTGTTTCGTTCACTGCATTTTCAGCCATATCGACACACACGATGAATCCGGAACGTTTTTAAATGAAGTGAATGGATGGCGGAAGGAAATGCAAAACATGCTTATGATAGAAAGGGAGCGCCGAAGAGCCTCAGCAAGGATTCACAAAGCTCCAATTCCGCAAGACAGGCAGGTGCCTGGACCCAGCGAGTCCTCCGCTCGTCCTCTTCCGCCAGCCAACCCTTCCACGGACGCCGGCAAGGCCTCCGAAAACCCACGTGCAGGGGCCAGCGCCCAGGATGCTGATCTCCTGCGCGGACCAGATCGCAGGCACCCCGCAGCAGCCCCGGGCGCTTACCTGTACAAACCTGCGCGCACCTGCGCGCGCCCTGCTAAGCCGAGGAGGCCAGCTTCCGTCCGGCCCAGCGCCTCAGACACTCGCAGACCCGCCTTCAACCGCGCGGCGCCCCCCATTGGGCGAAGCCTGCCTCGGTCTTCTGGCCGACCCATGGAAAGCGGCAGCCTCAAGGGGCGGTCCCCGCCCGGGCGCAGATGATGGCGTCATCTCCAGGCGTCCTAGTGGCTGCGGGAGCGCCAGTTGCCAAGGCAACTCGCCCTCTGGTCGACACGTGCTAGCTCGCGTGTGCAACTCTCAGCCTAGTTGGAGCAGGTGAGCTCTAACTGGGCATCCAGACTTGGTGCTGAGTTCTTAAAACTCGGGTACAGAAGGACAGGTGCTGAAAAGAGAACACAGATAGGGACTGCTGCAGTGGTGCTGTGTACCGTCTTAATACGCAACAAGGTTAAGCATGGCGCGTGGATGTCCGAAACGTGCGGAGGCATCCTCCTAGAACAGCAGTTTAAAGCGGAGCCCGCCACAGGCGGGACGGGTGTGAAGTATATGTCACTCCACTGTGTGCAGGTAGACGTAGACCTACAGGGAGTAGACCCGAGGTAGGATAGAAGAAATGAATAGGTCAGAAAGGGGAGGCAGGAGCATCTCCAAGTTCCAGACCAGCCTCAGTAACTTAGCAAGACCTTGTCTCAAAATAAAAAATAAAAAGGGTTGCGGGTAGAGCTCAGTGGGAGAGCACCCCCTGGGTTCAATCCCCATTACGCCCCGCCCACCCCCCCCCCCCCCCAAAAAAAAAAAAAAAAAAAGTCAAAAGGAAGGACACAAATATACTTTTAATCTTAAGTTCCAAGTACCTTTCCAGTCCTGTCACTCCCCAAGTTAGTTCACTCCCAAATTTCTGGGAAATCTGTAAATTTTAAGAGTTACTGGAAATTCACCACTTGTGAAAATTACCTTGGACACTGTTCATTAGCTTACATAATGACTAGATTAAACAAAGAACAGATACAATATTTTAAGAAACCTATAATTTAGGGGATTCTCCAACATCATCTGCTGATCAGATAATAACACCATGCGAAGGACTAGACACCATAAACCACCTTGTGATCATCAGAATGATGTTATCCTTACCTTCCCATGCCCACCCCTCACCAACTTTCTTTGAACCCCAAAAGTGTCTCTCTTGAGAGGGCCTGCATTCTCCCTTGAATGCATCTTTGCTTTTCTTAAATAAGTCCCTGCATCAGGTAGTAGCTAGCAATGAGCAGTGAAATGCAGGCACGTTCACAAGTATTCTTTAAATCACTTTATGGTCTTCTTTAAACTACTTCCAAAGTAGACAAGAAAGAAAAGGGTGGTAACTAACTGTAGAAAATAAACAGAAGCAAGGGAGCTAGTTGGAAATCATGTCAAGAGAAAAGGATTAATGGGACTAACTCTGTTTTTTATTTTTGTAGTTGTAGATGGACAGCATACCTTTATTTTATATATATATATATTTTTTTTTTCTTTTATGTGGTGCTAAGAATCAAACCCCATGCTTCACACATGCTAAACAAGTGCTCTGCCATTGAGCTACAGCCACAGCCCCTAATGGGACTAACTCTTGAGAGGGTTCATTGATGTTGATGTAAAACTAGGAATTATAGCTAAAATGTCTCCATTTGTCTGGGAAGGAAGATTCCTTTAGTAGCACAGGTGCGCTAAGGTAACTTCTGACCAGCTATTGACCCCAGTGCTCACATTAACATGGGATTAACTTGTAGATGAAACCCCCTTAAATAGGATGGCCACCATGACAGTTCTGGAGAGGAACAACTAAGGTCAGAAACCCATCGTTGGATGTGAAGGAGGAGTTGAACACCTGATTAGGAAAGAGTACAGAAGGTGGTACCCAGCTCTCCTAACATCAAACAGTAATAAATTTGGAGACAGCATTGTCTCCATTGTTGTTCTCTGCTCAGAGATGGCCCACTCTCTCTCCAGAGTGTTCTCTGCTTAAGCCTCACTTTGCTTTTACTTTACTTTCATCTCACTTGTAATAAAGTTCTCTTGCATGACTTTTAGTGTCTGACTTAAAATTTTCTTTCATCGAAACACAGAGCAAAGGTTTGGAGTTTCAGCTCCCTGCTTTCCTGTGACATCTGTGTCTCTGCATCTGTGATGCAGGCTGAAATTCCTTTATATCACATATGTCAAGAACCCCACTGAGTTGAGGCCCTGCTCCAGGAACCCCTGGGACTTCTTCTGGTGACAAACACCTGGTGTGCCAATTGTCAAATTTTAGAAATAATAATCTAGATGTTTTTGCCATGGGAGGAGAGCGTGATAACTTGTCAACCAACTTTCGAGGTAAGCATCAGTGGGATGTAGTAGTACCAGAGGAAAGATGGGGGCGAGGGGACTTACAGTGCTGGCACAAGTTAGTGCTCTCTGGTGTCGCTCACTTTGATAATTAGCTTTCTACTTTCTTGCTGTTATGAGTAAATTATAGCAAATACCTAGTTTGTCTCCCTCGTGTGCATGTAGGAGAGTATCTACAAAGTACATACTCAGACTTGCCAAAACACAGGAATTAGCATGTTGGAGATTCAGTTTTCAAATAGCTCCAACTGGCTCCCACAATGACCACACATTCCACCCAAAAAACACTCACCCTTACTAATAATATATAATAAAATATGTGCATATGTAAACACAGTTGATTTTGCTTATTTAGCTCTGGGAATATATGGGTAGGCAATGCACATCAGTTTTCCACTGAACACAATTTAAAACTGATCAAAATATAGCCATTTTAAAAAAATTATAGGATGGGGATATAGCTTAGTGGAACAATACTTTTGTAGTATGCACGAGGCCCTGGATTCAATCCCCAGCACAGGAAAACAAAATTCTGGTCTCATTCCCCGCTTGGGACAACAATTAAAAAAAAAAAAATACTGGTTCTGTTTTATGGTATCTGAGTGCCGATTGAGCAGTAAAATATTATGAGGCTAATAAACAAAAGAAAAAGAATCCCAAAGCAATTAGCCTGACATTTAGGCATTTAGGACAATTTTCACCTAGGGGGCAGTCGATTCTAGAGGAGCCAGAAGAAAGGCTGAAAAGCTGAGCAGGAATTCTAGCAGTTTTGTGGCCTAGGGACCTGGAGTTCAATGCCCCATGTTCTAGCTGAGAGCCAGGAAAGCTACACTGTAGGAGTGACCATGAACTAGAAGTAAACCTACCTCACAGAGCTTTCCTGAAATTCGCCTCAAACTCATCTCAGTGTCTGAAACTGCATTGGAAGGATTCAGGTATCATTGCTGGTGTCACTAGCCAGTTGAAGGAAGAAACTGAATTCTAGAAGACAATCTCCTGGGCCCTAAATTATATTTGCTTAAATATTCTGTCCAGCTCCATAGAAAATAGCTATGTATGCAAGAAGACAACACAATAGAAAGCCAAGAAAAACTATGTACAGCGAATTGCTGATGTACCCATCTGACAGTGTAAAGTCATGGATCATGATAGATAGCTCCAGTTACGTGTTAAGGTGACGTCCAATGGTCAGTATTGTAGGGCCTAGGGGCACAAGGAGCATCCTCAGTGGTTTGTGATCCTCGCAGGAGAAGGCCTGGCTTTACTCCAGAACCCAGGTACCTGTTCTATGAATTTTATTGGGATTTGCCAAAGACACCACAGAGTCTTATCCACCTCATACCTCCCTGGCATCTCGGGTCTTCCAAGTTATACAGTCCAAGTCAAGACAGTTGATACTACAAATCCCACCTGTTGCAGAGCCTTCTCTTTCCAGGGGACCCAGTCAAAACTCAAAATCAGACTTTCAATTACCCAATACATAGGTGTTGGTCATAGTAAATATGATATAAGCAGCCTCCAAAATCCAAAGGATCCAAGGAAAGGCAGGACTCTTAGTGGTGGAAGATCATATTTATGTTCTATTTCTGCATAACAAATGAACACAATATTTAGCAGCTTAAAAGAACATTCATTTTCTCAGTCTCTTGGGTCAGGCTCATGGGCATGGCTTAGGTCTATGCTTCTGCCTCTTGGTTTGTGGTACCCCAAGCTGAAGTAGGGTATCTGTCAGGGCTGTGTTTTCATCCTCACTCATGCAAATACTGGAAGGACTCATTCCTTAAAGGCCACACCCCAGTAGTTGGCACCCCTCAGTTCCTTGCTACATGGCCTCTTCACTAGGCATTTTATGACAGACAGCTGACATTGTCCAGAGACAGTAAGAAAGAGGGGATACTAATGCGTGGACTGCTTCTTTGCAAACTAATCTCAGAAGTGACTTCCCATGGTTTCTGCTATTCTGTCCATGAAGTCATTTACATTCAGAGAGGGGATTCCCCAGAAGCAGGAAAACCAGGAGACAGCTATCACCAAGGCCACATGAGACTGCCTGACCCTGGGGGAAGTGCGATCACTTGGTCCTGGGACATATGGGGGATGTTCAGGTATGTCCAGACTACTGGACCCCTAGAACTTCCCTCAAACAACCCACCCCTGGAGCTCAGGGCTTCATATCCTCCTCTCCTGGACATGAGTGTCTTACCTGGGCACCAGAGTACTTGCCACCTGGCATCACCAGGTCTGATGAGCATGATGTCATCTATGCTGTAGATCACTGGAATAAGACACTTATGTCCCTGCAGATACTGTCCATTTAAACTCTGATGGGGAGCAGGAGAGTTAACACAGTCCCTTGACAAGGCCATAGGTGTGATTCCCTGTACCTCCCACGTGAGCACAAATGGTTTTCCATTCTCTCCTGATAGGATCAGATCAATAATCACATGCCAGGTGCCCAAAGCTGTGTTGATCCGTTGGAGCAGATGCCGCCAGAACCACAGCTGCAAAGAAGGGACATGAGGCAACAGCACATGCCTCAGTCACATGATCCATAGGAACACATCATCAGCCACGCGATCCTTGGGGGCACATTCTTTGATTTCCAAGGGTGCTGGCACCCAACAACCACCCAGGTGAGGGACTGTCTCTAATTCCCCCTCCTGATCAGTGATGACTGTTTCGGTAGCTTTCATTTGGCCTGTTCTACCACAGTGGCACTTACTCCATGGATCAGAGACCTAACAGCAGGGTCTGCTGGCCACCAAGGTGGGCTCACCTTGCTTTGCACGTAGGGTGAGTCAGTGGGCAGGCGAAACCTACTGTGAGCAACTTGGGGGAGGACTCCCCTGTCAGGCACAACTCAAGGGGAGCCAGGTCTGGTTTCAGCACTAAACCAGACTGCCGCTGGCTCTTTGCTGTTCCAAAATCCATGGATATTTGTCACCGCCTGCAGCAACAACTTGCACGGGTCTTATGGGTGGTGGAGTGGAAACTGAGGCACTTCTATCTTTCTCTTTGGTGCACTGCTTTCTTGCTTGTTTATAGAGGATAGAGGAAATGAGGTTTACTTGCTTTGAGAGGAGAGAGACCCCGCTTATCAGAGAGAAAGAAACTTTGCTTAAGAGAAACTTTGAAAGAAAGACAGGCTTTTCTTAGAGCTTAGAAGGAGAGAGGCCTGCCACGCCTTGAAGTCCTGCATCCTGTGAACTAAGGGTGTGTCTACCTAAGGTGCCCTAGTGATGCGTCTCAGTTCTCCGTTCCGCAATCTGCCTTCCGCAGCTGCCCCTATTCGCTGCTGTGTTTTTCCCTCTGGCTGCTTCTAATGGTTGCTATCCGTGTTTTTCCCTCTGGCTGCTGCCCCGCGTGTGTCTTCTTCTACTAGCTTTTCTGGTAATGGCTGCTGCGTGTCTGTCTCGCTCCGCCTACGCTTATATCACCTCCAGGACGCGAGAGCAGGGCCACGCCTCTTACGCAAAGATTAGGCGAGAGGCTCCAAGCAGGCAATTAGTGCTCCAGAACACATGCGCATACATTGTGTGCGTGGTCGAGAAAATCACCTGAGTGTGCTTATGTCTATTAACCTCCTCGCTGCCGATGTGATCAGGCGCCATCCTGGCGCCGCCAACATGGCACAGCCCCCAACACCAGACCCTGTCTCCTATAGTCAGCAAAGGTCCCACATTGCCTTCCCCCAGTGTATGATCCTTCTGGGCCTTGGTTCCTGTGAGTAGTGCCTGGGGGGATATTTATTTTATATACTTTCCATGGCCCTACAGAATTCCTCCCATTTCTTTTCAATGCATGGGTCCTGGGCCTATGGATAAGCTCAGTTTGTAAACTCTCCAAGGGACTGTGACTTCCTCAGTTGGTGGCTAATAATAGGCTTCTGTGTATTGGCATTTTTTCCCTTGCTACTGGGGATTGAACCCAGGGATGCCTGACCACTGAGAGCATCCCCTTTTATTTTGAAGCAGGATCTTGCTAGGTTACCCAACCTGGTCTCAAACTTGCACTCCTCCTGCCTTGGTCTCCCAAGTTGCTAGAATGGCAGGTGCATGCTACCACACCTAGCTGCCTCATGAGCTCTTGATCTGTATTAATTATACAAATAAAGCCATCCCTTGTTGACTGCCCGTCTATCTCACTCCTGGAACACAAGTCTGGTGGCCATTGCCACAGGAGCCTGCAGACCTTTTCCCCTGGTTGCTACTCTGGCCTTGCTTCCTTTTGTGGTCACTTCATCCACTGCAGCTCTGTTCTCCTACTGCCAGCCCTGACCTACAGGGGGCAGCCACACTAAGCCTCTCAAGGATGCTGGGTTCTCCCCATCACTCATCCTGGGAGCTACAGGGAATGACAGGCCTTTGAACCCCCAGGTCAGCTGTGGGTGTTCTGGTCTCTCCCCACAAATCTGTTCTAACACACCTACCCTGTGTGCATCCTGACCACTATCAGGGCAGTTCTAGCACCTGCACCTTAGTTGCTGAAGGTCATTATAATTTCTGAGCCTCAAAAAGTCATCTTTTTGACAGAGGCTATAGAAAAATACATTTTTTCATCATTTCATTTCAGTTTTGGACATGCTAGTAGCCATGAGCTCTCCTAGTGCTCAGAAATATCCCCCTAAACAAACTGGCTTCCATGGAGAAACAGCTGATTCCAGGGTTGGAGCCAGGGGAACAGAAGATGAGGACAATCTTGTTAGGACAGTCAGTAAGGAAGTGGTCACAAAAAAAGGCAGAGACTTACCTAAAGGACATAGGAATGAATGGTTCTTGTACAACCAGACGACCACATGTAAAAGATCGAAGGGAGAGCCCTACCTCACACCATATCTGAAAATTAACTCAAAATGAATCAAAGAACTATGTAGGAGCTAAGACTATAAAAAAATCTTAGTATAAAATATGGGGGTAAATCTTCACAATCTTGGATCTGGCAATGGTTTCTTTAGATGTGCCAGAAGCACCAGAAGCACATGCAACAGAAGGAGAAATAAACTGGACTTCAGAGAAATGAAAAACTTGTGCACATCAGAGGACACCATCCAAGAGAGTGAAAAGACACCTCTCAGGATGGGAGAAAATATTTGTAAATACTATATCTGATTATATCAGGCAATTCAACTACCTGAAGACAAACAACCCAATTTTAAAATGGCCTTGAATAGACTTTTCTCCAAAGGAAATATGCAAAATAGCCAACAAGCACATGAAAAGATGCTCAGCGTCATGAGTCAGTAGGGAAATGCCAATCAAAGCCACAGTGAGATACCACTTCATACCCAGTAGGATGTTATTAAAAACAAAAAACAGAAGAAGAAAAAGAAAACATTGGCCAAGATGTGGAGAAAATGGAACCCTCATCCCCACTGGCAGAACGTAGCTGCTACTGGTGCAGCCACCGTGGTGCTTCAGTGAATGAAAAAACTTGTACATGAACCTTCTCAGAAGCTCTATTCACAACTAAAGGGAGGAAACAACCCAAATGTCCAAGTGATAAATGCACAAAGAGGGGTAGATTCCTACAATGCAATTTTACCCAGTCATAAAATAATGAGGGATTAATGGTGCTATACGTGTTTTCAGGATGAGCCCTGAAAACATACAAAATGAGAGAAGCCAGACACAGGAGGCTATACGTGGTATGCCTCTGCTTATGTGGACTCTCTGGAGTTGGGGAAGCCATAGAGGCTGAAGACCAAGATGGTTGATGAGGCTGGGAGGAGGGGGGACATGGAGTGTGCGGGGGGGTGCAGTCTCCTGCAGCAATAAAACTGTTCTGGAACTGGGCAGGGGAGCTGGTAACACAACATTGCAAATGTACTAACTGGCCTTGAACTGTTCACTTTAAGATGGTTAAAATGGAAGAAAATAAGGAAAGACTGAGTGATAAGGAAGAAGAGGGAGAGGAAATGTTCTTTCTAAATGTTCTTTCTGAAATTCTTTCAGAAATGTTCTTTCTGGTTGGAATCTGGCACCCATTTCACAGGACACTAATAGAAAATGTATGCTTCCAAAATGAGGAGTAAACAAGAAAAAGACACAGAAGACAGGAAGTGGGAGATCCTACACAAGAGAGGCAAAGACAATCCTCATCTGATCTCCCTGTTAAGTGAGACTCCAGGGTCATAGTTGTGCACCAAACATAGAAGACAAGCCAGGCGCAGTGGCACGCACCTGTAATCCCAGTGACTTGGGAGGCTGAGGCAGAACGATTGAAGGTTGGAGGCCAGCCTCAGCAACTTAGTGAGCAACTTGACAAGACCCTGTTTCAAAATAAAAAAAAAATAAAAAGGCCTGGGAATGTGGCTCAGTGGTTAAGCACCCCTGGGTTCAATCCCTGCTACCAAAAAAACAAAAACAACAACAACAAAAAACCGGAGAGGGTGACCAGAACAGGCTGAAACACTTCAGAAATCATGTGGGAAGGATTTACTCTGATAAGATGAAATCAATAAAAAGAAATGTGATATATCTGAATATTCCAACTGGTGATTTAGATAAATGTTGGAGAGTTTGGAACTGAAAATGTGTGTGAATGTAAAACAACTAAACAAAACAGAATCAAAAAGGTACCTGTTCTAAGGGGGAAAAAAAAAAAAAACGTTGTAAAGGAAAAGAAATCTCAGTGACCAAAATAATGGGAACCCAGCTTTTTGCCCTTTGGGAAGATGGTGGGGTGGGGGAGGAGAGAGTTTCTGAGAGAAATGCAAGGAAGAGAGCAAATTCCCATTTCCTTTGCAGAAAATTAATAGATGTGCCTAAAATTGAAAATTCATGAAGTGGCTAATAAGCATGCTATTTGGAGCTACAAGTTTTAAATGGCTGCCTTTGAGAAGGAGAAAATGGGTGAGAGGACAGAAGTGGGAAACTGATTTTTTTCATAATAAAACTTGCAGGGTTATTTGAATGTTTTATGCTATGTGCAAGTATGACAAAGATAAAAATTAAAATGTTTAATAAAGCAAAAAAAAAAAAAAAGATGGTTAAAAGGGTGAGCAGCTCAGGAGGCTGAGGTAGGAGAATCATGAGTTCAAAGCCAGACTCAGCAATTTAGTGAGGTCCTGAGCAACTCAGTGAGACCTTGTCTCTAAATAAAATATAAAAAAGGGCTGGGAATGTGGCTCAGTGTTTAAGATCCCTGGGTTTAATCCCTGGTACCAAAAATAAATAAATATTTAAAAAATGGCGAATTCTATGTCATGTATATTTTACTGCAATGAAAGTCTGGGGGCGGGCTGGGGTTGTGGCTCAGTGGTAGCATGCTTGCCTGGCACGCGTGAGGTCCTGGGTTCGATCCTCTGCACCACATAAAAATAAAACAAAGGTATTGTGTCCACCTACAACTAAAAAATGTATTTAAAAGAGAAGGCTGGGGGTTAGCACAGTGGTAGAGAGTTCCCTAGTATGCACAAGGCCCTGGGCTTGATCCCCAACACCAGACAGGGGGAAAAAGTCTGTCTCTTCCCATTTAATATGGTTGTTTGTCAATAAGAACTAGTCTGGAGCTGGGGTTGTAGCTCAGGGGTAGAGTGCTTGCCTAGCATGTGTGAGGCACTGGGTTTGATCCTCAGGACCACGTAAAAATAAAATAAAATAAAGGTTCATCAACAACTAAAAAAGATATTAAAAAAAAGAACTAGTCAGACCAGGTGTGGTGGCACGTGCCTATAATTCCAATGACCCTGGAAGCTGAGGCAGGAGGATGGCAAGTTCAAAGCCAGCTTCAGCAACTTAGTGAGGTCCTGAGCAACTTGGTGAGACACTATCTCAAAATAAAATATAAAAAAGCACTAGAGATGTGGCTCAGTGTTTAAGGCCCGTGGGTTCAATCACTGGTACCAAAGGAAAAAAAAAAAAAAAAAGAACAAATCTGTTTGCTTCTGTCTTCAATTTAAGGTTCCTCCCTTACCACCATCCTTGTTGACTTACTTTTATTGAATCTGTAAAATAATAACATGACTCCAAAAATCAAAACTATCTAAAAAGTTACACTCGGAGAAGTATCGTTCCCTCCCCATCCCAATACTTCACTACTTCCACACACCCACCCCACTCCAAAGGTAACCAGTTTCATGAGCTCCTGGTTTGTCCTGTTTTCCTAACAATGATAAACAGAAAAACGAATATTTACTTCCCCTTCCTTCCCACATAAATGGCAGCATCCCGCACACCCTTCTGCCCCAAGCTCCTTTCCTCGTTCTGGAAATCTCCCCCTCAAACTGACATCTCCATTCTTCTTGACAGCTGATGGTCCTCCCTGCGTGGCTTCGCCGTGGCTCATTTCATCACGCTCCAGTCTGTGAGCATGACTCCTCTCCAATCCTGCAACTATAAATAACTGCACTGAATAATCTGCACACATATTTTCATATTGGTGGCACGACTTCAGGGTAGATTGCTAGAAGTGGGGTTGCTAAATATATACCTGTTTCCCAAGATCTTGCCAGGTTCATCCAGCAATGTGTGGAGGACTGTTACCCCTCAGTCTTCCCAAAGAGAACATTGTCCAAATTGGGATTTTTGCTAATCTGAGAAATGACATCTCTGTGGCATTGATCTCTCCTACGATGATGGAAAGTGACCCTCCCTTTACAAACACAAAGGCACCTTTGAAATTCTTCAGTTCCTAGGTTTCTGATCTTCTCCCTCGGTACCTGAGTTCTTCACACGTGAGAAATCTGTGTGTGACACATCTTGGCTTGTCACTGTCCCCTGACTTTTGTGTGTGGTGTTCTTAGCCTTGCAAGTGACCCTCTGTCACTGTGTGGTTTAACTTACCAACCTTCCCTTGTTGCAAGAACATCCCCAGACCCAAACTCATGTCTGTTTCTCCTGTTTCTTGAGATTCACTGTTCAGATATCTGATCTGGTCCTTTCCTGTGTGTGAGGTAAGGCCCAGAGCCAATGTTATTTTTCTAATTGACTCTCCAATTATCCCAACACCAATTTCTTTAAAAATCATCTTTGTCCAGTGATTTGGATACAACTCTTATCACACTGTTTCTTTATGGAGTCTCTTTCTGAATTTTCTATTCTATTCTCATCTGCCTATTCATATGCCAGCGGGATACCAATTTAGTTAAACATTGTCATGTGCTGTGATACCAAGGAGGGCTAATTCCCTCTAGTGCTCCTCAGGATGCGTCTGCTATTCTTTCGTGTTTAGTTTTCCATATGCACTTCAGTATCAACTTACCAGGAAAAAGCTTGCTGGTATGCTTACCAGGATCATTTCAAGTATATAAATTAATTTAGAGAAAACAGATGTCTTCATGGTGCTGATTCTTCCAAGAACAGGCCTGCCTTCCCATTGGTTGGCATCTGCATTCACATTTCAGTCTTTGGTGTGTGTCAGAGTTTTATCCAGCATGGGTCTGGTCTTGTTTATTCCCAAGTACTTTACTGAGACAGTAAATGGGATTATCTCTTTCATTATATCTTCTGGTTGTTGATGGGAATGGTTGTTGATTTCAGTGTGAGTTTTATGCCCCATCACCTCACTGCATTCTTGATTATTTGGGGAGGTACATACATTTAATGATTTTAAGAAGTATCACTCACCCCTACTTCATTGAACACCATTATTGGCATCTGGGATACTAAATTCTCCTTTCCCCTCAATTCTAATATTCCCCAGAGCTCCATCTTGGGTCCAGTACTGCTATTTCTCTCTCTGGCCATCTGTCTGCCCCTTTCCTCTCGCCTCTCTCCATGATTTCATGTTACCATGACTTCCAATCTTAGTTGATAATGACTCCTGAGTTCTGTGTGTAGCCTAGACTCTCCCTCTGATTTTTTTTTTTTTTTTTTTTTTTGCAGTGCTGGGGATCGAACCCAGGGCCTTGTGCTTACAAGGCAGGCCCTCTACCAACTGAGCTATCTCCCCAGCTCTCCCTCTAAATTCTTGACTTGCCTGCTTGGCTCCTCTATAAGTCATCCAACAAACGCTCCAACTCAACATCCCAGCATGTGGCTGCAGGAGGAGCCAGGTGCTGTCCTTAGCCCTGTCCCTCTGCATGTCCTGTTCAATTAACAGTGAAAGAGCTCAAAAGAGCTTGCTGATCTCCACCTCTCCTACCTGCCACCTCCAGGCCCCCTAACCTCTCACTTGGTCACTGACAGCTTAAAGTTCTCCCCATTTTCATTTTCACCCTTCTAAACCCCTTTCCACCTGGCACAGCAGCCAGAATGGTGATCTTCAAATACAGATGAGATATTTATGATGTTTGTTTTGCTTTTGATTCCCAAGAGAGTGAAACATTTGCAAGTATTAAGCCTCCTCCCAGATTTCCACAACCACCCTGAGGGCTGTGGCCCTTCAGATTTGCCCAGGGGAAGCTGACGCCTGTTTCCATAACCATATACTTTATAACAACATGGCCATGGACATAGTTTATGACGTTCAAAACAAGAGTTCATAGAAATTTTTGACATTACTCTTAATTACCACAAAATCATTTCTTCAGCCATGGAAGATGCAGATTTATAGATAATGACATCATTCTGGAGAGAGTGTGTTAAGCACAGGACTGGGTAAGGAAGCAGGCTCTGGCCTGACAACAGCCACACACAGGTGATTCCACCAGGCAGCACCATATGCACACCAGCACCCAGTAGCCAAGTGGGATCCCCTTACCATTTCCCTAGAGTCCCACAAGCATCTCACCAGACCGCTACGGTAACCTTTCAGTTTTCTTCTTCCTGGTCCTGGGAATTGAGCCCTGGGTGCTCTACCACTGAGCCACGCCCCCAACCCTTTCCATTTTTTATTTTTATTTTTTTTACTTTTTGTTACTGGGGATTGAACTCAGAGGGACCCTGTGAAGCAGACCAGGTATCCCCATCCAAAAGACCCTTGCTATAATTAAGCTTCTCCAGAGACCCTTGCCATAATTGTTTTTATTAACAGAATACCAGCAAAAATTTCTGCAAAGAACTCAGTGTGGTTTGAAACTTCCTATTTTCTGTAAGGGCTAAGTGCTCTGACTTGAAAAGTGAAATCTGTCCACAAACTTGATGATGCACAAGAATCGTTACTCCTGTTTTCTGTGGTAAAGACTTGTGAAACCTCGAACTGCCTTAAAAGTATGGGACAAAGAGTAACTGTTATGGACCCCACCCACTGAGAATAAAGATTAAAGAATTTCCAGACCTGAGGTCCAGAGACTTTTTTTTTTTTTTTTTTTTTTTTAGGTGATAGCCGCTCTGCATGGCTGCAACTAATAAACCTGCTTTTTCTCAGGTGTACAGCCTCATCTGTCCTACATCACCTGCCTCTAAATAAAATATAAAAAAGGGCTGGGGATGTGACTCAGAGGTAAAGTATGCCCCTGGGCTCAATCCCCGGGACCCAAAAAATAAAAAATAAAAAGATTTTTAAAAATAAAAAGTAAAAAGCACTGAGGATGTAGCTCAGTGGGAAAGTGCCCCAAATTCAAACCCTACCAGGAAAAACAAAAAACAAAAAATGAAATAGTATTTACCCAGGAAAAGTTCATGTGGACCAAACTTCATCATCCTAGTTTCTCTCTCACATGCTCCTTTGGAGACACTTGCAAAACAGAACGTCAAAGACCTCGACTCTCAAGCTTGAATTCAGAAAACTAAGAATATTTCAGTCATTGACCCATTTCAGAACCAATTTCTCAAGTTTGGTCTCAGGCTTATTGCAAAGAACAAATTCGGAAAGTTCATTTAAAATACCCGTTTCACACTGCCAACCTGCAGAACCAAGTCAGACTGTGCTTCCTCTGACATCGTTCACAACTTCTCACAGGGCCTTTTGGTGACATCTGGTGAAAAGGTTTGATACTGCAGCCTTCCACTAGCATGTTGGCTGTCCCCTAGACCCTGGATACCAGGCAACTTGGCCTTGATTCCTACCCAGGGGGAGAGGCTGGATATGCCAACTCAGGTTCCACTACAGAGAAAGAAGGAAGCATCTAGGGAGAGAAAGATGCCACTTCCCATGGCTTGCTTTCTGCTTGCTAAGGTAGAGTGGATTTAAGACTTCAAGCTCCTGAAAACATGTGCCCCACCAGCAAGAGGAAGCATTCAGCTTTTGTGCCTGCTCTTACCATGCATCTGCCTTTATCGTTGATCCAAAACTGTTCCTGCAAATTGAGGTTGATAGCTCAAAGGCCGACTTCACACTTTACAGCAGGGCCAGAGCTGACTGGCAGGCATGGCAATGACCCTGGACAAGCCACAGGAACTGCTGGACGGTCCCACCCCTGCAGCTTTGGTTCAGTTGGCTATCCCAACAGTGCTCCTTAGAGGGTTCTGTGAATGCCTGGGCCACACTGGAGAGGCTCATTAAACGACATACACAGGACATCCAGTGGCATCTGACCAACCCAGTGCCATTCATGCTCCATACTACTGGCTACCACATGCAGGTACGAATTCGGGCTACACAACCTGCTCAAGGTGATTCACTGGGGGCCAAGATATGGCTTAACCCCAAGTTTTGCCAACCTTCCATCACCCAGGGTTCCTCAAATAGTTCCACAGAAGTGCCCCTGCCACTAAAGAAAGTGGATCCCTCTTACCCCAAACAGACTGTGTCAGAGCACAGGGCTGCTGAGGATCGACTTGAAACTGCATGCAGACCTTTAACACTGAAGAACTGTTCTCCACACTCTACTACTCATCTGAGCACTTTCTACCAAGACCTAAACCCTCCTGGGTCCCATTGCTGGGCATGTGCCACCTGTACCCACTGCGAGCAGCTCGAGTGCACCCAGGCCAGCCAACCTTTGCCGTGCTTCCAAAGGGCAACCACTAGGAAGATGCTTGGCTCCCTTTACCAAAGATGTACTTATTCAAATTATGCTGCTGCCATGTTTTCACCAGTGGGAGAAACTAAACCAGTTAACAACACATTTGATGAGGGTGTGGGGAAATTGACAGAGAGGAAATAGAACTTTCTGCACAGCAACCTAGCACTTCCAACAAAATTGAAAATGGACAAACCCTTCAACCTAGCAATAGCAACTGAGACCACAGTGTACATCACAGCAATGGGTAGAGAGATCACCACGTAGCCAATGCCCTGGAGTACTGAGCAGAGCTTGGGTGAGACCTACTAGCACCAGCAGGCAGACGCCATGATGGAGTCAAGGGAAAGCAGGCAGCACAGCAGGCAAGGCACGACCTTGATGTTTATGGATGTGATCTTGCAAATGCACAGAAATCTCTGGATTTAACAAGACATGAAGACTTAGTTCCAGGATGTGTGACTGAGGAGCAGGAGGAAACTTTCATGTTCCTAATTTGAGTACTTTTGAGCTGAGTGTCTATGAAGAGTGCCCAAGGAAAAATATTAAACAATCTGAGCTTCTCGGCAGAAATCTCAATGTAACATTAGAATGTGCCAACCAAACCTGAAGATGAAAAAACAAACTACTAAATTCACAATCCCTCCTGATAAAACATGGGCTCAGGTTGAGTGTCCAGTATTTGAAACTCAGAGGACCAGAAACGTTTTGGGTTTTCTGATATTTTCATATACATAAATGAAGTATCTTGGGGAGGGGACCCACATCTAAACGCAAAAATTCATTCACATTTCATATACACTTTATACACAGGACTAATTTTTTAAACTCATTTTTAAACTTTTTTCTGAGGTGTTGGGGATTAAACGCAGCACCTCACGTGCTAGACAAGTGCTCTACCACTGAACTACACCCAGCCTGAAGATTAATTTTATACAATATTTTTAGTGTGTGTTTTGATTGCAACCTGTCATGTGAGATCAGGTGTAGATTCCTTTTGTGATGTTAGCATTCAAAAAGGTTTGGATTTTGGAGCATTTCACGTTTTAGAATAGGGACAATATACCTGTAATGCTTTTGTCCTTTAGTCTGGATGCTCTGGAACAGTTGTCCAATAGGAATTTAACATAAACCACCTACCTCGTTTTTAAATTTCAAGTAGTCACAAAGAAATCAGAAACAGATGAAATTAACCTTCATGCTTTATTAATCAAGCACACCTAAGATATCATTTCAGCATGTAAAGGATGTTTTTAAAATTACATTTACATTTTAATATGGTCTTCAAAACCTGGTGTGCTTTGATTCTCCATCAGGATACACCTCAATGTGAATAGTGAGTTTTCAACAGGGATTTGTATTTAGATTTCACAAGACTCAGTCTTAGAGCACATGCTTAGCATGTGCAAGGCTCTGCATTAAATCCCTAGCACCAAAAACTCCCCCAAAATTTGCAGTTAAAAATTGCTTCACAAACCCAGGCTCCTAACATACTTCCAGGTTTTCTAACAACTGAATTGGGTGGTTTTCAAACTTAAAAGTTTAGCTATGCTGCTACAATTCAAGAGCCCATGGCCTGAGCCAGGCATGGTGGCTATAATTCCAGCTGCTTAGAAGGCTGAGGCAGAAGGATCACAAGTTCAATGCAAGCCTCAGCAACTTAAGAGAGGCCCTAAGCAACTCAGCAAGACCCTGTTTCAAAATTAAAAATAAAGGGCTGGATATGTGACTCTGTGGTTAAGTGCTCCTGGGTTCAATCCCTGGTACAAAAAAAGAAAAAAAAAAAAAAAAAGAAGAAGAATTAAAAAAAAAAAAAAAAATCCATGGCCTGCATGGCTAGTGGCTGCCACACTGGACAGTGAAGTTGTAGGAAAGTGGCTTATCCAAGCATGTCCCTAGACCAGCAGCACCACCTGCAACATTCTAAGTACAAATCTTGAATCCACACAGACCTAGAATCAGAAGCTTGGGTTGGACACTCTGAAAAGCCCTTTACCATTCTGATGTGTAATGACACTGGAAAACATCAGCCTAGAATAAATGCCATTAAAAGAGGCAGCACAGACCCAGTCTAATCACCTATTTGAAGGACGGAAACTGAATGGACCCCTCCCCCATTATATTTAGAGGCTATGATTCCAGAAAAAAGGTAGCTGCTAGGATTTTTGTTAAGACAAACTTTCTCGGCAGATGCCTGAGATGTTAAGGCTGGATTGTGGGGCTGAGGTCAGGACCAGCTCCGGGTATCATTCCATTTCTCCTCATCCTTGATCCCCAGGGTCCCGGGCAGTGAGAGAGCTATCTGGTTTCAAGGTGGTCAGTATGAACCTAATGCTGTATTTACCTCACCAGGGGACAGAGGACACCACCTGCACTGTGTGAGATCACAGCCAGCAGCAGAAAACATCAGGTCAGCAACGCCACATTGGTTCATCACCCAAATTATGAGAGACCATGGCTGCCCACTTCAGCTCCTTCTACTTGGATTTCCTCCTGTTGAAATCATAAAATCATCCCCAGTATTCAATCATAAAACCTCCAATACTCAAAGAAACCCTCTGCCTGCTATCACGGTTTTAAATTGCTTCTGGAAGTTTCTATCACTTCAACACCAGACATTGCTTCATCTTGAATAGGTAGCGTTTTGTGACTTTCTTCTTGCAGTTGACAGCAAACCCAGGTAGAAACAAGCTCTCTCACAGGCTAGCTCATCACCTAGTTTAAGAAGTCAGCTGTGGTAGATGGCATGTGGGGTCCAAATGCATGCCCTTTCTCAAGAGCAGTCCAGCCCTGAGTCAGGACCAGGCACAAAAATGACTTGTGTCCTTTCAGCAACTGAGAGCCATCCTGGGCAAGAACCTTCAATAATGTATTCCGCTTCCTAGGTTCAAACAGACACCTCATTACAGAAGCCACATGGGCAAACCCCACACCTGTGGTCAGTTGTCTGTTGTTTACATGCTAGAAACTTCCCAAAGACTGGATCCTGAACCAGTTTGATGCCAATACCAACAATCCAGCTTATTCAGATATCACTTTTGAAGCCACCAAATTTTGTTCCTGTGGTGACATAACCTGCCTTAGAGTATCAATATCCCTCTGATTGTTTATTTTGCCAAACATTGGAAATGTTCAAGTTTGACTGCTTGCCATGGGAAGTAAAAAAGTACTAGCGCATCAGTCATGTGCGAAGTTAAACAGTGCGTGGAATGATTTCAGGTGCAGCGCCAAAACAGATACTGTCATGTCATTTTGCTTTCCACCTGGAAGAGAACAGAAAGAACCAACTATTTTAGATGCATCTTGATTACCTCAAAGTGGCCAATCTTTCAGGAGTCTTGGAGTCCAAGTAAGATGTCCCAGGAACAGTTATGCTATGGACTGTTGTGATCTGGAGCTGGAAGGGACTTGTAACTTGGGGCTCATGTTCACCTTCCTGGGGAAGCATGTCATGTCCCACACTTGGCTATAACTGTACTATGACTACTGGTCACAGAACTGCACCCAAGATATACACACTGACCTGAGTCGCTGGGTCAGCCAACTGGAGGATGGCTTAGACTCAGAAGCGCTGGTTGCTGAGCACCTAGAGAGAGGAGAGACATGTGTTCTACCCCTTCTAGTTCACCCAATTCAGACATGGACAACAAGCAACTGAAAGTAACACACACTTCTCCTTTTATTCAAGGGCAAGTGCAGAGCAATGCTGCTGCTGGGGAAAGGTGCTAGCACCAGGGGTTGAACAATGTCCTCCAAATCCTGCTGAAGCCCTAACCCCTAGGGCCTCAGAGTGTGATCTGATGTGGAGACAGGATCTTCATGGAGGTGAGCAAGTTCAGGAGAGCGAGTCTACTGAACCAGTCCCTACAAAAAGGGGAAGACAGGCCCCAGCTACACACAAGGGAACACCCTGGGAAGACAGAGATCTCGGTGATGCATCCACATGTCTAGGCTCACCAGAGATGGCTGGCAGATTGTGAGAAGCTGGGAGACGCCTAAGCAGATGCTCCCTTTGCTCTCAGAAAGAGCCAGTCTGCTGATCTCTATTTTGGCTTTCCAGCTTCCAGACAGGTGAAAAGAATAAATTCCTATTGTTGAGGTCACTCGGCATACAGTACTTAGTTACAACAGTTACAGGAAACTAATGCAGCTAGCCTCCTACTTTAACTCAGAATCCAATTTTATCACAACCCCAAGTGTACAAGAGATACTTAAGATGAGCAACTTGGTATGGAACAATGCTCAAAGTCTGTCCACACCCCACCCCGCCCACCCGGGCCCCAGGGTTCAGGCTGGTTTTTTGCACGCACGCACGCATGCAGGCTCAGCCACGGCCAGATGCCTCTCCTCACCCCGCTCTGCAGCTGTGGTCCAGAGGGTGTCTGTGCTGAATGCAGAAGTTGCCATGGCACTGCACACAGGCCAGCTGCAGCATCTCCTTCTTTCTGCATCCTTCTTTTGAGCATCGGTATGTGAAAACCTGGGAGAGCAAAATCACTTCCGTGAGCTGGGCTTAACAGTCCCCAACAACGCCACACACTCAAGAAACAGGTCTCAGCTACCTGGACGAAGACATCATCCTATGTCATCCAAGGTCCTTTGGAGACACCTTAATGTCAGGCGAAGAGACAAACACAGATTAAGGAACTGGCAAAATTGGGGATCATGTGAAGATGGTCAGGAGCTGTCTCCAGAAGACTAGGAAAACCAGAGTTAAAGGACTTCACACTTATTTATGGTAGTGTAGGTGTGAGGTATGTAATAAAATGTACTGATTAACATAGTTGATAACTGCAAACCAGGATCTATAACTAGAGACTGATGTAAGTGTGACAAATGCCAATTCCCTAGAAGAAAACGTCTTTCATAAGACAGAAGTTTAACGTGTGTGCTTGTTTTGGAGAACGGCAGAACAGGGTGAGGTCACTCACCCAAGAAATCAGGTGCAAGAGAACCACCTGAATGAGCCTCCCAGGGAAGAGCAGTACACAGCCAGGGGACCCAGACCCTGGGGTGTGGCCTGGGGAAGGTAGGGTCTGGGTCCACAGTCCAGGGGACAGGGAGCCTGGAGAAGGCTCAGTGAGGCCAGCCTCTTCAACATCTGGTTAAGGAGCAGATTCCTACACTGATTCTGGTTCTGCCCGTCCTGAAATACTGGAGAATTGACAGAGATTTTCTGAAAGGGATAATCCCACAAGAGCAAAGAAGAAAAAGAAAGAGATTTTTGAAAATAAAGAGCACACAGAAGAGTGATGACAAACTTGGCAGGTAAGACAAAGGTCACCTGTCAGCTAGGAGAAGACCACAGAGAAAACCTACTCATGGGAACTGGGGCAGTGGGACAACACGGTGGCTGCAGGCCTGTTTCAGAAGCTGACTCCATGACCTCTCCCACAGATGGGGGTCAGAGGGAGGCCGCTGCCTGGGGAGTGCAGCATGGGGAGGGGGACAAGGGAAGGAGGGGAGAGCAATAGCAGGTTGAGGTGCCACTCAGACCCTGGGCTGCTCTCTCCACTTGGCTCCCAGGACCCTGGAGGCCATGAGCACATCCTCCAGGCAAGAGGAGGGACGCCTCTGGGGAATTCCATTAGCCCAAAAGAAAAACCGAAAGACATGGACCTCAGGAGCTTCCTGAGCGAGTGGACCAGGAAGATGACCCACAGCAGAGGCTGAGTCCGCTCTGCACCTGCTAAGTAGCCAGCTCCAGAGCACAAGCTTGAGGACACTTACTGTGACACACAGAAAGGGCAGGTAAGAAAGCAGAGTCTAAGGACACATTCAACAGGAAAAACCTGTCAGGGCTCCTGTGCCAAAGTAACAGGAATCCAGAGAGAAGAAAGGAGAGAGTGGAGGAAATCAGAGACCAAAAGAACATTCCAGAACCCTGGAGACAGAGTTTCCAGTGGGAGGGTCCACTGTGTGCCCAGCACAGAGAAGAACCTTCAAGGTGCTGGAGAAAAACTGGGCCAGAGTTAGGGTGGAAAAACCCAGAACAAGGGATCTCTGGGCTGTTGTCCTAAAAGTAACAGAGTCCTAGACACCCCCACAAGCACCTCCAACGATACTGGGAGGACAGAGCTGGAAGAAAAGGTGTGCAAATAACAGAAGAGCAGATAAGAGCTAAATCCTCAGTACACAATGCAGCAAACAGATAACAGCTAAAACTAAAGAGCAAGTAAGACAGATCGGGGTAGAACAGTCATGAGCAGAAAAAGCAGTTACCACGAACAAGCAAGCAGGACCCACTGAGCGTGAACACACTGCCTGGGGAACAGGGACCTGTTGTCTTCCTACCACACTTCCCCCCAAATGAACAGATAAACAACTTCAATGAAAATATGGATGCTCCAAACCAAGAACACAATGTCTGGAGCTGGGGACACAACTTAGTGGTAAAGTATGCCTAGCATGTGCAAAGTCCTGGGTTCTGTCCCCAACACTGTAAAAAATTTAAATGCTGAATGTGTGAATTTTATAATCTTTTACCTGCTTAGAAGTAAAAGATTAGGAGCTTAGAAAATAAACGTGAATTGTATTAACAGAATGGTTCTATTCCTTAACTCTTCACCATGGGAGAAACACTGGTTTATTCCTATGAAAGAAGACCCTAACCTAGAACCCCTCATGTTTAGGGACTATTTCCATAACTAAAAACTCAGGCCATTCACAACAAAAGAAAATAATGATTTATCATTAAGGGATTAACTTTGTACATAAATAAATCACGAGGACTAATTTTTCACAGTTGGAAAACTGACCTACTTCCCCCTAAAGAAAAATCAATATTCTCAGGTCATAGAACTGACCCAGAACTTGTCCTTACCTTCTCTTTCTTCTCCCCAGGATGAAACTTGCAGTCTCTGTCAATGTGCTCTCCAACCACCACATCTGGTATCTCTCCCCTTTTTACAGGGATGGGGATGTTGCAAAGTGGACACACAGGGACCTGGACATTCTAAAGATAAAGAATGTGAGACGATATCTGAGATCTACACAAGGAAAAGTTGAAGCACAAGCAGAGCGCACAAACTGGCATCCGACCACTCCTGAGAGCCAGGCAGCCCTGGAACCCGAGGGGCAGCTGCCTCCAGGGCAGTTGAGTGGAATCCAAATAAAAGACAATCAACCAATTGTGGAAAGAACCTTTCCTGAGTAAAAGGATCAGGGAGGGAAGCTGGTAAGATCAAATGGGTGTCTCAGGACAGCCAGGCTGTGTGTCCAGCATGTACAAATGAGAGGACCTGCCCTACACCTTCAGAGTAAAGATGACAAGAAAAAATACTGACCAAAAGGTCCTCTAGCTCGATTCAAGTGCCAACCACTTCTGTGATCCTCTGGTGGCTTCCCACATGGCTTTACACATAAGGAAGAGTACCTCAGTGAACAGAGAACACACACTGAGGCAGACTGCTTGACCCATAGTGACCATTGCTGACTGCACGCCCAAGGCTGCAGGGGCTCTGGAGGGAGTGATGGGCCACCCAGCAGCTGAATGGTTAAAACCCTGAGCCAGGCTGGGTGTGGTGGTGCACACTTGTAATCCCAGTAACTCAAGAGGCCAAGTTCAAGGTCAGTCTCAGCAACTTAGCATGGCCCTGAGCAACTTAGCAAGACCCTGTCTCAAAAATTAAAAAACAGGCTGGGGATGTGGTTCAGTGGTTAAGCAGCCCTTCCTAGTACCAAAAAAAATTAACAAAATAAATAACAGGGCTGGGGATGTGTGGCTCAACGGTAAAGTACTCCGGTGTTAAATCCCCAGTACCAAAAACAAAACCAAACAAAAAACAAAAAACCCTGAGCCAGGACAGGAGCTGAGGGAATGGATCATGAAAACAGTGAGGTGGCAGTTACATTAGACAGGTGGCTGTAATCAAAAAACTGTGGGGCTTGCAGGCTGTGGGTGGAGCTGAAAGTTTCAGAGTGGTGTTCCTCAGTTGGCAAGTTCCTCTGCTGGCAGAGAAATAATGCATTATCAGGTGACTTCCAGCCAGACTCCTCCCACAGGGGGACCTGGGAAGGACCAGTTGTCACATGAACAGGATAGCTGGTCTAGTCATCAGTGCCTGGTAAACATGAGGAGTGAGTCACACTCCCACCTGCCTTGATGACCCAGAGAGGGTGGAGGGGCCAATTCTGGTCAAAGCATGTGATTCCAAGTTACCCACACTTCATCTGCCACCAGGGTGAAGTGGCAGAATTCACTGAAATCAACTATGAATCACCCAGAAACAGAGTGAGCACAGCTGGAAGACACCTAAAAAAGCCAACAGAGGTCCGAAGACCATGATGAATTAGCATGTTTCAGGCATCTTCCAGTTTCTATTGTGTACTATTTGAATCATCTAAAAATATACCAAGGCTGCGCAGATGCCCAAATGAATAAGCACCTTTAACACCTTCCTGAATAGACTGCATGTCAAGTCTGAAACACTTCCTTAGCTCATAAAAACACAGCTGTTTTCTCTTGGTGCAATGGATCAAAGGAACCAAGTACTTTAACATTAAAAGTGAGCTTTGAAAGTTAGGTTGTGTGTATCAAAGTTAGGCAGCTGCAACTTGGCCAAAAGGGAGGAAAGTTTCCCTGTAGCCTCAGGGATCAATCACATCAAGGGCTGCAGTCTGCCTCCCAGACACAAAAAGAGATATCAATACTGTTGGGGGCTGTGCCATGTTGGCGGCGCCAGGATGGCGCCTGATCACATCGGCAGCGAGGAGGTTAATTGACGTAAGCACACTCAGGTGATTTTCTCGTCCATGCACACAATGTATGCGCCTGTGTTCTCGAGCACTAATTGCCTGCTCGGAGCGTCTGGCCTAATCTTTGCGTAAGAGGCGTGGCCCTGCTCTCCGCGTCCTGGAGGTGATATTAGCGTAGGCGGAGCGAGACAGAGACACAGCAGCCATTACCAGAAAAACAGTAGCAGAAGACACGCCACAGGAGCCATTAGAAGCAGCCAGAGGGAAAAACACGGACAGCAGCCATTAGCAGAAAAGCAGGAGAAGGACACACGTGCGGCAGTAGCCAGAGAAGACACGCCACAGCAGCCATTAGCAAAAAAGCCAGAAGAAAGAACACAGCAGCGAGTAGGGGCAGCGGTGGAAGGCAGATTGTGGAACGGAGAACTGAGACGCATCACTAGGGCACCTTATGCAGGACTTTAAGGCGTGGCAGGCCTCTCTCCTTCTAAGCTCTAAGAAAAGCCTGTCTTTCTTTCAAAGTTTCTCTCTTAAGCAAAGTTTCTTTCTCTCTGATAAGTGGGGTCTCTCTCTCTCTCCTCTCAAAGCAAGTAAACCTCATTTCCTCTATCCTCTATGAACAAGCAAGAAAGCAGTGCACCAAAGAGAAAGATAGAAGTGCCTCAGTTTCCACTCCACCACCCATAAGACCCATGCAAGTTGTTGCTGCAGGCGGTGACAAATATCCATGGATTTTGGAACCGCAAAGAGCCAGCGACGAATACGGGGGGTGGGGGGGGGGGTGAAGTACTTTAAAGAAAGACTACGGCAGTTTCAAACCACAGGGCTCCTGTTGACATTCCAACTATCCCCAAAGACCTACTGCTTACTGATGACCCCCGTGCAACTAATCCAGTAGAGCTTAATGCCCAGAAAGATGCAGCATGCATCTAAACCTATTCCAAACAACTTGTATAGCCAGTAAGGCCAAATGAAAATTCTTCACAACAGGTTATTTCACCTCAACCCACTGTCCCCCTTCTTCCTTTAAAAACCCAGTCCTCCTACCATGAAGGGACATTGTCTTAGTTGCTAATAAACCTATACCTCCTGATTTGCAAATCCCTCCTATGCCTAGATAAACACTATCTCTGTATTTGTGTTAACCTTATTTATGGTTCTGTGGTTCACAGTTACAATTTGACTCCAAAAGTCCTGAAAAATAAAATCTCAGAAACTTTAGAGCTGTACTGTCCAACAGAACTTTCTGCCACGGTGGAAACACTCCTTACCTGTGCTGTTCAATACAGAGGTCACTGGCCACATGTGGTCACTGAACACTTGAAATATGGCTGGTTCATATTAAGTGACCACCTGTGGCTACTGTCTGCTACAGTGGACCGTGAAGCTTTAGACAGTACAGATTAGAACCTTCTGAACAGAGTGTGATGAATTACCTTCTTAAATGCAAAAGGACACTTATGGCCAGCATAGGTAAAATGATCTTTACAGTAATCTTGCTTACATGCATCACACTTTAGTGGAAGAAAATCTAAAAAATACAAACAAAACAGTAAAGACTTCTAAGGATTAGAACAAAACAATTTTAGCCCATACTAAGCAGGTACTTACCTATACTAAGTGCTTCATGCTTATAAGATAAATCGCTCAATAAGTTATCACATGTAAGAAAACAACTTTAGGGTTTTGCATTTAACAATGCCAAATTACATTTAAGGATCTATCAGGCTCTTTTCAAGAGAGATCCCATTTCAAGCAGCAACAGTTATTTTTTGGTATCAGGGATTGAACCCAGGGGCACTTACCCACTGACAGAGTCTCACTAAATTGCTGAGGCTGGCTCTGAAATTGTGATCCTCCTGCTTCAGCCTCCTGAGCCACTGGGATTACAGGAATGAGCCACCACACCCAGGGCATCACAGTTATTTAAGCACATATTTGACACAGGCATATGTCGATACTCAGTAATAATGTTGAATAGAACCTACACCCCATGCCAGAGTTCCAAAATTGATAAGCCATGAAGGCCAAGATATGGAGAATTATCAGTATATCAAGGTAATGGCCAAATCTCCCAGCTAGGGGCCATGGGGCACACCTGTAATTCCAACTATTTGCAAGGCTGAGACAGAGGATGGCAAGTTTGAGGCCAGTCTGGGCAACAAAGCAAGACCCCCATCTCAAAAACCAAAACAAAACAAAATAAGACACATTTGTCCCCATAAAACAGCCAACAAAATACAATTTTCTATTAATGTGCTCTTAAAAGTACTTACCTAGTTGCTTGCAAGTCTTTTCTGAACAATGCTTTCCCAAATCAGGAAACTCCATGATGAGAAGTATTAAAAATAGAGATGGCAGTTCAATATCACCTAGGAGAATTAGAAGTTAGGAGGAGAGAAATGAAGTCTCCAGGATTTATAACATCAGCTACTGAAAGTAAACAGACATCCTCTAGGGAGCACTTAATGTCCAAGTCATCCTGGGCCCTTGCACAAGAATGAAGTATCACAAATTCTTGTTGACTTTTCAGTCAAAAGAAAAACTGGAGTTTTAGCACAAATACCAGCCTCAGAACCAACTCCATGATCAAAGATAGAGTACTTTTCAGTCCTTCTAATCCCTAGTTCATGAAGTTCACCAGACTTCAGGTTTTCACTAAACCACATTTCAGCTCATGATGAAAGGGGTTTCCCATGTTCAATTCGCACAGCTGCCAGGGAAAATTACAGTCCTGAAGGACTTTAAGTCACAATTTAATTTATTGAATATACTTGTTGACATAAACAAAACTGTTACCAGGTGCTAAATCACATTAGCTGACTATACTATCCAGAGAAGATTTAACTCTGTCCCTTGTCTCCCTCTGTCTCCCTGATGCATTGAGTTTTACTTTGAGCTTATTCCTTAATGACATAACTAGCCCAGAGTTGATCACTGATCATGGAGAGGTGCCAGCCATTAACTCACCATGGAGAATACTTAAGTTGCTGCACTGGAGAAAGGACTTATGCCCAAATAGGGGTCCAGAGGGTCCCTCTATGACCTTCATCTACCCAACCTCTCAAAGTTCTTGTCCCTCCCGGAATTCAACTAACCAGGATATTTTTCCAGATCTTCCCATCAGCTCTCTCCATACACCTGGGGCCCTCTCCTAAGCTGTCCTGTGCCTGGAAGATTCTTGACCCAGTTCGGTCCTTTGGAACCTCCATTTAAAATGTCATATCCTCAAAAGGGTCATCCCTAACATTCTTGCCAGCTCCTATTTAGGCGAAATGCCCTCTACTCTTCCTTTCCCAAACCATTATAACTCCCAAGGGCTGACTTTTGTAGATTTTGCTCATCTTTTACAGATGGGCTCGACACAGTGAACACAGACTAGGTGTCCAGGGAATTTTTGTTGTTGTTATTCAGATACTTGACCAGAACCTGGTCTCAATTCCAAAATGATCTTATTCTTCAGCACTGCACTGGTCTAAGGATGCCTGGACCGGAGAGGGGGTCGGGGAACTCACTCTACTGTGACAGTGAAGCCGTGTCCCTACAGGGCTGGACTGACTGCGAGGAAATGGGAGCACCGCTGGAGGGTTGGTTTACGACCCCCTAGGCTCTGGCACAGTCCCCTGTGCCTCGGGCAGACCCCTACCCCTCACAGCCCATCCCGGTACCTGGTTCCTGGCGGGGACCAGAGCAGCCGGGGCCAGTAGGTGGTGGCAGAGACAGAAGCGGAGACGTTGTCCGTGGTCAGCCACAAGGACCAAGGTAGCAAGAACGATGGCACCGGGAAACACACCAGGATGCCCAAGGCGCATACGCACCCACCAGGAGAACAACATCGCCACGCCCCGCAGGTCGGTCCATTTATCCCCAGCTGCCGCGTAGGAAAGCCGCCCAGCCCGGGCGTTCCGGGCGCGCCCCGATGACGTCACCCGCAGGCCAGCCAATCCCGCCGCGCTACGACGACGTCAGCGGTCATCTGGCCAACCACGATGGCCCGCGCACTCCCCGCCCCTCCGCCTCCCTTCTCGAACTGTCCGGCAGCGTCTAGCGGCGCACGGCTGAGTCACGGTGAGGAGGCTGCGCGCCGGCGCAGCGGGGTTTCGAGCCTAGTCGCCTAGTCGCCAGCGGCGGCCTGGACCGCCTCGGGGAGCCAGGTTCGAGCGGCTGGACCGCAGCGCCAGGTCGCCGGTGGGGCTGAGTCTCCGTTTCCAACAGGTGTGACCTTGGCTGTCACGTCGAACTCAGGGAAAGAAACCCCGAAATGTGCGCACGCCCCACTAGGCACCCCGATTTCGGTGTGTCGCTGCATTTGCTTCATTGCACCCTGTCCTCTCGACAAATATTTATATACGTATTATGTATATATAGTTCATATGTGTGTCTACAGATATATGGGCATGTGGATACACACGTCTATATGTACACATCTGTATGTGTGTGTGTGTGTGTGTAGAGAGAGGTCCTTCTCAGAAGTTGTGTTCTGTAAAGTCCCAGCAAACATAAGAGCGGAGAGCTGAACAGCAAACTCCTGGGGAAATACAGGATCAGGTCTCTCTCAGCCCATTGTTAACATTGCCTGCGTTGAAGGACACCTTATTTAATATGTGGGTTCATGACCAACATCCCAGCAACATGTGGTCCAATCTTCGGGGCAGGCGGCTTCAGGAAAGGGATTTCCTCCTTAAAAGGAATGCCCAACAGAATGTGGCCCTCTTCTATAAGATCTTTGTGGTACTTGGAAATAGTAACTCTCTTGCTGCTCTGAGGGCTGGCTAAGTGAGGGCCAAATCAAGTTGCTGATGTGGCAGAGCAGAAAGGAAGGACCTAGGTGACCTGATGACATTGTTGAGCTGCTAAACAAGGTGGTTGTCTCTTTAACACGAGATAGCATGTTCATATTGTTCAAGGCATTGGTGGTGATGTTTTCTAGTATTTGCAGTCAGAAGGATTCTTAATTTTAAGAGAAGTGATTTCAGCGTAGGACATACCAGCTATGAGACATATGTGGAAAGTTGGCCATGAGTGTGGAACTCAGGTAAAAGGCCTAGCCTCAGGAAATAGTCAGAAATCAGCAACATAAATATGTGACTGCATGCTTACGTGTTGATGAGATTTCCTAGGGAAAGGGTGCTTGTAGAGAAGAGTTCAGGCACAAAGCCTTGGGGAAATCCAATATTCAAAAAATCAAAGGAAGATGAACCAGCCCAGTCAATGGAGGATGAACCACCAAAGAACTTAGGAGGAAAATAAGGAGGGAGGAGTTCTTATTTCTCTGGAGTCAAGTCAGGGAGGAGCACTTTCTAGAGGGAGAAGCAGTGAACTGCCCAGAGCAAGATGAGGATGGAAAGTCTGTTGGATTTAGGGTAGGCAGATCACCAGTTCCTGGAGAACAGTCTGAGAGGTGAAAGCAGGAGTCAGACAAATGGGATGGAGAGCAAGGATGAAGTGGGAAGCACCTGGGTGCCAGGCATAGTTGCAACCTAAGGAAAGTTGGATGTTTGTCCCATTCCAGCCTGGATAAACAGGCTGGATAAACAGGCGAGACTGCCCACTGCCACTTCTCTGCTTTGGATACATGGTCAATATTGCCTTTACATTTATAATTCATATCCTCCACAAATATTTATTGGGTGCCTGCTGTGTGCACAGCATGCACCCCATTAGGCCTCAAGAAAACAAGATTATGCCGGATCCCTGACTCTTCCTAGAGGCTTACAGTCTTGTTCTGAGGCAACTGGACAGTAAGTAAACATTGTGCTTATTAGGTCTCAGGACAGAGGCTCTCATCATTATTGGAATTCAGATAATAAATTCCCAGAGCAGGCCTGGAGACACTGGACAGAATATCTAAGGTTTCACAAAGAAGGTTGATCTGGTGGGCCTCAAAGATGGGAAATTGGACTAGGCAAGAGAACCAGGGGAGACTGCCAAAGCCAAGCTTATGTGGGCCTGGACTCCTGATGGTGGGAGGCAAGAACCCAACTCAAAATAGATTTTTTTTCAAAAGGGGGATACTGGCTCCTAAATTTTAGATGTGCCTGGATCCAAAAGCTCAAATGAGGTCTTTTGGTACCCCTGCCTCTGAATTCTTTTTTTTTTTCCTGGTGCAGCCTCTTTTTTATTAAAAGAATTTAAATTGACATATTTGTGGGATACAATGTGATATTTCAATTACTACCCCACATGCAGTCATCAGATCAGGGTGACTGGCATTTCTATCAGCGCATAGATTTTTTTTTAAATTTATTTTTATTGTAAACAAATGGGATACATGTTGTTTCTGTTTGTACATGGGGTAACAGCATACCATTTGTGTAGTCATACATTTACATAGGGTAATGAGGTTTGATTCATTCCATTATTTTTTCCTCCCCCCCTTCTTTTCCCTCTATACAGTCCCTCCTTCCTCCATTCTTGCCCCCCTCCCACCCCCCATTATGTATCATCATCTGCTTATCAGTGAGATCTTTCGTCTTTTGGATTTTTGAGATTGGCTTATCTCACTTAGTGTGATATTCTCCAATTTCATCCATTTGCCTGCAAATGTCATAATTTTATTATTCTTTATAGCTGAGTAATATTCCATGATATATATATATACCACAGTTTCTTTATCCATTCATCAATTGAAGGACATCTAGGTTGGTTCCACAGTCTGGCTATTGTGAATTGAGCAGCTATGAACATTGATGTGGCTGTATCTCTGTAGTATGCTGATTTTAAGTCCTTTGGGTATAGGCCAAGGAGTGGGATAGCTGGGTCAAATGGTGGGTCCATTCCAAGTTTTCTAAGGAATCTCCACACTGCTTTCCAGAGTAGCTGCACTAATTTGCATCCCCACCAACAATGTATGAGTGTACCTTTTTCCCCACATCCTCTCCAACACCTATGGTTGCTTGTATTCTTGATAATCACCATTCTCATTGGGGTAAGATGGAATCTTAGTGTAGTTTTGATTTGCATTTCTTTTATTACTAAAGATGGTGAACATTTTTTCATATGTTTGTTGATTGCTTGTAGATCTTCTGTGAAGCATCTGTTCATATCCTTAGCCCATTTGTTGATTGGGTTATTTGTATTCTTCATGTAGAGTTTTTCGAGTTCTTTATATATTCTGGAAATTAGTGCTCTATCTGAAGTATGAGTGGCAAAGATATTCTCCCACTCTGTAGGCTCTCTCTTCACATTGCTGATAGTTTCCTTTGCTGAGAGAAAGCTATTTAGTTTGAATCTATCCCAGTTGTTGATTCTTGCTTTTATTTCTTGTGCTATGGGAGTCCTGTTAAGGAAGTCTGATCCTAAGCCAACAAGGTGAAGATTTGGACCTACTTTTTTTTCTATAAGATGCAGGGTCTCTGGTCTGATTTCAAGGTCCTTGATCCATTCTGAGTTGATTTTTGTGCAGGGTGAGAGATAGGGGTTTAGTTTCATTCTGTTGCATATGGATTTCCAGTTTTCCCAGCACCATTTGTTGAACAGGCTGTCTTTTCTCCATTGCATATTTTTGGCACCTTTGTCTAGTATGAAAAAATTGTATTTATTTGAGTTTGTATCCATGTCCTCTATTCTGTACCATTGATCTACCTATTTTGGTGCCAATACCATGCCGTTTTTGTTACTATTGCTTTGTAGTATAGTTGAAGGTCTGGTATTGTGATACCCCCTGTTTCATTCTTCCTGCCCAGGATTGCTTTAGCTATTCTGGGTTTCTTATTCTTCCAGATGAATTTCATGATTGCTTGCTCTATTTCTGTAAGGTATGTCATTGGGATTTTAATTGGAATTGCATTGAATCTGTATAGCACTTTTGGTAGTATGACCATTTTGACAATATTAATTCTGCCTATCCAAGAACATGGGAGATCTTTACATCTTTTAAGGTCTTCCTCAATTTCTTTCTTCAGTGTTTTGTAATTTTCATTGTAAAGATCTTTTACCTCTGGTTAGATTGCCCAAGTATTTTATTTTATTTTTTTGAGGCTATTGCAAATGGAGTTGTTTTCCTCATTTCCCTTTCAGCTGTTTCGTCCCTTGCGTATAAAAATGCTTTAGATTTATGTGTGTTGATTTTATAGCCTGCTATTTTGCTGAACTCATTGAGGTCTAGAAGTTTTCTGGAGGAGGTTTTTGGATCCTCTAAATATAGAATCATGTCATCAGCAAATAGTGACAGCTTAAGTTCTTCTTTTCCTATTTGTAGCCCTTTAATTTCTTTAGTCTGCCTAATTGCTCTGGCTAGAGTTTCCAGGACAGTGTTGAATAGAAGTAGTGAAAGAGGACATCCCTGTCTTGTTCCCATTTTTAAAGGGAATGGTTTTAGTTTTTCTCCATTAAGAATGATGTTGGCCATGGGCTTAGCATAAATAGCCTTTACAATGTTCAGGTACGTTCCTACTATCCCTATTTTTTCTAGTGTTTCGAACATGGAGTGTTGTATTTTGTCAAATGCTTTTTCTGCGTCAATTGAAATAATCATATGATTCTTATCCTTAAGTCTATTGACATGATGGATTACGTTTATTGATTTACGGATGTTAAACCATCCTTGCATTACAGGGATGAACCCCACTTGATCATAGTGCACGATTTTCTTAATGTGGTTTTGGATACGGTTTGCCAATATTTTGTTAAGGATCTTTGCATCTATATTCATCAAGGATATTGGTCTAAAATTTTCTTTCCTTGATGTGTCTTTGCTTAGTTTGGGTATGAGGGTGATATTAGCTTCATAGAATGAGTTTGGTAGGGTACCCTCTTTTTCTATTTCCTGGAATACTTTGAGAAGTATTGGAATCAGATCTTCTTTGAAGGTCTTGTAGAACTCGGCTGAGAATCCATCTGGTCCTGGGCTTTTCTTAGATGGTAGGTTTTTAATGGCTTCTTCTATTTCATTGCTTGATATTAATCTGTTACCTGCCTCTGAATTCTGACCTATCTCTTGCTGCAGAGCAGGTCCTTGTCAAATCCACAATGGACTCTTATGGTTTTCTTGAGTCATGTTTGGGATGACTATTCATAAGCCTATCTGGGACACTTCAAGAATGAAAATTGGGTGCCATTGATGATTTTGGTGGAATGATAGGCATAAACTGGGACTCTTCTGAGAAAGAATGTCATGTCAAGATACTCCCCAGTCCATTTGATGTTGGACACTGATGTTGGTCCTGCCAGAATCACATCATACAGGGGGGAGATAGTGCTCTGAAGTTTAGTGCCACTAATAGATGAAAGAGGGACCTGCAGATGGGCAATGAGAGGAAGAGGGACAGGAATGCAAAATAACAAAATATAGTTGTCCATATCAGTAGTGAGTTGGCAGTTCAGGGATGGAGTGAGAAAAAGGTTAAAAACCAAAGTGCGAATTTTGAGATCAAGATAAAGTTGAGACAGATTGTTGTTCAGTAACTTGGTCTGTAAGACTGATGTTTGGGGAGACAAATCAGCAAGTCGCAGGATGTTTCGGGAAGGTTCAGAGGATCTGACTATTAATGTAGTCCTAAGTTCTGAGGGAACCGATAAGGTGGAGGTGGAAGGGGGGCATGCGTTCAGGGAGCAATTAGGAAGCAAAGTCGGCAGAACTGGTGGGACATGAAGGACAGAGAGGGAGGAAAAACCCAGCTTCAGGCTTGGTGAACACAACTGGCAAGGCTAGGGAGGTGACCAAGGGCCACGCTGACAGACGATGGCCCTTAATTTTGAGAAGTTGTATGAACGGGAAAGATAGAACTAGAATTGGAATAATGTTTAAAAACCAAAACAACAGACTAAGTCTCCAAGAAAGAGATTAGGACACAGCCAGAACCGAGTCTGAGGACAACTGCAGGCCAGGTGGGAGGAAGAGGAGACAGAAGAGAATCCAAAAGAGACGAGGAAAGGATGCAGGTATGCTGTCCAGAGGGGACAGGCAGATGAGTGGCCAACAGAGGACAATACTCTGCTGAAATCATGAGAGAGGAGAACGGAAAACCTTTTAAGGCCAGAAGTTTTTTTATGACTTTTGGGAAAGTCGTTTCCTTAGCGCCGTAGCACCCGGATGGGCGGGTTATGCTGTGTAATCCCAGCATCAGAGATGCCATGATTGAAAATGCTGGTGGTTGGGGTCTGGAGCTGGAAAAGCTGCTCTTGGGAGCATTGCTGGTAGCCTTGGCTCTGGAGGCCTCAGTGTTCACATGTGGCTTCTACTCACAGCTCACCGGTCACTAGCACGAGGTCCTGGTCCTGCTATGTGCCCGGAAGGGGAGGACTGGAAATACTTATTGAACAATAAAAGTGACTAACCACATAATGTAACAGTCAAGGTCAGATGGGGGCTGAAGGAGGGGTAAGTAGTGGAATGTGTTCCTTTCATTCTGGGTCATGGCATCTGCTCTGCCTCGGTGACGTTTTCTTGGAATTAGACCATAAGGCCCCTAAAGACATGAGGCCTTTAACTCTGTACATGATGGTGATGCACTTCAAGTGGCGAAAAGAGGTGGCATCTGGGTTTTATCACAAGGACTTGGGGGAGAACAGTAAGACCCAAAGTGTTTCGGGTAACTTCAAAATGAAGCAGTATGTCATTTTAAATTCAGAGTGGCTGCCTATGTGCTTGAGATTATGGCTCATAATGAATGTAGGGAGACCATAAACTACTCAGCTTGATGTTCTCCCAGAATCCTCCCAAAGCACTTGCTTCCTAATGAATGGAGTCCTGGCTTCCTGCTGGGTGGGGTGAGCTGTAGAAGTCCTTCATCCTCTGCTGGATGTATTCCTCTGCTACAGTCGTGGGCTCCAGCACAGTGAATCTGACAGCCACTAAGGGGGATGTGATAGTTGGAATAAAAACTGCCAACAGAAATCAAACTCTGTACTACTGCCCTGGACATGTGATGCAGAGCATAAATATTTCATAGGCACAAAGACAGAAAGAGTTTTTAATTCCAGAAGGTAATTATAAGATAGAGGAGATGCAGAGTATGATTTTTCTTGTGATACATTTGTAAGTAAGCCCTGTGGAATAAAAAATAAACTGCCCAGGCTCCCAGGTGAACGGGAAGCAGCTGAACAGGGCAGAGATGACCTAACACTTTTTTGTTCTACCTCTTAATTTTGTGATATGATATTATCCAGCATATGGGACCCCTTTATCACAGAATCTGGGTTACATGATGCCTGCTCACTCTATCTTTTGATAATGAGCCAGTGCAAGGACTTCTAATTCAATATCTTTCTGAATATTGTCAGGAAAGACCCATCTTGGAAGACCCTTTGTTTAATACCTCTTGAGTCCCCAGCAATGAGGAAAGCGTATCTGTTTGTTGTGAATGATCGTCCATACAAATTTCTGCATATGACTTGAAAAGCAAACACAGAATGAAAAAGAGAAAAATGATCCAGCATTGAGAATGTGGTGAAGACACTAACCCTTGCAAGGAGTTCTTTAACCTTCCTTGAAAGAATTCCCTTATTGATGTTGAGCAGCCAAGAGTGTGTGTCAATTTCCTTTACCCTCAGGGAATCACATCCTTTCCACCTGCAGCTGATTTGTGAGATAGATCCAAACGCTCTCTGCCCAAGAGAACCTTTGGCCTCATGGGTGGTCAGAGTCAGAGGCCTCCAGAAAAGACACTTGGTCCCTTGCAGACTGAACTGTGGCTGGTATGTCTCATAGGTCAATGACAGTTAAGGACAAGCATGGGACAGTGCAGGGCTCGCCAGGAGCTTGGCAGCAAATGCACCTGAGTGGAAAAACTGAAAAACCCAAAATATCCAGTCTAGTTAGCAGTGTGGAACCTCTGTTGGATTCCTAACTTTCAAAGATACTGACATCGGAGGAAGTGGAGTGAACAGGAACCCTTGGTGCAGTCTCCACCTTCTGTCAATCTCAGATGATTTTGATGGGAACATGTGAGCAGTGCAGTGGCCTTTGTCTGCTAGAAAACAACACTTTTACTTATTTCAAAGGCCTGTTAAAAAAACACCCAGCTGCTGTCTCAGAGTAGAGCAGCCAGGTGACAAATAATGTAACGGGCATGAGATTGGGTTCGCCCTCATACTTTCTTGAGTGGACATGAAAGCATGCTGTGAACTGTATGCAGTCACCTGAAACTTAAAACCCCAACGAGGCAGCTGCAAACCTGTTGATTCACAGAAGTGTCCACATGTGGAGAGAGATCGGTTCAGTTGATGTCTGTGGATGATTATCTGAAATGGGAAGGTAGGAAATGGCACTTTGTTTTGAATTTAAACCTCTGTGTTGCATTTATTGGGAGACATAGGAAAATCGTTTTGGATCAAGTTGGGATATTTGTGGCCACCCCCTATGCCTTCGTAAATGACAGGCAGATGCTCTTGCTCTGGCTTGGGAAGCTATTAGCCCTTTTTCACCAAACAGTGATTTTACTTACACTATATCATTTATTAGATTGTCACATCAATAATATCATTCTTAGCTGAGCATTGTGGTGCAAGCCTGAAATTCCAGCTTCTTGGAGGAGGAGGATCACATGTTCAAGGCCAGCTTCAGCAATTTAGTGAGACCTGTCTCAAAATAAAATTTTTAAAAGGACTGGGATGTAGTTCAGTGGTCCGGTGCTTACCTAGCACGTGCAAAGCCCTGGGTTCCATCCCTAGCACTGAAACAAAACAAAACGAAAAACGTCATTCTGGATTTCAAATGTGTTTCTCCTCTGAGCCCTGCTGGTCTCTGCTTCAGGATTCCTGGCATCCCTCCCTGAGGACATGGGATAAAAAAATCACAATGTGAAGTCCTCAGTTTGTTCTCAACTTTGTTTTGGTTCCCGGGTGGGTTCTGAATAAGTAATATGCATCCCATTTCCCAGGGACTCCAAATGTGTTCCCGGCCAGGCCCCTTTGCTACCCTTCCAATGTCCACATTAAATATTGAAGCCCTGGGCCCTGGTGGCTCCATTCTGAGGCAGCAGCAGAGTTTTTGTGGAATAACTCCCACTGGTTGGCTGCTAGGATTGTTCATTATTTTAATCTACGCATATTGGCTGGGATTGCAACATTGTGTCTTTTCTCCACCAATATTAGTTTGAAATTGAGAGGGAATCAATTCTCAAGCAGCCCAGAGGAGGAGGACTCATTACCTCTGGCTGTCACACCTAGTGGTGGTGCTCACAAAGCAGTCTTCAGATGCACCTTGCCCTCTGGACCCTGGGGAGATGGTTCCATCTAGTTTGTAAGGGTTTGGGGAATACCTGCTTCAAACAAGGCATTTGCTGAATGCTGGGGTGGATGGGGGAGCAAAAGATTGGAGCTTCTAAGTGACACAGAATGAAAACATGTACATTGAAGAAAAATAAGTAAAGGCAGCTCAGATCAAAGCAATGCCCAGGGCTGGCAGGAGAGTTTTGGAGACAGCTGACTGTAGAGATTTGCAAGAAGGAGGACGTGTTTCTTGCTGGAGCTGTCTAAGGAAGCTGCTCCCGGGAAATGTGTGGGGCAGGATGGGTAATCACCAGCATAGAAAGGGTAGGGGGTCCTCCAAAGATTTGCAGGCTCTTCTGTGAGCCCAGCCGTGGTCCGCTGGTCAGCATCTCTGCTGTGAGCACTAGCTCTGGCATTAGTTTTTGAGGAAAATGAAAGGCCCAATAGTTTTCGTGAGTCTGACATTCAAATGAAGGGTCTGATCCTCAGGTTTCCCCCAGTGACTCAGTTCATCTCATGATTACTTATACACACAGTGTTCTCTCTGGACTAGGAATTGTCTTTCTGTTGCTGACAGTCAAGCCCCATGCCAGTCAGAGCTAGGTTAGTTTAGTTGTTCCAAAAGCTCTGTGGTTAGATCTAGAGAGTTCACTGGTGCCCAAAAAGGAGGGCAGCAGGAGGCAGGTGCAGACCTCCTAGGCAGCAGCCCCTGCCAGCCGTCCTCCCACAGCATGGTGGCTCCCTTGACTGGGCTTTGGAAAGGGCTCCCGTGACTTCTCTGCCAATGACTGTAACTACAAAAGCAGACGCTAATTGTGGCAATAAATTAGCAAGCCGGGGCCAGTGGGTGTCTGGGTCAGAGGCAGAAAGGAGCACCAAACTCATCTCTCAGGGGCGGGCTCTGCTGTCCTCGCCCAGCTCCTCCTCACGCCTCAGCTAGCCACTGCTGGCCGAGCCAGAGGCAAAGCCCAAGTGCTTGACACCAGCTTCTCTAGTTCCTCGATAGCTCTTGGCAGAGCTCAGCCAGCCAGCACTTGGATTCTGTGTCAGACTGGAAGAGACCATTGTTTAGGGAGGCTAGTGCTGTGTCCTCCACACTTCAGGATCCACCTGGACGTTCAGCAGAGCTGTGAAAAGGCTCTGACTCTGTCCTGTGAGAACAGTGGAGCGGGCCGGACACCGGCCCACCAGCAGCCCCTGGCAGTGTTGAGAATCAAACCAACAGTGTGTATGCTGGTGGCGGGGGGAGTCTCACAAAGAAGGTGCTCGCCTCTCCCCACAGGAGACGAATGGATCCAAATAGGAATTTGGAATTTGGTCCCATCAGGGCTCTGAGTTAAGCTGAAGAATAGCAATCTCTCATCCTGTCACATTTTTGTTTTGTTTTTGAGATGAGTTCTCCCTGTGCTGCCTAGGTGCCCTTGAACTCTTCGACTCAAGTGATCCTCCTGCCTCAGCCTCGTAAGTAGCTGGGACCTCAGGCATGCACCACCATGCCCAGCACCTGTGCCACTTCTTTTAGATGAACAAGTGGCCCAAGGAGCTGGAAATCACGTGGTCTGAACCCAGTCCTTCCTGGGCTTCCATGTGGGCCAAGTCCCTTTCCGTCCAGTATCTTTAGGCCTTTTTTGTGCTGCTCCAGAAAGGGCAGAACAGGGCTCCGCTGAAAACCTATGCACGTTGGCTATGAGCATGAAGTGGCAGCACCACAAACATGAAGTTGGACAGGGTGATGGAGCTGCTGCTGTTTTGTGTGTGGCCACCCCTGGGGAGGTTGGATGCATGTGAGGGCTGTCACTGTCAGCAAGGGAAAGTTAGACTCCACTGGTTTCCCTGGGTCCTGAGTTCCTCTGGCTAAGGGCATATTTGCCACCTAACTGCAGGTGCAGGTCCAGGTCACTAGGTCGAGACGATGAAGCCACTTGGACCCACGTGGCATAACACACTTCCCATCAGCTGCTCTGCAGCCTTCCGGCCAGACCTCTTTTCTGCCCTGGGCTCTCCCATGCCCTGCTTAACTCCCGTCTTTTCTCTAAGAACACAGAGCGCTCTATAGCGCCAGTGCTGCCTTGGTATCACATCAGTTGTCGTTGGTGCAGCACGCCAAGTGCCTCCCATCAGCTGGCTCAGAGCGCTCATTAGAACCCCTGGGACTGAGATCCATTCCTGTTAAGTTCAAGGAGGGAGGAGGACAGAAGATGCCAGGACGACTAAGTAGGTGCATAAAGAACCAAGCGATGTGGCTTTTACAAGATGTGAACAGATCCAGGAACGAGGAGAATGGAGCTCAATAAAAACAGGCACGAACAAGGTAAATGAGTAATTATGCCTCCGTTGCTTAGGGAGCAGAGCCCCGTGACAGCGCTGCGCCTTCCTAACCCTGTGAATTCAGGGACTGGCGTTGGTTGGATCTGGGCTTCGTGAGCTGTGTACATGCCGCATTGAGATTGAACGTCCTGCTCTCGGGGGCCCATCCCTTCCCATTTGCCTGATGTTCTCCTTCGGGGTAGAGGCATAAAACACGTTTAAGTTCTTCACCTTCTTCCCTTCAGTAATAATTGGCGGTTTCTCAGCTCCCGCGGGTGTCATAAATAAGCATGACGGGAGAGCAGGCTACTGTCATTAGAAAGTACTGGTTTTAGCTGGTTTGAACTAATGCCAGCTTGTAGACATGGTGAAGAATGTCATGGTGCCCTCGGCACAGTCACCCCATTCTGTCCTAACTTTTGTCACCCAGTGGAATAGCCAATTTGTACTCTGACTGAACAGATGGAGGACAGGAGTCCCCTTACCCTTGGGGATATGTTCCAAGACCCACCAGTGGATGCCTGAAACCAGGGATAGTGTCAACCCTAAATAGTTTTTTTTCCTATATATGCATAGCTATGATAAAGCTTAATTCATAAATTCGTCACAAAGGAGATACCAATAATAGCAAATAATAAAATAGAACAATTATACTGTAATAACAGGCAATTGTGCTCACAATCTCTCCTGTGAAATCTTATTGTTGAAACGTGGCTGTCCACAAAAAAGTTGTTGGCTAATATGTCCTTTCTCTATTAGAAAGGATGTGACCAATGTTTGTTCCTCAGAAAAATATATATGTATCTTCTTTCTTTCTTTCTTTCTTTCTTTTTTTTTTTTTTTTTTTTTTTTTTTTTTTTGGGTGATACTGGGGATTGAACCCAGGGATCCTCTACCACTGAGCTATCTTTCCAGCCCCCAGCCCCTTTTTTTGAGACAAGGTCTTGCTAAATTGCACAGGCTGACTTTGAACTTGTGATGCTCCTACCTCAGCTTCTGGAATCTCTGGGATTACAGGTGTTTGCCACAATGCCCAGCTCACCATTTCACTTAAAGGAAGCACTTTATGATTTCTCTTTGACTTAATCTAAACTGCTAGCATCACGACCCTTCTGTTTTAATAAGTAAAATAGGATAACTTCAATGCAGGCACTGTAATGCTGACAACAAAGCAAGGTGGCAACGAAGTGACCGGTGGGTGGGGAGTGTATGGTTATGCTGAACAAAGGGAAGAGACAGGTCCTGGGCAGGAGAGTGGACGGCAAGAGAAGTCACCATGCTACCCAAACATGATGCAATTTTGTTTTTGTTCTTGTTTTTTTTCATTTGCTAAGGATAATATGCAACTCTTAAAACTTATAAATTGTGTATTTCTGGAATTTTCCATTTAATATTTTTGGAATTCTGTTGACCTCAGGTAACTAGAACTTTGGAAAAGGAAACTGGTTAAAGAGGACTACTGTGTGTTTATGTGTGGTGCCCAGGACCAAGTCATGGGACTGATTAGCTGGTGAGTGGGGGGAGTGAAGCTGGTACTTCTGTGTATTATTGAGAATGTCAAAAATACAAGAAATAATACAATGTCAATAATATAAGAAAGAAACCCAGTGTGTAACTGTTGGTCACTTGATATAGGCACATGCCTGTGATCCCAGTGACTCTGGAGACTCAGGCAGGAAGATTGCATGTTACCAAAAAAAAAAACAAAAAAAAAAACAAACAAAAAAAACACAAAAAACAAACAACAACAACAATAAAAGCTCATGGTGTTAATTACATGTTGGGCAACAGGATTCCAGAACTTTTTAATGTTGCAAAACTAAAACTCTGGCTCCATTAAATGACTCCCTATCACTCCTCCCACCAACCCCTGATAAACACTAATCCACTCTGTTTCTAAAAATTGTGGAGGATCGAACCCAGGGCCTCACACATGCTAGATGAGCGCTCTACCACTGAGCCACAACCCCTCTTCAGATATTTATTTGAAGATGTTGGAAAAACAATAATATGTTTATATTTTATAATTTAATGAGACATCAGTTCATTTCTAAAGGTTCATAAAGTGATAACATATATGTAGCCAGGGAAAACTGTTCCCTGAACTTAAAGGATGAAAGACAAGACCCCTGCTATCTTATATTTTTAAAAAAATTATATATGTACATACCCACATCACACATAGGAAACTTCCATCCAAAGGGAGGTCACTTCCTTATTGGTAAAGGTTCCCATTACAGTATTTCATGATAATCATTTTAAAAATTCATACTTATTTACCACTTGTTTTGGTCAATCTTGCTACAAAAAGACAATGGAATAAACCATTTTCTTCTTCAAGGTAAAGACAATGCCTAATTTAGAAAGTCTTTCTCTTGAGATTGCACAGTGAAAGGTATCATTTAGTTAAATATAAAAGCTTGCTGCCTTTAAAGAAATTACTTTACACAGAAAAAAAAAACCTATTAAGAATCAATGGGAGCACTGGCTATAACAATTCAAAATCTTTCTAAACCAACTATTACTCTTTGCTGTTTTATTGCCCATCCCTGAGTAAAGATTCTATTTAAATTTTTTTATAAAGTAAACTTTACATTGATAAGAATGTTTAACAATGTTTTTTTTCAAAATATAAAGCCCTATTTCATTTTATTAAAAAAAAGTCAAATGCTCTTTGCTAAGTCCACCATTCATAAAAAAACTCTAAATATGTGTGTCAATCAATGTTTACTATTCTTTTTACTGGGTAATTTCTACTTTTATGTCATTTACATATTACTCATTTCCTTATAAATGCATTATTTTACAATTTTTGTTAGTTGGAGCATTTAATAAGTAATGGAGGAAAGTACAATATAAAACTTAAAGGAATCTGAAGTGAGATGTGTATTTCCCTGTAGTACAAGAGCTTTACTGGAAATAATCTGATGCTATCCAAGAAAGGCAAAAATATCTGTGAACGAAAGAATACATATGGTAAACATCTTCCTTGTTGTCTTTGGTTTAGCCTTCTTGGCCAAAATCTTCTGTAAACTTCTTTAATTTCAGCAAGTCATGTTCATTGACAGTAGGTTTTGTACTCGACAGTGACCGCAACATATCCAACTGTCAGGGAGAGGAGAGTGGGTACGGTATTAATGACAGGTCTAAGAAACCAAAATCATCGAAGCATCATCATTATTGCTACCAACTTTGACCTAAGGTTAAATATGAATATGCAGTGTGCCATAAGCTACTGATGACAAACTCCCCTATTCTACCTAGACATCTATGATCATGTCATTCCTTGATACAGAAACTTTCGATTTCTTCCCCAGTCCTGATCTAAACCTTCCAACACTCCCAGTTACCCACAAGAAGCATGACCCTGTCAGCCAGCCTGAGACTCTCCACACATGGGTCGGGATCTAATTTCTGGCCTTAACTATTTTCTTTAACAAGAGATCAGTTCCCTCAGTTAATACAAATTCAAAAGGAAGATAGTAATTTACTACAAAGCTCTCTGAAAATCTGAAAAAAAATTTGAAAACTGAGTGTTAAGAAAACATAAACATAATAAACATTAACTCTTCAATCACCTGAAGTTCTCTAAATATCCCTTATACAATCATGTTATAAATTATCTTAAATCTTCCAATATAAATTATAGAAGTGTTTTTGTAGTAAAATTAATACTTTTAAATTGTATTATTGAATTTACTTCAAGTTTACCACAAAAATACATTTCTGTATGTCATTCATTTATATTTTAAGTGAGGAGACTAATATTTTTTCAAAATCAACTAACCAGAATTTTTAAAAAATTGCACTTAAGATTGAAATATAAGAAAATATGCTAAAATCAAAGCTTCATTTAAAATATGTATGTCTCCTGTAAAACTATGGAAAAATGATGAAAAGGACCATTGTTAAATTATTGTAAATTCTTCAAACCTATTGGAAAGACTACAAAAACTTTTAATAGTAATGCATCAAAGAGTGAAACAAAAAGGGATTTCTGAACAACTTTGCAGATAAGCATTATGATCAACACATGTGTATGTATACAAACATGTATGTCTACATTGTTATATCTGTCTATACATCATGAAAGTTTCTTCTAAGTTACTGTTAAACCTACCATAATGCTCTGCAGCTGAAGCAGAAAATTTTGAAAACTGAGTACTCATCAATAAGAAAACATAATAAATATTAACTTTTCAATCACCCTAAGTTCTCAAAAATTATTTTAATTCCTTTAATGTAAACTAAAGAAATACACTTTTGTGATTAAAAACTGTTTAGTCAATTAAATTTAAGAAAAAAATAAGTGTTCAGTTAAACTTCTAAAAATCTCTGTTATTTATACTTCCCATGGAGTCTTGAGAAGTAAACCACAAGATAATACTATATAATTAACATTTCTGGTTATTTTAATAAATGTGAGTCTTAAAAATAAAAAAATAAAAAATAAAATAAAAATTGTGAACTTTTAGGCACTTTTAGGCACTTCACATAAGTGAAATCATGCCATGTTTGTCTTTTTGTGACTGGTTTATTTCACTTAGCATGTCTTTGAGGTTTTCACTCATATTGTAGCCTGTGACAAAATTTCCTTCCTTTTTTTCTTTTGGTACCAGGGATTGAACCCAAAGGTACTTTACCACTGAGTCACATCCCTAGTCCTTTGCTATATTTTATTTTGAGACAGGGTCTTGCTGAGTTGCTTAGGACCTCACTAAATTGCTGAGGCTGGTTTTGAACTCAGGATCCTCCTGCATTAACCTCCCAAGTCACTGGGATTACAGATGTGCACCACTTGGACTGTAGATTTCCTTCCTTTTGAAGACTGAGTGATACTCCATTGTATGTAAAGTCATATTTTGTTTACCTGCTCATCCTTTGTGGACACGTGGTTGCTTGCGTGTCTAGGCTGTTGTGGATACTGTCATGAACATGGGGGTTGCTTGTTTTTTTGTAGAAAAGCCCAATCTTCCAAACAAGAGCTTTCTTTAGCATTAATATTCTATTACGAGCTTTTGTGCCACTAATATTTTAAGCATCCTTTTGAAGGCAGTGTATTGATCGTTTTAGATGAACATGAACTTTCTTCTGTGAGGTTCAGAAATGGAACGAGCCATTCAAAGCAGCCACCTTTTAAATTCTCAATGGCTGTGGAAATGGAGCTGAGTTCTGGTGCAAACAGAAACATAAGCTTTGAAGTCGGGAGAGGCAGTGGAAAGAGAAGTGAGGGTTGCCTGGTGTTGCACCTGCTCCTGTCCCTGAGGTGATGACCCTCAGGGAGGATGAAGGCAACAAAGGCTGGGAGAGGGCACATCAGAACCAGGCCTGGAACCGCCCCAGCTCAGTGGCCAGACTCACTGGCCTGCAGGGGCCCTGCACTCAGCTCACAATTCCCCCTCCAGGAAGCCAGTTGCAGGCCCTCATGGTCAGAGAGTAAATGGTAACTCCATCTTCCCCAGTGAGGCTTGGAGGGTGTGCTAGGCAGCATGGTCCATGAATTCCCCTCTCAGGTTTCCCTGACCCCATAGCCTGAGTCTCCTGCCTCACTTCAAAAATTAGTGCCAGAACAGCCTTGGTTGGTAAACAGCTTGTTCACACAGGACAGGGTGAATCTGAATCAGATGGATAGTGATATTCTGACCAAAATTAAAGCCAACAACCCAGACTGTGTCAGCCTGCACCAGGAGACTGATTGATGGGCACTCAACATACTACCTACAGCTATGCAAAGGGCAAAAAGAGTCAGGCACAGTGTTGTTCATCTGTAATTCCAGGCGCTCAGGAGGCGAGACAGGAAGATCACAAGTTCAAGGCCAGCCTGGACAACTTATGGACACCCTGCCTTAAAATAAAAAATAAGAAGGATTGGGGATGTAGTTCAGTGGTAGGTGCTCCTGGAACATCTCCAGTACCACAGAATGAATGAATGAATGAATGAATGAATGAATAAAATAAGGCAAAAGAGAAATGAATGCATGTGAATCCCAGCCCAAATCCTCACTGTTTGCTCTCTTCTATTTTCCCATCTGTCCCCTATGCTTCCTGAAAACTGAACTACAATGAAATGCAACATTTCTGGACATCTCAGCAGGCATTCAGCTCTCACACACGCTGGCATGGGGAAGACTGGAGTTTTGATTGGAGACTTGCTATTGCTTTAGTGAAGAATTCCCTGATATGGAGCAGGAAGCACCCAGGCAGTTCTGGCGAGGTCGTCACACCCCTTTGACTCTAGTTAGCAACACTGAACTTCCAGCATCCCCTGACTTGACACCCCTGCACATATTCCTCTACATCTGGAAAATCACTACTTTTTCTATTTAGCAAAGCTCTTCTATTATTGTGCTTTTTGTACTCTGGGATATTCCAAGACTTATGGGCCTCTGAGCAGTCTAGTGATTTGGTGTCCTTTCACCTCGAGGGTTGGAACAGAGTTATTCAGTATCTATTTACCACGTAATCATCACTGCCTCAAGCCCGGGGCATGCCAGAATCCTAGAGTAAAGGCACATCGCTGATAACCTTAATTTTGCAAGGTACCAGCTACAAGCTTGCTTCTTCATGTCCCATGGCCAGATGGTCCTATGTCCCATCTCTCTCTGTCAGGGCCAAGACAAGCTTGTATCTTTAAGGGGCTATTCCCCTACACCTTCTGTAATGTGTCCTGGGTCCACTGCCACCCATCCTTTGTTATAAAGAAGGCTTCTCCTCTAGAGAGGGGTCACACAGGACCCTGTGTCCAAGGCTTAAAGGTGCTGCCATGTCTCTGCAAAAGAGATTCAACTGCTTTTCCAGGAGGAAAAGCAAAGTCCCTCCCAGTACATGTTGACCCCATCTGGAGGGGCTGTGGATCTCTCTAGAGATCAGCCACTGGTCCTTCAGAGATGGATACTGAGCTGGGGTCTTAGCATTGGTCTTGTTTCCAGGAGGCTGGACCTTGGGCATCAGCGATGGCTTGCTTAGCTCTAGCCGTTGGTCCCATATGGTCTCGCTCTTGCTCCATGTCAGCGCTGCTCATTGTGCTAGCTCTGGAGTGGGCAGCATCACAGGCTGGGTGACAGCTGACCTGGTTGATCAGCTTCCTGGTCACTTTGGGTATCCTCTGTGGTGGGTATTACCTGGTAGAGACAGCATGTGACAGGTGCCACATGCTGATAATGTGACTGGGAGAGGTGCTGGTATCCCTAGGTAACTGGCACCAACCACTATGGCCCTCTGAATCCTGTCCCAGATGCAGCTCCTTAACTTTGGGATGGACAGCTGTCCCCACAGCTGACCTGACCTGTGACTTGCGCCGGATCTGATGGAACCCACTCATGAAAGAAACTCTAAGCTGCAAGATCACTTCATGTCCTGTGGCCAGACAGTCTTCTGTCTTGTCTTTGCCAGGGCCTTTTAGCATGCCCAGAGCTGTTGGAGGTTCTCTGCTGCAGATGACAAGGGAGTGGGGCAAGATGGATCTTGTTCCAGAATCCTAGGTGTCTACATGGACTCTTCCATTGGGGCTGTCATGAATACAAGGGACTGTTGTTGATACAAAAATCTTTCCCTGAAGACCAGGTCTGAAGGCATGTCACTCAATGGGATGGTTGCACGCACCACAACCTGCTTTTGTGCAGAGCCGCCTGCTGTGGCCCCACTCAAATATGGCAGCCTTTGGCGTCACTCAGTACACAGAAAGAAGCATTGTTCCCAAGGACAGTGTATGCAGCCTCTGGACCCTGAAGGAGGCTGCCAGACCCAAGACTTTGCGTCCCATGATTTACTCTGGAAGGGACTTCTGCAGTGCCCAAGAACAAACAATCCCCAAAAGTCTCACCAGCATGGGGTGTCTCTGAATCTTCACAGCCCTCTCATCTTCTGAACAGCATGTCTCAGCAAGGCCTTCAGTGTCCTTGCCACATCTTGCTTGTCTGTGCTTACCAGCACTGTGTCTTTGACACAGTGGACCAATGGAATATTCTGCAGAATGTCCAGATGATTCCAGTCCCTCCCTGTTTTAAAGATGGGGAAGTGATCACAACCTTGGAGCAAAACTCCAAATGCACCTGTCTTCCTCCTCTGTGCCTGTGAACTACTCCAAGCACCTTGCAGATAGGGGTGGAGAGGAACATGCTGATGGACAGCACAGTGTACTGAGCTGTGGAAATCTGCTCTAGAGAAGAGCAGCTGTGTCAGGAGCCTCTATCTGGCGAGGTCTGCACTGCCCACTTACAGATTTCCAAGTGGTCTTGCTTCTGTGGGGCCAGAATGATTATTTTAATGGGGATATGATGGGGACCACCACTATGCCCTTGTGCCTGAAACCCTGAGGGGTAGCAGCAATCTCTGCTGATCTCTCAGGGAATGGCTTGTTGTTTTCATTTGTTCTCTTGGAACCAGGAAAGTGGAGGCAGATGCTGCAGTTTCAAAGGCTACTTTGTGGCCTTTCCCACTATGATAGTGCCCTACACAGAAAGAAATCAACATTAGGGTTCTCCCAGATACCAAGTCTGCCCCCAAATACATATTTAAGGAAATGAGCATGGATTGGGAGCAGATAATCCACCGGACATGGTGAGGCTTTTGATCCCCAGATATGAATGCCAACCTGGACTCTGTGTCCAACAATACTTGAAATATCTGGGCAAATCTCCTTTCCTTGGTGTAGGGTGGCCTGAGGTGGGGGGCATTTGGCTGTAGGTCCCTTTGGGGAAGGTCCAGGAACAACCATGGACTTTCAAGGCAGTTTTTTTTTTTTTTTTTTTTTTTTTTGTACCAGGGATTGAACTGGTACACTTTACTACTGAGCCACATTCTTGGCCCTTTTATTTTTTATTTTGAGACAGTGTCTCGCTAAGTTGCTTAGGGGCTCAGTGAGTTGCTGAGCCTGGCCTCCAATTTGTGATCTTCCTGCCTCAACTTCTGGAGCTGCTGGGATTACAGGTGTGCGCCACCATACCTGGCTCATTTGCTATTCTGCTCTTGGTGTAGCACGCTCTGGGCCCCAGATCCTGATGCCATACCTTGGCTGGGTCTCCCAGCTCCCTGGGGAGATGATCTTTCTCTTCCCTTGCCAGCCCAGCCCTTCCTTGATTGGGTTAGGTTGTGATTTGAGTCTAGTTATTGACCAGATAGCTAGGAGGGAGGAGTGGATTGTTTCTATAACCCCAGAGCATCCAGGGGCCTGGGATCCAAAGATTTTTTGAATGCATTAACCTAGCTGTCTCCAAGTCAAGTTTTAAAGTCCTACTTCTTCCCAGTCAGGGCCCTGACCTTGCACAGAAGATCTGCTGGGGCTGAGAAGTCAACCTTTTCTGGTCTCTTCTGTCCTTCTCATTAAGTCCTGGGCCTGACGTGTGCTCTTGCTGCCCTTCAGTTGCAAGAAATTGGGTCTCTTCCTGTGCAGCCAGAGAAATTCTATTGTGTTCGTGCTTCCTCTTAATTGATCATTAGTTGACTTCCATTACCTTCCTCCAGTGCATCAATGGGGCCCAGCAACAGCAACCCCAAATCCCAGTGTCCTTGTAATTAGGACCCCCTGTGTGGCTCCCTAGGGCTGGAGACATCGTGCCAGCTGACACAACCCCTTTTACTAGGACCCCACTCCCTCCTAGTTTGCCATCATTAAAGATGCTTTTAAAAATAAGGAGATTTTATTTTCCAGAACAGGTTAGGTTTTGTAGAAGGCTTAAGCAGATAGCACAGAGTGTTCCCTCCTCTTGTTCCTTCTTAGCTTTGGTGGGGCGTGGTTACAGCTGAGGGACCAGTGGTGATGCAGTGGTCCTGACTTCCACTGTTGATGTTGAGGATCACTCTTGTCCCTTTCTGTGGGCTTTGACAAATGCATGGTGTCATGTGTCCAGCACTGCAGTATCATGTAGAATGATGTCACTGCCCTGAAACTTCTTTGTACTTCATCTTTCATTCCTCTACCCACCCCAACCAAGAATCTTTTCGTTGTTTCCAGGGTTTTGCCTTTTCTCTGTCATGTGGTTGGAATCATATGTCCTATGTAGCATTTTCAGATTTGCTTCTTTCACTTAGCAATGTGCTCTTAAGATTTCACTTTCTCTTTTCTGTTTGTTGGTTTGATTTTGAGATGGAGTCTCGTCATGTTGCCCAGGCTGGTCTCAAACTCCTGGGTTCATGCAATGCTCCTGCCTCAGCCTCCTGAGTAGCTAGGACTACAGGCATGCACTAGGTCACTCAGTTGCATGTAAGATTTCTCCAGGACTTTTCATGGCTTGATGGCTCATTTATTTTTATTTTTGGATAATATTACATTGTGTAGATGTGCCATAGTGTGCTTATGCATTCACCATGCTACCAAAGGATGTCTTGGTTACTTCCATGTTTAGGCAATTATTTCTTTTCTCTCGTTTTTTTCATTCTTTCTCACCCGTGCTAGGCAAACGCTCACCACTGAGCCACAACCCCAGCCCCTCCATTCATTCTAATAATTACATAGTAGCATCTAGTGATCTGACTCACTATACCCTAATGACATGTGGTGCCAAGCATCTTTTTCTCTGCTCTTTGCCATCTGTATATCCTCTTTGGTGTCTGATGTCCTTTGAAAATACTCATCTTTTCTTTCATAGGTCACGTTTCTTTGTGAAAAATGGAAGGCTTGTGTTTAGATTTTTTTTCCACGTCTATGTCCAGCATTGTTTGTTGAAAGATTGTTCTCCGCCCCTGCCTTATATTGCCTTTGCTCCTTTGTCAAAGATCAGTTGCCTGCATTCATGTGGGTCTATTCTGGGCTCTCGGTTTGGTTCCACTGATCTCTTTGTCTATAGGTTGACCACGCTGATTACCGTAGCTCTGTGCTCAGCATTGAAACCAGGGAGCATTAGAAGCCTTAACAATTGTTTCATACAGTGCTGGGGTCATTGGAGCTCAGTCTGTGATCACTGCCAGATGGCAGATGACCCCACTCCCGGGCCCCATTCAAGAGTTCACTTCCTGGGGCCATGCTCGGTACCAACTGTTGTTGCTGGTTCCCTGAGATGGAGAGGTGCAGGCACGGGGCTCCTTGAGGGGTGTGTTTGTGAACAAGGCCATGTGGGAAGCAGGGCTGGGCAGTGGGGACAGTTGAGTGCAATCCGGTTGCATCAGCATGCAGAATGTGAGCTCTGGGGACAGTATGTCCCTTTGCAGAAGTTAGGCCAAGGAACTGGGTGTTGCAACTCACAGGCTTCCTGGAGAAGGGAGTGTAACCTCAGGTGAGGAGGTCCCCTGTGACCAAGGCAGAGGGATGCATCCCGGAGCTGGGGCGAGCACCTCTGCCTCAAGGGGTTCTGGGCACTGTACCAGCACACCCCCTTCTTCAGCCAGCCACAAAATCGGGAGGCCCATCGCTGCACCATGCAGTGCACTGACGATGGAGAATTTAAAATTACTCTATATTTTAATATGTGTTGGTTTCTTTGCAAAGAGAGAATGAGACAGGGTTGGAAAATGCAGAGATACCTGAGGGCTTTGATGACTGAGCTTGTCTCCAGCCTGTTAGGCAAGAATCCCTTTTGGCCTGGAGTTCCAGCCAGACTCGGTCACACTGTCAACAGCCAAATTGTCAGGAAAAGATAATAATTGCTTAATCAGGCAAGGACAAAGGCTAAGAGATGAACTGCCCATCTGTCAATAGTAACAGAGGCGAGGATTAGAAATTAGTTGGTGGCTTAACTGATATTTTTAGAACTCCACTGGAAGGGGATAAGGATTCTAAAAACAGGAAAGTGATAAATGCTGCATAATTCGGTAAAGATCACAGTTAGCTTAATGTCTTTGTGAAGAAACTATCACAAATGATGTGGGAGGATTTAGCTGTAAAATTGCTTGAAAAGCAGAATGTGATCTGAGACAGGCAGCCTAGATTTATGAGAGGAAACAGGCCTGTAAGTCGTGCTGGAGATTTCCAAAGATATTATATTTATGACGGACAACGAGCATGCTTTGTGTGGCCTACATCAGTGAAGAATTTGAGAAGTTTCTAGGGAGAGATTTATTCCGAAGAAGTGGGGAAAGAGGTGGGAAGAAATGTTGTATTTCCAAAGCACTGTCCAAAAAACACTGGTACCAAAGTGAGGATGAGTCATTAGTCATCCCCATGCTACACTCTCTCTTGCACAGGGAGAGGTGTGGTCACTGGTTAGCATTGCCAAGTGAATACCGAGTCAAACAGGAACTCTGGGCAGGGACAGAAGCTCCTGCGTGGCCAAAATGACCTTCCTTGGCCTTCCTTTTAATTGGAAAGAATAAGGGCTTTGGTCCCTACAGGATGGCCAGCTTTGCTGAACCCTCGTGAACCTGAGCCCATGGAAACATCTGGTCTAGGGAGGTCCTTGGGTGGGATGACTGGTGAGTGTCACCACATGGACCAGGCCATGTGTGGGGACAGAAGCCTTTGTGGGGAGCTCATGAAGATCCCCACAAGCAGGGGTGAGGTGGAAAGAGGCAGGATTGTGGGCCCATGGTGAGTGAGGACAGCAGCTAAGGCTTTGGGTTAGAGGAGCCGGGACACCCTGCAGGTGGTCATGTCCCTTGGCCAGGGAGTCAGAGCAGAGTCAGCAGGCATCCTCCCCACTGTATCCAACAGGAGCCACCAGTCTCCAGTGAGCATGGTCAGGTTCCAGCCGTTAGGCTTGGAGGGCTGGGGGCACCATGATCAGGAACGAGAAGAGGATGGCCTTCTCGTCACTCTTAGGGTAAGTCAATAAGATAGGAAAAGGAAAAAGAGGTACTCGGACTAGGAAACAAAACGATTCACAGAGGACATGATTGTAGGAAATCTCGAAGGATTGATGAACCTCTCCCCTGGGGGGCGGGGAACCTGTTGGAAGAAAAAGAGGTTCCAGCAAGATTGCAGGACCCAAGGTCACCATGCAAGTCAGAGGCCTTTCCTACATACAGCATAACGACTTGTAGATGAAGCCCCTGTAAACAGGATGGCCACCATGACAGTTCCGGATGGGACCAACTAAGGTAGGAAACTCCACCACCGATGTGAAGGGAGTAGAACACCTGATTGGTGAAGGTTGCTGAAGAAGGGCCCCAGTTTTCAAGTCAACCACAAAACATCTGCCAGCATATCGACTACGTTTTGAGTGCAGATTGCTCACACTGACTGCCGCCTATCATCTGCCATTTGCCCGCTTGTCTGCCTCTTGCCTGCCCATTGCCTGCCATTCACCTACCGATCACCCACCACCCAAGGTCCACTGGTGTATTGCCGCCGGTAGCCTGCGGACCGACCCCAGACCACCAGCAGATCATCAGCTGCCTGCTGTTGCATGGAAGTCCACTGTCACAGTACCTGCAGGTTCCGTTACACGTGGCTGCTGCCATTTTGAGACAATAGCCAGGACCTGCAGGACCCCTGGCGGGACTGACTAAGTCCCACCTCCAGGACCCCTCAACCAGACCGACCACACCCTGCCTCCAGGACCCCTGCCTGACCACGCCCACACCCCAGCTGCAGCTCCCCATTTGCCAGCATAAAGACTGCGCACAGGAGCACATTGCTGCCTTTCTGCACCCAGCAAGGCAGGCTAGAATAGAGACAACACCACTTTCAAGGTGGACCGTGCTGCTGGGCGAGCACCACCTCAACCTCTGTGTTTTGTCATTTCCTCCACCTAGAAGCCTGTCCCTGCAGGCGTCCAATTGGCCAAGGCTCCCAGCCTTCCAGCTGTCTCTTCCGTGAGGCCGGCCCTCCTCCAGCAGTCGATCTGGAATCAATATCCTTCGTCTCTGTTTCTGTCTCCAATAGTTCTCACCATTAACCGCTCTGCTTCTTCCCCCTTACTTATCTTCTATACTGAATCTGTGTTCCGCCAGAATGTGGGACAAGGATTATTGTCTTGCTCACAGTTAAATCTCCTGCTCTGTGAACACATAGGTAGAGATGCTAATAAATATTTGTTCATAAGAGCTTTATTGATAGATAGTTCACATATATCAAGTATACAATTCAGTGACTTTTAGTCCACTCGCAAGTCATATGACTGTCACCACCATTTGATTCTACAATATTTTCCTTACCTGGCCAGGCATGGTGGTATACACCTGAAATCCCAGTGGCTCAGGAGGCTGAGGCAGGAGGATCATGAGTTCAAAGCCAGCCTCAGCAAACTTAGCAAAACCTTATGCAACTCAGTGAGAAATACAAGAAATGTATTAAAACATTTCTCTAAAAGAAATACAAAAATGGGTTGGGGATGTGGCTCAGTTTTTAAGCAACCCTGGGTTCAATCCTCAGTGCCAAAACAAACTCCGTATCCCCACACCCGAGTCTTCCAGCCCTGGACAAGCCCTGATCTGCTTTCTGTCTCTACAGATTCATGTATATACACACATGATCTGTCGTGACTGGCTTCTTTCACTTGGCAACAGGTTTTCAGGGTTCCTCCGTGTGCACCTGTGGTGCTCCATTTCTTTTTCCTGCTGAATAGTATTCCACGTGTATGCGTCACATTTTATTTGCCTCTTCCTCTGTCGATGGACATTTGGTTGTTTCCATGTTTTGTCTGATATGACAAATGCTGGTGTGAATCAGCACATATCTCCAGAATGAATGAATGCATCTGGCTAAGCTGGAAGCCACGTTCAGAACGTTGGGTCAGAGTGTGAGAAGTAAAGTCCAGTGGTCCATTTTCAGAATATAGTGTTCAACCTTAAATGTATACTTATGTGGGAAGAGCAGCAGCAGGAGGAGAGAGCAGAGTGGAAAGTTCCAAGGAGGTAACACCAGAGTTCGAAAAATTCACAATCCCTTGATAAAGAGGAGGGGAGGGGAGGAGCTGGCTGGACCAGCAGAGAGAAACTTCCTCTGTGCCCATGTGCTCAATCCTGGAGAGAAGAGGGAGGTGGGGACAACTCAAGGCATATTTCTTTAAATAACCCAATAGGAGACAATAAAACCTAGGTGACATTAGGGAAGGTTGTGCACCCCGGAGCACTCAATGAAGAACCCAGGGAGGAACTTTGTACTCCAGGGGTAAAGTGTTGATTGTAACTGCTCCCCCAGACACTTGATCTTGCAAGATTGTCAGCAAAGCCTCATTTTTTGCTGTACCTTGTGTCTCTTAGTCCATTCTTAGAGTTTGGACAGGTGAGCATGTTTCTTACAAGAATCTGAGACTGCGGGGCATGTTGATGCACGCCTGTGATCCCAGAGGCTTGGGAGGCTGAGGCATGAGGATCATGAGTTCAAAGTCAGCCTCAGCAATTTAGTGAGGCCCTAAGCAACTTAGCAAGACCCTGTCTCTAAATAAGATATGAAAAAGGTCTGGGGATGTGGTTCAGTGGTTAAAGAGCCCCTGGGTTCAATCCCCAGCACCACCCAAAAAAAAAAAAAAAAAAAATTGAGACTGGTTTCCTACAAACCTGAGCAAGTTTGCTTAAATTGGGAAAAAGTCACTTTCCTGCTTGTCAGAACAGAACTGTGAGGGCCAGGCCCGGAGAGCAGCTCGCTCCTTTGGTCCTGCACACCATCCTGTCCAACTCAGCTCAGGCACCGCCTCCCTACAAACTCTTCCGGGACTTGGAGCCAGAATCCAAGGCGCCCAGCATACGAACCATTTCAGAAACAGTCCCAGCACACTGGGGGCACCCAACTTCCTGAATAAATCCTAAGGGCTAAACTGCAAATTCCCCAGTCCTTTTCTCTTTCTAAGGTTGGGCTTTCCGTTCGTCTCCGTCCTGGAAGCGCAGGGAGCTGGAGCTGGTTCTCTGGGGGCGGGGTCGATGCAATTGCCAAGTCAAAGCCATTTTACTCCTGCCACCCAGTGGCAAGAGGTAAGTATGACACCAATTTAAAGGGACAGACTAGCGCTTAGATGGGCAGGGAAACCAAATTGTGCTCATCCATTCCTGCCCATGAAGTTCAGGGACTTTCCTTCATCCACAAGTCCCTAAAGTGTTTGGGATTGGCTCAAACACTTAATCAGGTGCTGGTCCTAGCTGGTCATCGGAATGACCTGTGAGCATTTAAAAAAATCCAGACGCTAGGGCCCATCTCAACCTCCTGAGTCAGACCTGAGTCAGATGTGCAGGGACCTAGGCATCTATATTTTTGGACAGATTGAGACCCCCATGCTGAATTTAGACTCCTCCAGCACATGAACCATGTGGCTCTCAGATCCTCTATGGCATCAGTTCCTGACATGTGCCTGGCACTGAAAGCTAAACACTGATGGAATGAGTGAGTGAATTCAGGACATGAATGGATGAATGAACATGGTAAAGATCTTTGTAAAACAGATTTTTCAATGGAGACGAAATTCACATAACATAAAATTCACCATTTGAAAGTCTACCCTTCATTCGAGTGCAGTGGTGCACACTATAATCCCAGTGAATCGGGAGGCTAAACCAGGAGGATTGCAAGTTCCAGGCCAGCCTCAGCAACTGAGCAAGACCCTGTCTCAAAATAAAAAATAAAAAGGACTGGGGATGTGGCTCAGTGGTAAGTGTTCCTGGGTTCAATCCCGAGTACCAAAAAACAAAACAAAACAAAATTTAAAAAAACCATCTAGTGGCATTTAGTTCATTTACAATGCTATGCAACCACCACATTTATCTGATTTTGAACATTTTCATCTCCCCAAAAGGAGACCCTGCACTCAGTCAGCAACTACTCTCCATCACCCTCTGCCACCCTGGCAACCACTTTGATTATTTGTAACATTTTACTAATTAGACTCAACTGTACGTGGCCTCCTGTGACCTTCTACTTTTGCAAAATTTGATGTTTCCAAGGTCCATCCACATTGAAGCATGTGCCAGTGCTCGGTTCCTTTTCATTCCTTTGTGTGGATGGACCATGTTTGCTATATGAGGGACACAGAAGTAGCTTTAATACAGACTACTTCAGTAAAGTCAGCGAACAGAGGGTTCAATGCACGGGAAGCTCAATCTCTATCTGATCAATGCATGTCCTGCTCAGCCTCTGGTTCTTTGATCTAGCCTACACATGGCTTTGTGATGTGGAGTGTGAGTCACTGCACCAGCTGCTTATGGAAATAGGGAAGTTGCCCTGGGCATGCTGCATCTTCTTTTCAGGAAGCTCTATGTGTTTGCAGTCTTTCCAGTTGCCTACATTTTAGTCTCAAAAATCCTCCTCCAGCCAGGTGCAGGGGTGCATGCCTATAATCCCAGCGGCTCAGGAGGCCGAGGCAGGAGGATCGAGAGTTCAAAGTCAGCCTCAGCAAAATTGAGGCGCTAAGCAACTCAGTGAGACCCTTTCTCAATTAAAATACAAAATAGGGCTGGGGATGTGGCTCAGTGGTCAAGTGCCCCTAAATTCCCCAATACCCCCCAGGAAAAATCCTTCTCCAGCCTGGATTCTCTGTGGGGTGGCTGAGCACTCACTTCTACCCAGCATGCTTTGTAAGCCAGCCTTCACCATGGGCCACCATGCCACTGCACACAAGCAGGGGCCTGGGCACTGAGTCAGGTCCTCAGGACCCTGCAATGCCTGGAGCCTCTGCAGTCCACACCCACTGGCCACCTGTGAAGAAGCACATGAGGAACAGCCCAGTCTCTGCTCAGAGGCTTGTGAGCCGACACTCTGGCCCACAATCCCAAGACCCCATCAAACAAGAATGTCTAAGGAAATTCTGAGGAAGTTTTTGGAGATCCCAAATTCTTTTTAGGATAAAGAAAATGTTAACTGCAGGGAGCAGCAGTGCACACATGTAATCCCAGCTGCTGGGGAGGCTGAGGCCGAAGGATCACAAGTTTGATCCCAGACTAGGTAACTTTGCAAGACCCTGTCTCAAAATAAAATTTAAAAAATAGTTGGGGCTGTAGTTCAGTGGTAGAGTGCTTCCTGAGCATGTGCAGGGCTCTGGGTTCAATCCCCAGCACCAAAAAAAACAAAAAAAAAACAAAAAAAAAACACACAAAAAAAACCCCTCATGGCTCTAGGAACTCCCCCATTAGGCCCCTGAAACAGGGCTTGTTGAAATTTAGGCATATTACATAGAGTGAAACACACAAATGCTAAACCTGCAGCTTAGGAAATCCTGGTGCGTTCGCACGTGTGGAACCCCACCCCATCACATGGAGCATTTGCAGGTCCCCAATGGGCTTCCCAGGTCCCTGTCTAGTGATTTCATTCACAGTGAGAGCCACGGTCCTAGCTTCTGTCACCACAGATTTGTGCAACCTGCCCTGGACTTCTGAACTGAATTCTCCAGTGTGAACGTCAGTGTGTCTGGTCCCTCTGCTCAACGTCACGCCTTGAGGGTCACCTTGTGGCTGTTCTGCGCTGCTTCCTTTTCCATGCTGGTGTAGCATTCCGTGTGTGCACACTTTACAGCTTGCCTGCCCCATGCTGATGGCATCTAGGTTGTTTCCACTTGTGACCATTTGAAAAACCATGCTCTGAGCACTACTGCCTATTTGGAGTACTGTGCTCTGAGCACTCCTGTCTGTTTAGAGTACTGTGCTCTGAGTACTCCAATCTGTTAGGAATACCAGGCTCTGAGCATCCCTGTCTGGTGGTCCTCCGTGCATACTTCCCTTGAGCACATACCCAGAGGTGCATGGTGGGGCTGAATCATACTGTTCCAAGCAACACTGTCCACCCAGTCAGCAGTACATATGGAGAATGCACCACAGGGAAGGCCTGTCCGAGGGTACAGTAGTGAACCTTAGGCCTCCTGCTCTCCAGATCCTTCGTTCTGTTTGTTGAGCAGCAGTCAATGGACACTAGCCTCAGGAGCTGTCATTTGCTGTGTCTCTTCTGACTCAGTGTCAGTGTCTGCCTGCCATGTACCCAAGATGATCAGCACTCTCACTGTGGTGATGTTTACAGGTGACCGGCCGAGGCGTGGACCGTACACCCTGACCAAGGGGAATTTGCTGCATGGATGGCCTATGGCTTTGGCTCTTCCCGTCCCCTGCAGCCCCTGGCACAGCAGCCAGCTTGAGTCACCAGCCAGCCTGCCAGCTGGAGGGGTGTGCAGGATGGGGAAGAGACCAAGCCTTGTCCTGAATCCAGAGTGGGGCTGAGCTGGTCAGCAGAATCTGAACTAATGTTCCCAGGCTGCGGTGACAAGTTAGGGAGCAAAGACTGGGACACAGACCAGAGAGCTAGCAGTGCCAGTGCCTGCCCCTCCAGAGGGTCCCTATAGTGATAGCCCCTTACTGGGTCTCTGCCCTGGTAACTACAAGAGCCTCATGAAAAGTGTTTTCTGTCTCTCACGTACGTATGACATGTCGAAATACATTCTACTGTCATGAATAATTAAAAGAACACTTTTTTTTAAAGTGTCTTCTGGTGTCCTTAACCCTCATGGAAAGGGTGAGACCAAATGCTCCCGGGACATGTTTGCACCCTCACAAATGTCCTGTGTTTACCTTTCAGACTGATTTCTTCCTTGAGAATCAACCTTCCAAAATTAAGTCTCTCAAATTCCCAAGTAAGCTGAAAAGCTATTTTTCTTGCAGATCTTATAAGAACATAATTTAATATAAGATGTAAACTCATAAAATAAAGACCATATATTACAGCAGGTGCATAATAAAAAAAATAAGCCAATATAAGAGACAAATGGGCCACATTTTAGCCAAGGGGGAAAGAAAATAAAATAGAAATGAGATGTAAGTTACATCCTGTGCATAAATAACTTTAAAGAGAAATAGTAAAGATGACTTCTATAACTTTTAATACATTGGGGGAGATTATTTAATTGCAGTAAAATAAGAGGTGGTAAGTTTTGCCCAAGTTTTGCATGCTCAGGATGAAGTACGTTTCTCAAGAAAGACACAAAAAGGTGTATAACCTACAGGATTTTTAGGGGCTAGAGATTTGCAAGAATTTATTTTCATTTGTGTGCCATGGATTTCTGCAAGAGAGACCTCCCCTCACCTGAAAAGTGGCCAGTGACCTTTAAAAGCACTCTCTTCTTTTAAAGTCTCACGAGACCACACACTGTTTAGCAATAGAAAGGAACAGAGCTCTGGTACACAACAACTTAGAGGAATCTCCAGAGAATTGTCCAGTGGAAAGAAGCTCGTCCCAGGGGCTACTCACTATGTGATCCCATTTATGCAACATTCTTGAAACGACAAAGTGATAGAAACAGAGCACCGGTTTGTTTTGGGCTAGGGCTAGGGAGTTGGGGGAGGGGCAGGAGGTCTTTGCAGAGACCTCCAAGTCTCTGTCTCTGTCGGTAGAGGTGGGTGCGTGACCACGCATGTGCCGGAATCTGCAGATCTGTGTCACACACACAAACAGGCACAAAACCAGGGGATCTGAATAAGATTGGGGGACCATTTTAGCACCTTCATCAGGCTGTGGTGTGGGACTATTTTGTTTCAGATGCTGCTGTTGGAGAACCAAGTGCTGGGTGCCTGGGGTCTGTCTGGATTGTTGTTTAGAATTAAATGTGGCCCTTTAATTCTCCACAATAGTCTAACTTTTAATTTTTCAATTAAATTTATTTATTTAATTAAATTTACTTATTTAATTTATTTATTTAGGTACCAAGGATTGAACCCAGGGACACTTAACCACTGAGCCACATCCCCAGCCCTTTTTATTCTGAAACAAGATCTTGCTAAATTGCCGAGGCTGGCTTTGGGCTTGTGATCCTCCTGCCTCCTGAGTCACTGGGATCTCAGGCATGTGCCACTGTACCCTGTGGGCTAATTTTTTAAAAGCAGGGAAAAGCTTTTAAAAGGGCCAGCTGCCTTGGGCACCCATATTGACCGACCCTCCCAGGTAGGAAGGAGTCTGAGACCCTCTGGGCTCTACTCTTGGTGGACTTGGCTGCTGTCCCCTGGTCCAGGTCCTGGAGCTGACTACAGAGCTGAGGACATGCCTCCTGGGTACTGGTTGCGTGGTCAGTTCCACCGGGATTTCGGGGCCTGCGGGGAGCGCTCTGTAGCACTGTTAGCTACGCTCCTGCTAAGTTGGCCTCGCCGTCTTGGGCTTTTCGATTGATGTGTTTGCATGTGTTACTGACTGAGGCTGCTGTGTTAGCCCCGTGAGAGCTGTGTCCTCCCTGGCTGAGGGACGTGCGAGTCTGCGACTGGGCTCTGCCTCTGAGACCCCAGGTCACTGGCAGGGTGTTCAGCTCTGGCTCTTGCGCTGCTGGGATGGTGGTCTGTCTTTCCCATGACTCAGCTCTGCACGGGCAGGGCTTGTCCTTGCCCACGGTCGGTCGTATCCCAGCATGCAGCATGGGGCTGACTGGACTCGACACATCCCCGGGGAGTGGCCTGGGCAGTGCAGCCTCACGTGAGGGCTCTGTCCCTCTGGAACCTTCACCTTTAGCAAAGGAACCAGTGGCCTGACCTCTCTGGGCTCCAGGCCTCTTGTTGGCAAAGGAGGGGTAGAACAGCACCCACGAGGCACATGTCATCCAGACGTGGCCATGCTAGGTCTCAGCAGTGTCTTCTGTCTCCTGATCTAGTGTCTTGGCTAGAATGTCCCTTCTGCACACATAGGAGTGTGTGCTTGGGAGGAGGGGCTTGTGACAGGGCCCTAGCTCATGACCCCAGGGTGCCACCAACTGCAGACAGGGTGGAAGGTACAGAGTCACCTAAGGAAGAATAAAAAAATGAAAAGTGCTCATGGTCCCCAGCCTGAAGAAACCCACCGTTAACACATTGGAGCAGGCCCTTGCCTTTAAAAAAAACCATATGTGCCAGGGCTGGGGTTGTGGCTCCATGGTAGAGCGCTTGCCTAGCACGCGTGAGGCAGTGGGTTCCATCCTCAGCACCACAAAAAAAAAATAATAATAATAAAAAAATAAAATAAATAAATAAATAAATTCTTAAATTCTTAAAAAAATATATATATATGTGCCAACAACTCCGGAGGCTGAGGCAGGAGGATCACAAGTTTGAGGCTAGTCTCAGCAACTAAGCGAGGCCCTAAGTAACTTGGTAAGACCCTGTCTCAAAATAAAAATCAAATTAAAAGAACTGAGGATGTAACTCAGTGGTAAAATGCCCCCGGGTTCAATCCCCAGAACCAAACCCAATCAAACCACCAACAAAAAAATATGTGGATGAGTGGAACATTCTGTTTTGATTCCCATTTTCCACATAATGTTACATGAATCTTTCTCCATGGCCTAGTTAAAAAGAACAGAATGTCTTAGCACTATTGCGTATGGCTATGCCAACCCTGTTGAACTGTTGTTCCTAATGGATTTTCTGACAGCTGGTTTTAGAATCCTGCTATTCTGGAGGGTAGTGTTATCTTTTTATCAAACACGTGCAGAGTTATGGAGGAAAATTGATCAAGAAAGTTGCCTGCCTCCCAGTCACATTATAAGACCTGTCAGCATGGTTAGAGTCTAATGCCACCACCCTGCGTGGCTTGGTTTGGTGTGGTTAAATTGGGGTGTTTATGCACAACTTCTATTTTGCAGGGAGACAAATGACCAGGTAGGCCTTAAAAAGTTATTTCTGGCTGGGCACAGTGGTGCACGCCTGTAATCCCAACAACTTCGGAGGCTGAGGCAGGAGGATTGCAAGTTCCAGGCCAGTCTCAGCAATTCAGTGAGACCCTAAGTAACTTAGTGAGACCCCATCTCAAAATAAAAACTAAAAAAAGCTGAAGATGTGAATCAGTAACTCAGTAGTACAATGCCCCTGGTTCAATTCCGAGTACCAAAAAAAAAAAAAAAAAAACGTTATTTCCAGACAGTTTCTTAATGAACCTGTCTTACCAGATAGCTCTGAGTGCAAGGAGTGCTTTTATGGCTTCTTGAAACCTCTAGGAGAAACGCTGAACCATTCCAGAACCTTGGCCAGGCCTCCCATAAAGGGCACTGATGGAAGCATCCAGAGGTCTTGGCTGGAACCTCTTCAGCCATATAATGCTGTTGCCTTGTGAATAAATTACTTTGAATAAATATATGGACCTCAGTGCCTTTGCTTCACCCTGGGAGTCATGAGGATGCACCTCCTAAGCCACACGTAGGTAGTAAGATGCATGCTTCTTTCTCTTTGATCCAGAAGAAGTAGGTCAGAGTTTCTTCCAGGGAAGAAATTGCCCTCCAGGGGCCTCAAAGCCGGCCACAGCCTGTGCCATCACCAACTGCCCTTTGTCTGGCCTCCGTGGTGTCCAAATAAATGGTGGCTGTCTGTGATCCAGGAGGATGCTGGTGTCCAGGGGATCAAGGTGCTCCTAAACAAGGCAGAAAAGAATCCTGCACGGAGCAGCAGGATGTGTTGTCTATGTTTCTTTCTACTGTGTTCTCAGGGGCTGAGGTCACAACATGAGGACATTTAGTGTCAGTCACCCACCCAGCTTTGCCCACGATCCCCGTCTTGCCTCACACATCTCAGCCTGTACGTTAAACTTAGCAAATAGGTTTAGGAAATTCTTTTCTGTCTGGCTCCATGTGGTTTCTTCAGCTACTGTTTTTTAAGAGCGGAGAACTCTATGCAATTCTTCCTGGGACAATTTGTTTATGAAAGAATAAAATACATCTACAGGAATTCTAAGGGTTCAACACAATGATCATGACTTCCAAAGTCTCTGCCACCTGAACAAACCTGAAAGTCAATGGAAGACTGTGAATGCACATCTCTGCCTTCTTCCCCTGGTGGCTGAGACTAGCCTTCTGAAAAGGACAGATTCTCCCCATAAAACTCAGAAGTGTATTTCACAAGGGATCAGCTTTAGTCCCAGACAAAATTAGGAAGGATGCCTCCTCTTCCCCCTGCTTCAAGCATCAGTAGCTCTGAAATCCAACTGCTTCCTGGACATTCAGAAATAAATGTGTCCCAAACCTAGTTCCTGGCTCTCCTCCTCGAAGTGACTCCTCCCTATTTGCCCAGCTGCTCCAGCCAGCACCCAGGGGCTGACTCCTCCATTTTCCTCTCTAGCACCTAATTTCACCCATCGCTGCATCCCAGCATCCCCCAAGCCCATCTGCTGCTCTCTGTCACCACGGCCACCTGTCCAGGACACCCTCTGTCCCCCGAACAGTATAAAAGCTTCCTGATCGGATGTCCTGCTTCTACTTCTCCCCTAGTAAAACCCTTCTACCCAGCAGCCAGGGCTATTTCCTTCGAAAACAGAAATGCAATGACATCATTTGCCTGTTTAAAACTTGCTAGTGGCTTTATGTTGGTCAGAATCTCAACAGAAAAACAGGACCGACTTCGACGCGGTAGCCAAGGGAGTTTCAGGCAGGGAATTGTTGGCGCAGGGGTGAGGCAACCTGGAGCAACCCAGCCAACACCCGCGGGAGCCTGACTCCCTTTTGGCCAAGGGAAGCCAGATTCCTTCCTGTGGCCAGGACAGCCAGCAGCCAGGGCAAAACCCTCATCAGACCCCAGTGAATGTCGCAGTGGCTGATGGATGAGCCTTTCCCTGACATCCTCCAGATTCACAGCAGGGTCCCAGGTGGTACTCTGGCTGTGTCCAGCCTTCCTTCGGTAGTGGAAGGAAACGTCTCTCTAAGGGTTCTCTCTGTTCCCCGGTGTCAGGGGCGGACTCTGGTGTCAGAAAAGCTTGGACTTGAGTCCTGACTCTGCTGAGTCCCCTCCCCTCCTGTCAGCAAAGGCTGGACTGAGGTCTTGGGGGCTGCCTCAGGCTGGCTTGAAGCATCCAGGAGAGTGTGTTGGTCTCTGTCCGCTTTAGTTTCCTAAACTGGAAAAGGGCTTGTCTTTCAGAGCTGCAGCACTGCACCCTGGGCTCCACGCGTGGAAGATCCAGACTACTCCTTTTCTCTGACTTTCCCAGGATGCTCCCGCTTTGCAGAGCCTGCATGCGAGCAGTTCAGAGCTGGGTGCCATGGGGTGGCACTGTTTGCTAGCCGTTGGCCTCTGCTCCGCAGAGCAGCACCCAGCAGCTGGACGCCGTCAGCAGCCACACGCTCCTCACCTCAGGTGCAACCTTCTTGCACCCCGTGCGGCTGTGTCAGTTGAGGATCAGAAACCCTGTGCGGGTCAGCCCAGAGTTTTGAATTTAGAAATCTCATCATTATGGTTCTGAGCATGTGATTTAGAAATTTATTTCAGCCACCAGATTGGCCATGTAAGAGATCATTGAGAAATTCTTTATGTAGTGTGTTCCATTAATCTGGGTTTTGGAAATGTGGAGAATGTGATCAACGCAAACAGAACCCCTGGAACACTTGTTGAATGATCAGGCATGCTGGGCAGCAGTTGCTCCTCTCTGTCCAGAGGAGGGAGGTTCTCCCTGCACAGCCCTGGGTGTCTGGGCTGCTCAGGTCTCATGGCACCTGCAGTTCTATCTCAGGACCCATCTGATGGCATTTTTTTTTTTTTTTTTTTTTTTTTGTGCTGGGGATTGAACCCAGAAGTGCTAACCCTAAACCTTGCTAAATTGCTGAGTCTGACTCTGAACTCTCGATCCTCCTGCCTCAGCCTCCAGAGCTGCTGGGATTACAGATGCATCACCGGCGTCCAGCTGATTGCAATTTATTATTCATGGATAGAGATGCCGGGCCTAGAAAGAGGTTGCTCTTCATATTAGATACATTTTGGGAAGAGGTGTGTCTGGCTGGGAACTGTTTATTTAAATGCTGGTGCTTAGCTAATAACAACAGTTCCTATATCTTCTCAGTTCTTCCTGCTGCCTGGCTCCTGAGCCCCAGATGCTTCGCTTCATCAGGTCTTCACAAGTACTTGCCCAAGGCACCTTGTCCAGGGCCAGAATTCTACCCTGGTCTGTTTGTCCAGAAAGCCAGCATTTCATGGTGCATACTGAGCCAATCCAGAACAATCCAGAAGGAGAGTGACCTGACCTGCTGACACAGCACCTTTTTCAATTTTAGAACCGGTTCCAGGCTCAAGTTACCCTTTTCCATGTGACCCAAAGGGATTTGGTTGGCTTTTCCCAGATCCCCCTTCTTCCAAGGCTGCCCCCTCCTGGGCGGAGGAATAGTGGGGGGAGGAGGAGACGGTGCTGGGTGGGGTGAGGGTGGGGCAAAAAGTCACTGGGCACTTCACGAACACACCTAAGGGACAGAGCTCTTTCCTCCTGCCTCCCTCATATGTCCGCTACCACTGGTGACATGCCAAGCACATCTCATAGGGACATCGCAGACGTCAGAGCAAAGGTCACTCCCAGCAGGTCCTGCACTAACTCCCCAGCGGCTGAGATCTGCACTTTTCTTTTTGAACCAGGACTCCCTGTTTTGAATGACTATTTTTACTTTCTGTCTCCCCCTAAAACGTACATTTCATGTGATCAGAAACACTGCCCTATTTCCCCTAACCAGTCAATAGTGGTGAAATTAACCATTAAACTAGCTATTCCCAAATCAATAAAAGAAAAATATAGCAAAGACACACCACTTGCAGAGAATGTACACTGATGATTTTAAAAATGGCTAAAATTCAAGTGCAGACATAAATTCCTTTCAAGGTAGAGGGAGACTATGTAAGCAGCTCAGTTGTGCCTAAATCCTAGATTTGGGGCCCATTTGGGTGGAGCCAGGAATCCCAAACTTTCTTAGGAAAATCTCACCAACAGAGAAAGGCTCCCCAGACACTTTAATGGACGCCAGATTGACACTGCAGGTCAGGCAGTGAGACTGGCACTATCTGCCCCTGGTCCTTGGGCTGGGCCTACCAATTCCACAGCCACCAAACGTAGCTCTGCTCTTGATCCACAAAAAGGGGGGCAGGAGTGGGTTTTCCTGAGGGTCAGGAACGCACGTTGGAGAAATGATGTCTAACCTAACAGAGCACCAACTACGGTTGTAAAGTGAGCACAGAAATCCTTGTAATGAGGGAGGATTACAGTTAGCCATAAATATTTATGGAGTAACAGCAGCTCACGCCTTATGTGGGAGCAATGTACAGGCATCTGCTACCGAGGCCACCATCTATAGACTGCATAGACTCACATAACATTGTGATTTCTTTTTTGGGGGAGGGGTACCAGGGATTGAACTCAGGGGCCCTTGACCTGAGCCACATCCCAGCCCTATTTTGTATTTTATTTAGAGACAAGGTTTCGCTGAGTAGCTTAGTGACTCACTGTTGCGGAGGCTGGCTTTGAACTTGCTATTCTCCTGCCTCAGCCTCTCGAGCCCCTGTGATTACAGGCATGTGCCACCGCGCTAGGAACATTGTGATTTCTTATGAAAGAAAGTAGTGTTTTTTAAGTGAGGTTTGGGTCAAGGGGTTTATTTTCTTCTAAATTCTTCACCTACCAAGACTGTCCTCAGATGAAGCCTCTGGCCCCACAAATTCTATCATGCATCATCCCCTTCCTAGAGTTGAGTCCTGTCTGGTCCCCAACATCCTGGGTGGCAGCTCCCCAGCTTGCAGCTCTCGAGAGTGTGCAGAGCCCCAGGGGCCCAGGCCCACCCGTTCCCAGGCTTCTACTTGGCCTGGAGCCCCGGGGAAGACTCAGCGCAGCTTCTGGAGTGTGGCTGGCAGGTTTCCCACTTGCCACGGAATTCCCTGTAAAAAGTGCCTCTCCCTCCTGTTGTTTTGGGTTGTTGTTTGTACAGTGCTCCAGATACATATGCTCAGGGAAGCAATTAAGGTAAAGATGCGAAGTGGGGCAGGCGGGCAGGGCTCCCAACCTGCCAATCTCCCGTTCTGGGGAACCTCGAAACTCCAGCCGCACCGGGGTATACGCGCAGGAGAAAGGCGCTCTTCAGAGAAGTTTTGTTTGGCTGCTTTTTATGATCGTTTTTCAACGTCAGCCAACAAAGACCAGGGGAGCTTCCACGCAGAGCAGGGAGCAGCAGTTTCGCCTGGTACCGGCAGACAAGGTGCCACAGAACAGCCACAGGGGCTTCAACAAGTTGGGGTCTCTTTTCTGGAAATGGCTACGCAATTCCCTGCCCAGGTGCATCTCGATGGGTGCAAGAAGGAAAGAGGGAGTCTTGGGGAGCAGAGGGAGGCCCACTCCACATTCTTGTCCATTGCTGGCAGTTTAGTTCACCTGGAGGAGTCTTCTTGCAGACTCTCTCTCTTTTTTTTGGTACCAGGGATTGAATCCAGGGGTGCTTAACCACTGAGCCCATCCCAGCCCTTTTAATATTTTATTTAGAGACAGAGCCTCACAGAATTGCTAAGTTGCTGACTTTGAACTTGTGATCCTCCTGCCTCAGCCTCCTGAGCCACTGGGATTACAGGTATGTGCCACTGTGCCTGGCTCCTTGTTCTTTCAACAGCCCTAATTCTATCAGACTTGGCTGGCCCTTCACACTCTGGTGGCCTGTGCTCCGGGGTGGCTTGACAGTGCTCTCTGGCTGCTGAAAGCTAAGGAATTCCTTCCCTCCCACCTCCTCCCTACAAAAGGCTACACTAGCATTGGGCAGAATACAGTTAAAACAGAGGACTTGGTGTGCTTATTTTCATCACTGATTAAAAAAAAAAAAAATGAATAGAACTACATTAATGTGAATTTCTGGAACAGTAGAGGGTTTACACCAGGCAGTGATCAAAGTAAAGCAGTCTTCATTTACTGAATGTTGTCTTGACAGACCAGTGAATGTGGTTAATTAATACATGAAAATTCACATTAGACCTATTTGTGCAAAAGCAATTGTACAACAGAAAGAAGCGAAGTCACTTTTAGCCTAAAGGGGGCAGCAGTATATTCTCTCCGAGGTTTGAAGGTATGTTCTTGACCCCCATAGGCGCTGAGAAGGTCATGAAATATGTGTCACTTACAGAGGCAAGGAGCAGATGTGTGGAAACCTGCCAGGTTCAGAGGTTAGCCATGCTCACAAACTCTGATGACGAGGTCAGATGGAAGAGCAGGGGAGAAGATTCTGAGAGTGATTTAGGATGTCTGGATGTTAAAAAAATTCTCCTTAATATTCAGACTTGTTGGGTGGGCACGGTGGTGCACATCTGTAATCCTAGAGGCTCTGGAGGCTGAGACAGGAGGATCACAATTTCGAGGCCATTCTCAGCAAAGAAGTGAGGACTTTAGTAACTTAGCAAGACTCTGTTCCCAAATAAAAACTAAAAAGTACTGGGGATGTGGCTCAAGGGTTAAGCACCCCTGGGTTCAATCCTTGGTATTAAAAAATTAAAAATTCAGAGTTGTCAAATAATTTTCCCTGAGCTTTCAAATCATAAATATAAACATGAGGTAAACAGCATCAGGTTGTCCCAAGGTCCTGGGGAGATGAGTGTGCTGACTTGGCCACTGTGGGACTTTGCTATTTTTATCTCACCCTGTCCTTGACTGCCAGGGCTGACCAAGGCCCTGGACAGAACCTGTGCATTATCAAAACCCTGCTGGGCAGCCACTGGGCTGAGCCAGGCTGCACACCCATGTGTGCACACGTGTGTCTGTGTGCATGTGTGTGTGTGTGTGTGTGTGTGTGTGTGTGTGTGTTCATATGTGCTTGGATGGCAAAGGAGAACAGTGCAGTCTCTTCTAACTCTCTGCAGAGAAAGGGAAGCTGCTTGTGGTCAGGGACAGGCTGTCTTTCTGGGCTGTGACAGTTTTGGCATGTATCTTGGCAAAGCTCTAAAAGTAGCCCCTGTCATCAGGAGCTCCTGAGTGCTGCCTAGGTTCAGCCAGGTTGGGTGGGACCCCGAGGATTCCAGTTGCCTGTGCTCATTTAAAATAATGATTTATGGGGAGGCTGACTCAGAAGGATTAAAAGTTTGAGGTCAACCTCAGTAACTTAGTGAGACCCTGTGTCAAAATAAAAAATAAAAAGGGCTGGAATGCCTGGCACGGTGGTGCATGCCTGTAATCCCAGTAGCTTGGGAGGCTGAGGCAGGAGGATTGTGAGTTTAATAAGGGCTGGGGATGTAGGTCAGTAGAAGAGCACACCTGGGTTTAATCCCCAATGCTAGAAGAAAAAATAATAAAATAAAATAACGACTTGGGTGTGGTTCAGTGGGAGAGCATTTGCCTAGCATGTATGAGACCCTGGATTACAAAAATACATACATAAATAAAATAATAGAATGAAGCAAATTTGTTTAAAGAAACACAAGCAAGAGGTGGTTAACAATGGTATTGGTGGCCTGGGTTCTGGCCAGTGCAGTGGGCGGTGACATCTGACATTTGGGAAACCTGTTGTACCTGATAATCACAGAACTTGGTTTTATTTATTTATAATTTTAATTTTAATTAATTTATTTAATTTTGGTACTGGGGAATTGAACCCAGAAGTGCTTAATCACTGGGCCACATCCCCAGCCCTTTTTTGTATTCTATTTAGAGACAGGGTCTCACTGAGTTGCTTAGCCCCTCGCTACATTTCTGAGGCTGGCTTTGAACTCACGATCCTCCTGCTTCAGCCTCCCGAGCCATTGGGATTACAGGCGTGGGCCACCACGCCCTCCAGCACTTGGTTTCAGCTGGACATGGACATTTGTTTGGTCAGAGCCTACTGAAGTTTGCCCACACTTACCTTTTTCCCTTCTCTAATTCTCACCAGTGTTTCACACACCTTGTATCTCTTCTGGAATGTTCCTGCCAGTTGTTCAGCACAGGTCTAAATAAATGTTCCTGTTTAGAAGTGCCTGTTCATCTTTATTTCATCTTCAGCTAGCTTGGCGGTTCTATGTTGATACAGTTGGACCTCCATATCTACAGGTTCTGCATCTGTAGATGTAACCAATTGCAGATTTGAAAATACACAGAAGAAAAAAAAAATTCCAGAAAGTACAAGGTTGGAGATTGAGGCTATTTCCTCTCTGGCAGTTTGCAAGGACACGACCCTGCCTTTGATGACTTCTGATTTGCACGATGGACTTCTCTTTATGAGCCCTGCTTGGGACTTACCTTTCCTGAATTCAACGACGTACCCTTTCAGCAAATCTGCTCAGTCCTCGGGCACTCTGTACGTCTGGCTTCTGCCTGGCTAGCTGGTGGGTCTGGGCCTTCCCAGGTGGCCCTGTGATCAGCCTCTTAGTTCACTTCCCTGTGCTCTCTCGCTGCCTGTCCTCATGCTGGTCCCACACAGGAGTCTCTGGGAATCTGCTGGTCTTCCTCCCTCTCTTTTTTTCCTTCCCTGTTCCGGAAGCACAAACCACATCAGCTTGCTCCCTGCAAGGGCACGTTGGCCCTTCCTTGTTTTAATTCGTTTTCAAGAAATATCAGGAACAAACACCCAGAATTCCACTCAAAAAAAAAAAGTTTCCCTGGAGACCCTCCTGAAAAGAAACAGGATCCCATTTATAGACGTCCCTTTTAGGCCACCTGTATTTTCAGTTGGCAGCTCGTCTGTTTCTTCTAGGCCCGTCGTAATTTGTTTTTGGTACCATGCATATGAGCCAGCACTTATTTGGATAACTGCATTATGCTTTCGAGCTTTGACAGACAAATCATTGCCCGGGGCTTCCTGGCGGTCACGGGCATCAGCTCACTTCCGGCCAGAAGGAGCAGCTCATTCCCCGGCGGGCTGAGGTCTGAACTCTGCAATTAGTTAACTAGCAACGAAGCTTCTCAGGGTGGCTTTCTCTCAAATGAGAAAAAAAATACAAAGGCGGTACGGGAGAGCCTTTTCTAAACTGCACAACTTTGTATGAACGGTAGGAAACATTATCTACCATCTGAGGATTTAGAGGGCAGATGTCTTCACGGCTGCGACATTGGCCAGCGACATGCCCAGCAGGTCCCAGCCCTGGGCTCCAAGAGGATGGCTTTCTGCTGGGCGACACAGGAATGCTCCCAAAGTGCCTTCAGAAGTTCCTAAGAAGCTGCCCCTTCTGCTGGGCGCCACCTCTGGGGACTCTGGGTACCTCCCTTTTTCAGATGCTCGCGTCAGGCAGGGGGTGACAGCTCAGAACCCCTTGTCCCTTTCTACTGACCAGCAGGTCTCTCACACCCCAGCAAAGGAGGCTAGGTCAAAGAAGGGTTGGAAACCACCACGCCTGGGAGTTTCTTAGTCATTTTGCTCCATCTAATGTGACAATGTTTCCAGATTGTTCTTGGGTGAGGTTGAACACAGGGAGGTCAGAAGAAGCCAAGAGAGAGGCTCCTGCCTGCTGGCTGGCTGCCAGGCAGAGCCCACACACCTGGGCGCCAGATGTGCCTATGTGGAGGCCACTGCTGCCCTGGCAACCGCACTCCTCTCAGGGGCTGCTCTGCCTGGCAGGAAGGAGGCCTGTGAGGCTGAGCTGGAGCTGAGGGTCAATGCCTGGCTTCCTTTCTACCCAGACTTTGTTTTCTCTCTCTGCACCTTCTGACCACCACGCCCTCTCCCGCCTGACCAGGCTCAGGAGGGGCCCAGGTGCCTAGGCTGGTCCGTCTCTGCTTTCCATGGTCTTGTGGGGCCTAACTTGCTTAGATGACTAGTGCCTGGTTATCTTTGTTTAAATTCCTCTTGGAGAAGCTTTTCCATCAAGAGGAAGTGAAGTACTTTCTCAAAAACAGGTGGGCAGCTGTGTGCCCAATCCATGCGGGCCCCGGACACAGACACAGGTCCACCTTCCTGGGTTCAGGGCCTACACTCTGACGTAGATCCACCCTCAGCATCATCTTTGAAGGGAAGATTCAGGTGATGAGCTGGGTTGCGGTGGCCCATTCCTGTAATCCCAGTGACTTGGGAGGCTGAGGCAGGAGGATGGCAAGGTCAAAGCCAGCCTCAGTAACTTAGGGAGGCCCTAAGCAACTCAGCGAGATCCTGTGTCAAAATAAAATATAAAAACTGACTGAGATGTGGCTCAGTGGTTAAATGCCTCTGTGTTCAGTCCCCAGCATCCATTAAACAAAACAAAACAAAACGAAACAAAACAAAACCCACCCAGGGTCATTAATACTCTTCTTCCCAGGATGTCCAGCCCCACAGGGTGAAAGAAGCCAGACATGGAAAGTAATGGATGGAATTATTTTATCAACAGGAAATGTGAATTTGACACTATGGTGAATTTCACCTCAATTTAAAATCTCATATCTCACAGAACTATCCATACCCCCCAAAAAAAAACTAAATAAAAAGTGTAACTCCATACATATTCATTTATGAGATAAATTAGCAAGCACAGAATTCTCCCAGCAGAACATCACAGAACATTCTAGATGGATAGAAAAATTTTCTCCTCTCCCAAGATCCAACCCTGTCAACTTCCTCCCCTCCATCAAAAACTTGCTGGTAATCTGAGTCACTCTTGCCAAACTGCTCTTTTCTGACTCGGCTTGTTTCAGATTTGAAGTAATTTGGGATCAGCTCTAATATTTTTTTGCTTTAGAAAAGTAGTAAAAATTAATTAATCCACAACTGCACTGATAGCAAAAGTTAATAGAAATTTTAATAAAAATACAACCTCAATAAGCTTCCCTATTGTTCTAATAAATGCAAAAGAAGTTTAGAATTATAGATAAAAAAATTAATAAAACAGTGGAGGGCAGGGACCACAAAGGTGGAACAAAGGGACGTGGTCTCTGCTCAGCTTCTCCAGCCTCCAGGTGAGAGGCTAGCCTCCTGGTGCATTCCTCAGTTCGTGCTGTGCATCAAAAATTTTCTTGAACCTATAATACTACTTTAGCAGCTTATTTTTAATTATTTGGATATTTTTATATGATGCAAAGAAGAAGAAGGAAAAAAAAAAAAAAAAAAAAAAAAACGCTTGCAGACAACCATCATTGCCAAGTGTTAGAAACAGGAGATGTTGCCAGAAGTCAGGGAGAGGGTTTTGTGGAAAGTGAAGGGCCCACCGGTTTCCAGCACAGGGAGAGTAGTTTTCAGCATTTATTCTCTGAGTGGCATTCCCCCAGCTTAATTGGGGTTTGTCTGATTGGTTTTTCTTTCCAAGACTGTGACAGAACCCTGGAGGACAAAGGAATCACTAACCTGGGAAAGAACACCAAAAATCACTTGTATGGAGCTGAATATCACACCAACCCTCTCCAGCCTCCCAGGGCTGGTCAGCTGCTCCTGGGGCTGCAGTGATGCCCCACGTCAGATGCATCAAACAGATGCAGACTTTTCATGTGACACTGACTCTGGGAGGCACACCCTTGTTAGGCTTCTAAAAACCTGCTTATGTCAGGTCTCACGGTTCCACCAAGATCTGCTCAGTGTAGACTTTCTCCATGGCCTCTGATGGAAAATCAGTCTTTTTTTTTTTTTTTTTTTTTTGGTACTGGGGATTAAACTCAGGGACCCTGAGCCCCATCCCCAGCCCTTTTTATTTTTTATTCTGAGACACAATCTCACTAAGTTGTCTAGGGCCTTGCTAAATTGCTGAGGTTGGCCTCAAACTTTCCATCCTCCTGCTTCAGCCTCCTAAGCCACTGGGATTACAGGCCTGCACCACCACACCCTGCAAATTAAAGTCTTTAAGAGGTGAGGGAGGGGCTGGGTCCTGGCTCAGTGGAAGAACACTTGCCAAGCATGTGTGAGGCACTGGATTTGGTTCTCAGCACTGCATATAAATAAATTAATTAAATAAAGGTCCATCAACAACTAGAAAAGTTTTTTTTTTTTTTAAAGGTGAGGGAAGGAGGTAAATGGAAGTAATAGAGAAGAGAAAGACATTTCTAGTGGTCTTTGCTAAATGCCAGACATAGAATTGAAAAGAACTTAAACTTTACCAGAAGTTCTGCTGGGGACACAGGGAGCAGGAGTGTGGGGTGTAATCCAATGGCCATGGAGGGGTCCAATGCAGTAAGCTGAGGCCTCCAGAGGGAGTCCTGGGAGTAGGAGCCACAACCAGGGTCCTGTCCTGATTCCCTGCCGTCAGGCTGAGGAGCACGGAGATCCTGCATCTCTACACATCCCTACCCCAGCCGCTGGCTTCTTCAGCCTCCTGGGAGGCCACAGAGGAAGGAGAGCTGGCTGAGAAAGCAGCCCCGAGGATGCAAGGAACACTTGGCCCCTCGGGGGCTCAGTGGGCTGCTCGGCCCCAAACTGCCGGGGGCGGTGCCCCACTGACGGTCACTCTCCTGCTTCTGTAGGGTGAAGATCAGTTGCCAGGGTGCGAGTAAGCTTTAAAAATTTACTAAGGAAAATTCCAACCAAGCAGAAAGCCTAGTGGCACGAATCCCCAGTGTCCCCGCACTCTCTCCCCCAGTATTCCCTTCTTAATCATGATAAAATCCGTATCACAGGAAATTCACCATCTCCTCCACGTTTAAGTGCACAGTTCGGTGGCATTAAGCACATTCACAGTGCTGAGCTGCCATCACCATGGCCACCTCCAGAACTTTCCCATCTCCCCCAACTGAAACTCCGTCCCCACGAAACCCTGACTTCCCATCCCTCCCCAACCCCTCACAACCACCATGCTACTTCCTGTCAATGGAATCTCATCCTCTAGGGACTTCCTGAGTGGAATCCCACAGAATTTGTCCTTTTGTGCGAGATGTTCTCACAGTCCATTCAACCCTGCCCTGCTTGAATCTTGAAGCCCTAGTGAAGCCCAACAATCGGATCAAAACTGCTGGTCCCTTCCTTTAGACCTGGTCCCCACCAGCCTGCACACAGTTCTCCTGGCCAGCTGGCCTCTCATGAAGAGGAGAGTGCTGGGCTCAGACAGATGGGACTGCTCCACACTGAGGACTGGCCTGTGTCCCTCCACGCAGGCTCAGCTCCTCTACGCAAAAAGCGGGCCTGGCTGCAAAGCCATCTGGCCTTGGCTCTTGTATGCATGGGACCACGTACTAATAGTGCAGGCTACACAAAGCCAGCATTTAAATTTTTTTTTTTTTTTGTACTGAGAATTGAACCCAGGGGTACTTAACCACATCCACATCCCTTTTAAAATATTTTATTTAGAGACAGGGTCTCACTTTGCTTAGGGCCTCCTTAAGTTGCTGAGGCTGGCTTTGAACTCGCAATCCTCCTGCCTCAGCCTCCTGAGCCACTGGGATTATAGGCATGTGCCACTGTGTCTGGCACAAGTCAGCATTTTTCATTTTAATATTTTATTTTTTGCGGTGCTGGGATGGGACCTGGGGCCTTGTGCATGCTAGGCAAGCATGCTACCACTGAGTTCCACCCCCAACACAGCATTTTTTATTTGATGATTGTATTTATCTCAATATTCATTAGAAAAAACAGTGGGCACATCAGACCCATGATCTCAGAGATTTTGTATTAGAATGAGACTCAATTAAAAAGGGATTCTATTCAAAGCAGATTTTAAAGGGAAATATGAAGTAAATAATAGTATGGGATGTGCTGCAGCAGGCCTGGGAAATAGGGAGCCCAGAAACACATTCTTCAATCGTAGAAAGGAAGAAAGGCCCAGGCACCAGAGACTGGCCTCCAGATGTGGGCTGTTGTTCTATTGGCTTCCCAGAACCCTGTGACACATGAGAGGGGACAGCAATGTCACTGTGAAAGACACCAATGCCCCTGTCCTGGCTGGAGGGTGACAGCCCTTCTTGACTATTAAAGTGGACTTTTGCCGGGCACAGTGATGCACACCTGTAATCCCAGCAACTCAGGAGGCTGAGGCAGGAGGACCACAAGTTCAAAGTCAGCCTCAGCATCTTAGGGAGGCACTAACTCAGTGAGACCCTGTCTCTAAATAAAATACAAAAAAAAAAAAAAAAGGGTTGGGGATGTGGCTCTGTGGTTGAGTGCCCCTCAATTCAATCCCTAGTACCAAAAAAATAGTGGACTCTTACCAGGTCTTCCTTTCTTTCGGGAAAGTTTGGCTAAGACACCAATTACAGACCAATCCCTGCCTCTGACATGTCCCACCCAGTCCCAGCCCCTGTGCCCACCCCATACCCAAGACCAAGCCCATCATAACCTCTGCCCAACCTAACCTCTGCTGAGATGCCTCAAGTCTGCAGGTATGGGCCCTCTGTCATGGCCACAGGCAATAATCCCACCTGCTAGAGGTGTGTCCTGGTGGTCCATGCTGGATGGTTTTTTATGAGACTCAGGGGCCTAGAATATGCCACACACAGGGAATTCTGGGCCCATAGGTAGAGAGGAGCTTTTTTTGTTAAGGTTTGGATGTGAGATGTCCCCCAAAAGCTCACATGCTGGAAGATTCAGAGGAGAAATGGTTGGATTGTAAGAATCTTAACCCAATCAATGAATTAACCCCTGACAGGATTAATTGAAGTTGTAAGGTGTGGCTGGAGGAGGAGGGATTGGGGCGTGGCTTTGGAGTATATATTATGTATCTGGAGAGTGCAGACTCTCTCTGCTTCCTGATGATGCAAGCTGTTTCCCTCTGCCACACTCTTCCGCCATGATGTTCTGCCTCACCTGGAGCCCTGAGGAATGGAGCTGGCCTTCTATGGACTAAGACCTCTGAACCATGAGCCCTCAAATAAACTCCTCCTCTTTCACAGTTGTGCTGGTGAGGTCATTTAGTCACAGCAGCAAAATAGCTGACTAAAATACTGCCCTTCAAGTGGGATGCATGCCCTCTCATTTCTGGAATGTTCTGGCCACCTGTGCAAACTGCTCTCCTTGTTCATGTGCCTGGGACACTGGTCACAGTAGAAAATCTCCTTAGCTTCTCAAGCACTGGCCACAGCCTGCTCTTCCTCGTGGCCCTGGACCTTCCCTCTCCTTCCTCTCTTGTTCCATTTGAGTTCTGGGAGCTGAGCCTTGATAATTTTCTCCATCACCCAGAACTCCACTGGAAGGTCCTTCTCCCTAGTCTGTCTCATGGGCAAAACAAAATAATAAATTAATGGTAGATGAAGTTCCTCAGAGCAAAAGGAGGGTTGGCCTGCTCTGGGCTGCAGCCCTGAGCCAGCATCTACATGGGAAGAAGAGGGTGCCATGCTCCTTCACCCACTTTGATGTGGTTACACTGATGAAAGTGAAGGAGGGCTTTTCAGTAGTGACACAGCCTTGTGAGTAGGCACAGGTCAGCCACTGCCTGGGAACACAGTGCACCCCAGGATCCTGAAATTACTTCTCTAGGGGACTTCAGGGGCCTCTTCTCTGGTCACTCAGCTGGTTAAACTGGTTAGAGAAGAAGCTCTGGCTGGTTCTGACCTCTTGGTCCTGCAGAGAACATTCTTCCTACATTGTGTTGGTCCCAAGAACGAAGTGGGTCCCCCAGTCCTACAAATGACCTGCTCTGGATGCTCTTGGTGGTATGTCCCAGCATTGGGCAGTCATGCCCACCCCTCCAACTAGTGAAGGGGTTCTGGAAATGGGCCAGGAGGGGCCTTCAAGGCTCTAGGGGGCCACCTCTGCCCCACTGCTGACTGGGCTGACAAGCTGAATGGCAAAGTTCAAGGGCACAAGGAAGTCCTATTTCCTAGCTCCCCCACCCCCGGCTCCATTCCCCTGCTGCTTGTCCCTAGGAATTTGAACACCAAGAAGCCACAAACACAAACAGGCTTCCAGGCTCCTGCGGGGGCTCAAGGCATCCCTGGTGGCTGGGAGAGGCCTGTGGCAGGGGTCACCTTGGTGGTCATCCAGTGCTGCGGTAGTCTCTCACTCCAACAAGTATGTGATTTCTTCGGGGAGCTTGCTGCCTCCTCCACGTTGGGTGGCATCCCGCCTGAGTTCTTTAACATGAAGTTAATTTGGGCTGTCTTCAATTTCTTGTTTTTCTCCTGGCAGGTGAAACATAACTGGCCTCTGACCGGGTAGCACAGTCAAAGGCTGCAGGAACATAATTCCTTTAACAATGTCTTTGTTTATGAATTGCTTCAGAGCAATTTAGCCACCCCTGGCTGCCTGAAGTCCCCAGGCGGGAGGGGACTGATGAGAGGTGGCCTGAGTCATCAAGGGGATCTGCGTTTTTTGTGCAGCTCCTCCCTTCTGACACCTCTCACCCCTGCCTCAGTTTCTCTGCATCTAAGTAGCTGGAAGGGCTCTGCTGAGAATTAATTAACAAATGTCCATTAAATGTTCCAGGGACAAGTGCTCCGCGGCTGCTAAGTAGTATTAAATAATTACGACCTCCAATGACGAGCCCATTGTGTCGCTGATCTGATGCATGAAAACGTTGTTATATGTCTTTGCACAATGACTTTATTTAACAGAGCTGATCTTTGCAATTTGGTTTATTTTCTCTATCCCTTCTAATTTCAGACTCAGAGGTTATTAGCAGATAACTGCTCATTTCTGCTATAAATCAAGAAAATACTCATTAGAAGCCTGATGCTGTGATTGCTGAAGTTTGGGCTTGTAAAGGACAAGGGGATGACAAAATTTGGTGTTGAAATAAGCTAACTTCAGAAATATATGTATTTTTTTGTCATTCAGGGAAAAGAAAATGGCATTTTCTGAGCTAAGCAACCTCTTCAATGCATTAAAACCCAAATCATTCTTGGCAAAGCATCAGAACAAACAAAGCCATCAAATTATCAAATTGGGTCCTCGAGGTTGGGGAAGAAGGACACAGGGATAGTCATGAGGGACGCTCCAAGAGCCACCAGGTGCCAAGCCAGTCCTGGATGTTGGCATCTAAGCCAGAGGTACTGAACGGAAAGAACAGTGTGGTCTCTGCCTTGCTGGGAGCCACCATGCCCAAACAGGCAGACACTGCCAATAGAAGGGGCCAGGGGCGATTTTAAGGGCATGTCTGTAGACTCTGGGGAAAAGAAAGAATGCCGATGGCTAAAACATATGGCCCTGCCCGAGGGCGAATGGACATTGCACTTCTCCTCCCTTCTGGCTCCCAGGTGGTATCTTCCCTCTGTGTTCCATAAGGAGTGCGCTGATCCACAGGAGAAAATGTTCCCCCTCCCCGCCCATTCCTCATGTATATACTCCTTTCCAGACTGGTAGAATCTCTTTTTTGCAAAATTATCCTTGCCTAATCCATGGAGACGGAAAGTGGATTAGTGGTTGCCAGGGGCTGGGGGGGAGGGGATAGGGATGGGGAGTGACTGCTAATGGGTACCAGGTTTCTTTTAGGGGTGAAGAAAATGTTCCAGAAGTGGATAGCGGTAACAGTTGCCCAACTCTGGGATATGCTAAAAATCACCACATTTCGTACAGTTCAAGAGGATGATTGATGGTGTCAATGATGTCTCAATAACACTGTTATTTTAAAAATTACCCTGGCCTATTGTTGCTGAGACTGTCTTTGGCCTGCGGTGGAGGACTCACTGACGTGGCCCTGAGTCCTGCTGGTTGTGCTTGAAGTTCGTATTTCTCTTTGGCTTTTGCCTAAACACCTGTCCAAGATGCTGTTGCAAAGACTTACAAGGTCCAGTCTTGCGTCAACACTTTAAGCTAGATCTCAAGCAGACAAAGGATGTAGACTTCCAATAAGTTGTAAAACTATCTTATAAAAATCCTGAAGGAGCAATATTGGAAGGTGAACTGGGCCTCAGTCAAAGAGATAGCATCAAAGGAGGACCCCATTTTTTCTGTGCTCTTGAGAACCTATTAGACCCTCCAAAAGAATATCAGGCCTGATTTCGTGGTCAGCAGCAGGAAATGGCGAAACTTCCCAGAGTTAGACCTCAGGTTCACCAACACCAAGATGGGGTATGGGAAGGGAGAGACCCAGGCAGGCATTGTATGTTCCTGCAGGGAGCGCTGTTTGGAGGACACCTTAAACAATCTTCATTTGTCTTTTCTTGTTCTTGGAATCACTCTCGTTTTAACTGGTGCATTGTAGTTGTACATAATGGTGGGATTTGTTGTCACATATTTGTACATGCACAAAATGAAACAATACAATTTGGCCAATATTACTCCACACCACTTCCTCCTATCAGGAAAGGTCAAAAGTGAAACCTTTAAATTCAGCCTGAACTAGAGATGACCCATCCTGCACACAGGGGTGCAGACTCTGTGTCTTCCAGGATGGCTTTGCAGAGCACCAGAGATTTAAAAAAAAAAAAAAAAAAAAAAAAAAAAGATGGGTAGGGTCTAGGTGACAAAAGAGCCCATCCAAGACCATCCGGTTTATCAGTGTGCAAGACTGGACCAGTATTTCGGTGCCTCTTTGCTGTCCTCAGTTCCACTTAGAGAAGAAAGGTGACCTTCTGGCTACATATGGATAGCCTTCCTGCTATGGTCCCCTTTCCTCCGGCCTCACAGGTCAGAACAGGGAGCTCTAGGAGGACGTGGCTCAAGCAGAGAGAGGACAAACACCCTACAACGCAGAGAGCCCAGCAGCGGCACCCCCTTAGGACCTGGGGTCCTCCGGCAGCAGCAGGTTCCAGTTCCTCTCCCCGCCCCAACGAGCAGCCAGGTTGCCTCGGCCTTCCCAGTGGTGCTGGGTGGGGTGCATCCTGGCTGCCGGGAGCTTTTGGTGGAAACTGCTCCTTCCCCCGGGCTCCTGGCCTTGTGCCAGCCAGCACCCCCACCAGAGCAAGAATGCTCCCGCAGGTCAGCGTTTCCCGGGAGGAATGTGAAATCCGGAGGAGGCGAGGCAGCCCGGTTGAGACGCAGGTTATTGGTCTTTGTTTACAGGCCTCGAGGTGGGCTGCCTTTCTCCTCCCACAGCCTGCTCTCTGCGCGCTGGTGCCACGTCCAGGGAGGGACAAAGCGGGAGGCCGAGCGGATTAGTTTTCCCGGCTGCAGCTGCCGTGCCGGCCCCTGCCAAGGGCTGCGCAGCCTGCCGCCTGCGCAGGCAGAATGCTCGGCCGCGAGGGCCGCCCCGGTCCGCGTCCAGCCGGCTCCTTCCCGCCCCGTCGGGCCGAGGGGCTGTGGCGCCGAGTCTGAGCGGACAATGAGGGGCGCTCGCGCGCCGGCCCGACCCCGGGCCTTTGTTGCCCGGGCCTCGTGCCGATGGGTTAATGGGGCAGAAGAGATCGGTGAAGGGCGACAGAAGTGGTCTTTGAAAGAGGGTGTGAGCACAGGGCAGCCAGACAAAAGCCAAAACACACACGGGCGGAGAGGGACAGATGGGACAGGCAGAGAAAACAATTAGGCCGCGAGTGCGGGGGCGGGGCGCGGCTTCATCATTTTCCAGTTAACCAGGCTGGGCCCCGGGCCCCTCGCCCCAGGCCGGAGCAGGGCCTGGCCGCGACGACTTCTGCTCCTGGGGAGCACACATGCAGCACCGTTTCTGCTGCCCTCCCCAGTCCGGGACCTGCACCCCAACTCTCTACTTGCTCTGCGTCTCTGTCTCCCTGAGCCTGGGGAGGATGGGTGGATGGGTGGATGGATACATGGGTGGGTGGGTGGATGAATGGATGGATAGATAGGTGGATGAATGGTCCCCCTGCCCACAAATTAACAGTCGAATCCTGATCTGCTGGACCAGGCGACTCCAAATTTCCCTGCAGGATAGCCGGGGAAGGTTTCCTCGTGGCAGCGCAGCCTCTCCCGCGGCCCGACGCCATCGGTTTCCACCAGCCAGGGCCGACCACCTTTGAATCACCCAAGGCCCGCGGCTCGTGGACACTCCCGGGACCGGAGACCGGGTCAGCAGGACCGCAGCCCGCGCGCGTCAGAGCGGGATCCCCGCCAGGCGGCGCTGCCTCCCTCCCAGCCCGCC